>NW_015150579.1:222305-291429 GCF_000732505.1 Cyprinodon variegatus
AAATGAATAAAGGTCTGACCAAATGAATATAGTCCTGACCAAATGAATAACGTTCTGACCAAATGAATAAAGGTCTGACCAAATGAATATAGTCCTGACCAAATGAATAACGTTCTGACCAAATGAATAAAGGTCTGACCAAATGAATAACGTTCTGACCAAATGAATAAAGTCCTAACCAAATGAATAAAGTCCTAACAAATTAATTAACTCCTGACCAAATTCCCACCACATAGAATGATGCCGCCACCGCTATTTTTTTCTTTATTAAGGTTTAATCTTTTTCATCCTCTCGTTTTAAACATCTTTTTGTGGCAAATATCTACTCTTGTGATTTATTTTCCACCAGTTTTAGCATTTTCATTGTCATCACACAGTGAAAAGAAAAGAGCAACGACATTAACTCTACATTTAAGAACTCTAAATTGAAAATCGAAAGAAGCAAACAACATTTAACAGTGTTAGCTGCCTTCTATTTTTAGGGTTAAAGGAACTGACTTCAAGGCTTTTTAAGTAAAAGTTTTGACGTTTAAATGAAATTTTTAACAATGTCATGTTGCATGTATGCCAATATGCATGTATGCCAATATGCCAGTGCACATAATTCTTGTGTCTTAGATTTTTCTCACAGCAGTTTGTCTGAATCTTAACGAATCTAAGCGTTTAACTGTTTAAATCTTGCAAAAAAATGTGGCTGGTATTTTACTGGTTAAATTGCAAGGCGTATGCCTCAGTTAATTTGACCCTAAAGACACGCTTAGCACATGGGATTTTACCCAAAGGCCTTCAAAGATTTGTTTATCCCTGTTGAAATTGTTTTAGTATAGTTTTTCTTCCACTAAACTTTCCAAAAGTACTCTAAGATATATGACTCTTTGAGCAGCCATATTCTTTAGCAATATTTATGTGTGAACCACCCTTCCTAGGGAGGGCTCAAGGACTCACTAAATGCTTGAAAACTGTCAGGTCAGCAGTCTTCACCATGACATTTCTCGAGTTAGGTTTTTTTTGTGTCTTTTTTGTCTCATAATATTCAAATCTTATTGCAAAATGAATAAACTAGAATCTTCAGAGTTAACAGAAATTATCCAAGTTAACCTAATTTTTTTATACAGTTTTTTTTATTAATTTGACAGTTTCTTAATGGATCTTACCATAACATCTATTTTTAAAATCAATGTTTATTCAGAAGCATATTGACATGATATTTAATTACTTGTGTCAGCATATTGGACATGACATTATGAATGCTTCACTTGCCAGAAGCTTTTGAGAACTATTTGCTGCTCCTACTTGTTGCTACAACTGAAATACTTTGCATTCTTGTTCTCATTGTGTGAGAGCTGCTTGGGTCAACAGATGTAGTAGTGTGTTGGCTAAAGATAACAGTCCTAAGCCTGCAGGATTTAGCCAATATCTCTGTCTATTCAACCTGAATAGAACTTGTTTTGGGGGTTTTAATTGACTGTGTTTCTTGTAATTATAAATCCCCTTTCCTCACTGTTTACACTGCACACCTGAGAGAGCTCATTTTAATTATGCTTGACCTGCACGCTGCAGAATATTCATTTAGGTGCTGATGGGATTGTCTCTCCAGGTGTGGTGCTCAGAGAGCTGCATAGAAAAGACAGACGACTAAATCCACATTAGGGATGTTTAGGCCCTTGTATGCAGTCAGGCACCTGCCGTGAAGTTCATCTGGAGGTAGGGTGGAGGTCACGTGCTTCCGTTAAGCTTAGCATCAGGGCTTCACAATGGCTGTTATATTGGGCCTCCTGGTCTCAGCTTTAGGATTCTGGATGCCCAAGGGCAAAACTGGAGCCTGTGACATTTTTCAACAGGTCCCATAAATATGTTCCTGCAAAGAAATTTCAGGCCCAGTTCTTAAGCCTGTAGAGCTCCCCTAAATAGACCCAGGCAGTGGAACTAAGCAGACTTGAAGGTTTACTCTGGTGGCGGATGGCATAGTGATATTTTTAGAAGCCCTCGGATTATTATCATGTATCTTTTGAGAGTACTTCCTGGCATAGCTTTGTTTAGCAGTATTTACAGGCTGTCCGTTTAATTGATTTTCAAACAGAGTGCAGGGCAAACAAAGGTTCTTAAAATAGATAAAATGTGAAAATCAAATTATTTTTTTCTTTCACTTTTGCAAAACAGACAAAATCCTGGATTTTTAATCACAGATATTAAAACAATAACTAAACTCTTTCCCTAATTGAGAAAAAGAAGGATATTTAAAAGGCAGCCTAAGGGAGAATAGAACACCCTCAGAAGAAAAATTAATAATATATAAAACAACCTTGAACATTTGCAAGTTATAAAGATACCTTTATATGTTTTCTAAGCCATAACTAGCTGTTTTCTAGTTCATATCTACACATGTTTTAATATCATTGGTTCTTTGAACATAACTTGTCTAGACATTGCATATTCTTCTCTATACAATCCAATCTCACGGCCCTTTATAGAGACTATTCAAATAATCTATTATATCTAAGAAAACCCAGGTGATTGCATCGGGCAGACTTAACAGGATTTGTTCCTGATCATGTGCTGTAGAAACAGTAGACCTTTGCTTGCATGTGTAATTGACTTTGCAACAATCTCACACTGAGCATGGATGCAGTGACACTAAAGAGGAAAAACTTTTAATAAGAAGAAACTACCACCAGAAACTGGCTCGATTTGGGCGGCCGTCCGATTTGGGAAAGACAGAAGCAGACATACAAGAGTAACATAGAAGAACTAATATATAAATGCTTTCTATATTAGAAAGGGTCATGGTAAACTAGCTTCCTATGTGGAAATAATCAGTTAAGCATGCATGCTCTAAGCTGTTTTTTTATGTCAAAAAAGATTAATTGAAGTGTAAACAGTAGTCACAGTAAAAACTTAGGTCATAGCTATGTCTAGGGAAGAAATATCATCATATAATTGGTGTCACAGCTAAAAAGAGCACCAGAAAAAATAAGCTACTATGACAAGAGAGGACATAAAGTTAGAAGTTGAACTAAAAAATACTGGAAATTGAATAATAGAACTAGAATGAAGCAGAATTATGAAAAGTGGTCTCGACATACTCCAGCAGTGTAAGCCTATAGCAGCCTAACTATAGAGATAACTCAGGATAACGTGAGCCATTCTTAATTATAAGATTTTATAAACAGTGAAAGTTTTAATCCCAGTCTTAAAAGTAGAAAGAGTGCCTGCCTCATAGACTGAAACTGGAAGTTGGTTCCACTGGAGAGGAGCCTTATAACTAAAGATCTGCCTCCAATTCTTCTTTAGAAATTCTAGGAACCACTAGTAAATCTGCAGATTGAGAGCAAAGTGTTTCTGTTAGGAACATAAGGAACAATCAGACTTAAGATGTCCAGACAACTCATGGTTTCCGTATCAACAAATTCTCCCACCTGAGCTGTTTAACACTGTAGAGCTGCCATGATTCTCTTGGCTGCTTCACTCTTTGATGGCCATCTCTTAGTAAGTTTGTAACTGAGCCATATTCTGTGTCTATTCAAAGCTTTGGACATTTTCTAGAACTCAACTGTGCTCTAAATTTCTTCACAACCTTCTCCCCACCCTGTCTGCTATGTTCCTTGATCGTCAGTATACTTCTCTTACAAAAACTCTTAGGTCTTAACAGAATTGATCAACTTTTAGTATGTTGGAGTACCATATGCCCCCATAATTAAGTAAAGCTGTCCAAACCAATCTGATAAGATATCTCCCGTCCCCTATTTACTCACACATTACATGTAACCACATTTTTTAGACAGCTAATTTTACTTTAACCAGCCACACTCAGACCTGATTATTATAGAATCATGATACTAGTTAAAAATTACCTGTTTCCTTCCACTTGGAGAAATCTGAAATATAAAAAAAAATAACCATGCCAATAAAAAAAAAGAGAGGAAAAATTAAGTAATGGATATATATCAGTTCAGATAGTTTTACCAACAAATATCTAATGATTTGGGAGCCTGACACCACAGTGAGTACTACTATCCACATGGATAAAAGTTCAAACAACCATGATTCTTCTCAGGAGTGACCAGTCTGCAAGGATTACCCAAAGAACTCACTAGTGCATTGCTCTAGGAGGTTAAAGAAAAGCCTATAAAAACATCCAAAGCAGAGTAGGCTTAATTTGAATCAGATAAGGTCAGAGTTCAACATTTGGAAACAGGAAGCATGTTGCAATAATAAAAATGGTGTCCATGGGAGAGTTCAAAGAGCAAAAACCACAGAAAACAAAAATAAAACCACCCATAGGCCCATTGCACGTTTGCCAAATATATATTCATTTCCAAGGTCTTTACGATAATATCCTGTGGAGTAGCTTTACAAATTAAAAATGTTTTGAAGATGTGTGTCTCATTACATCACCTTGCATTAAAATCCCACTGCATTTCTTAAAAAAAAAAGGAACATACCCAAAGACAAACATAGCAAAGGCAGATCGACGGTCTGGAATAACCCACGGATCCCATGGATGTGGATGATTTAGCAGAACTCGTGCTTCATTAACGTGTGTCATCAATATTATGTAACAACGTCAGGACTCAAGTCCAAATAGGCTATACCATGATTGGCAAACAAAATATTCACTTTGGCGAGTTATCCACAAAAGCCTAGGTTGGCTTGGATTGCTTTTTCTTTTGATAAACATCACACCAAAAAAATTTTGTCTCCCTACCTCCTGAATGATATGATAGCTGAAGGTCCCATGGTGTTTATATTTTCATATAAATTACTGAACAGATAAATGATGCACCTAGAGGCAGCTAGAAATTGTACCCATTGATGGACCAGACATTTTATTTCCTGTCATGAATTGTCTGGTTACACAACAAGTTGTCCCTTTGATCCATGGTTTCATAGAATATTCTGAAGCGTACTTTCTTGTAGCTCAAAGTTTGTAAGCTACATGTAAAGCCATGATGACATCATCTGAGATTTGGATTGTTTCTAAAGGCTTTTTAATTATAGTGTATGTAAACTTCAGAATCTAAATTGAGCTATATTATAAAAATATTTCTGAAATGTCTTCCAGATTGCTATTGGATTTAGCAAAAAAAAAAAAAACTTTTGATAATCCTGTTTCCTAACAGGGAAAGTCTGATTTAATCTCAGAAAGTAAGGGGGAAAAAAGGTGATCTGTCATTTTACAAAGTATGATGGACTTCTTGGTCTTTATTTACAGACGTTAGCCCACTGATTGAAACAATGTGCAGACATTTTTTATTTTCCTTGTCCTCTGTTTACGCTGCACAGGCTGTTGGGGAGTTAATCAAATAGCAATCATTTTAAACCAAACAATATATCCTCCTCTACAGTATAGGTCATACCTACAGTACATATATGTGTTTACTTTTTTAAGTGACAAGTACTGTTATTACTTTCTTTACTAAGAATTACACGGCTTCAATGTGGTTTTTATTGTATTTTAATTGATACATTACAATGAGTACATTTCACTTTCAGGTAATTGTTCCTTTCAGCTCTATAACCGAACAATCCTTTTATGGAAAAGACAGACCTCATCTGTGTTTGGTTGGTTTGTATGCATGCAAACATTAATATATCATCAACACATAAACAGATAATATCAGATGCAAAGAAGAACCATCTATTCTCAAGAAACAATTCAAAGCTGCAAAGTCTTCCATCAGGCAGCGTACTATCAAGTAACTATTTTATGCACGAAGAAGGCATTTACAATGAAAGATAAAAGTCTTTAATGTTTTTATTAAGGATTGAAAATAAAAATAAAAACAAAGAAAATGTTTTACAGATGTTTAGCATCGCTTATTTAGTGGCATTAAGTTAGATTCATGTAAAACATTCTTTCATCTGTCTGTGTGGCTCATTGAAATATTGATGACTTTGTTTTTGTCTCTGAAACAAGTCTGAGGTGGTGGGTCGATCTTTAATCTCAATAGTTAGTCAGAAATAAGAATTGAGAACTTTTCCACTTTTGATAATAAAAGTTAGGATTTTATTGCATGAAATACATTCTTTTAGGTAAAGTTGAAAAAGTTGATTATTTTAGTTGGATTTAAAAGCATGACCAGCAAATACAGTAAAAGGATTTCCGTTTAGAGTTACATAGCCGTGTCAGAAAAAAAATAAAACAGCCATAGAACAAGGAAACATTGTGGTTTTGAGCTGTGATTCATTTATATCACTTGATCTTGTTGTTTTATCTATTTATAATTTTTATTTTTTATTATATAAAGAGGGCAATAGCTAAAATGGTAGAAATAAGCCAGGAATGGGCCAGCCCATACCATTTTTTTATTCTAGTTTAATGTGTAGAGTTTTGATTTTAACCTCACACTCTATTTAATACTTGTTCTTACAATAATTACATGAAGAGGGTTTTTTATCCAATAGCCCAGTGTTAAAAATTTGTATTCTTTGACATTTAAGGAGGGTTTCAAATGTATAGCCTTTTTTTCACTAATTGTTGATATGACCTCTTCATTTTGACAAATCAACTGTGTAAATCCTCATTAAAGCTGGAAAACACACTGAATCACTGTTTTTCTAACAATATCACATATGTTTGCAGTATCCTAACAACAAAAGGACCATTTGGAGGCAAAGTTACATATTTTTAATTTTCCACTCAATCATTTGCTGTCTTCTTTGCTTGTCTTTTTGAAAGAGAAAGTAAAGCTGAGAGGAAGTGGTGGGAACATGATGGAAAAGAGGGTAGCGAGGAAAATTTGTGTTAATTGCAATCTATGGAGTCATTGTGATATTTAGCTGCAATATCAAAACATCATGTTTTCTCTGTTTTGTTCTCATCAATATCTAAACAAGAATAGCTATGGGCAACCTAATGCTGGTAGATTAAATCTATTTTCATACAGCAACATTTTCCTAATAGTATACTATGAGTGGATCAGAGACAACGTTTTCAAACTTTAAGTTCTTGTCACTACCCGTTCCGTCCCAGATGCACATTTGCACATGCACATCCAGATATACATCCGGGTCATCCTCGACTTTATTTAGTTAAAAATACCTAAATGATGTTTTCCCTCCCCAAAAAATAGTAAACATACTAAAATATAATATGTTAAAGGTTAATAATGTTTTTCTGGCTTTGGATTTAAACATAGATCTAGTCTTTTTGAGTTTTATGTTTTCCTCTCATGTTAATATTATGGTGTATAGGGCGTAATCTAAAGAAAGAAACAACTAAAATGCAGATAAACATGGTTTAATCATATTTTGCCGGACTGGTGTGCGCATGTCTGATGTTGACTGCAGAGAAGCAGTTTATCGAAGAAAATGTAAAAAGCATAAACATTGTATCACTAAAGTTATAAAAAAAATTTAACTGATGTGTATTACTATTCTTTAGTGAGTTAAGGATAGAAATAAGTAGTTTTATAACCATAACTACATTATTTATGAACACCCAGCTGTTTATCTGTTCGCGCAGAACGAATCGTGCCCCCCGGGACTGATCGGGTAGTGACAGTCCTCAAGGAAGATAAAAGCCCACTTTCTAATGTCTCCTTCTTTAAGTACAAAAATCTAAACTGTCAAGTAGGAAATGGCAAATGAAAGTGAATTACAATCATTATTTGATGGCCGTGTGTGGCTAGCATCAATGATTTTATTTGTACTCCCACTTTCAGTCCATACTCTAGTTTTGTCCTGCTATACAAAACAAGAACCAACAATTTTTTTTCCAATTCAGTTTCAAATATCTTCCAATAACATTCAAATTAAGCTGTCCACATATATCACCAATAAAAGTTAGCTTAAATCCAGTCAGTTTTGATAGCCTACTTGTTCACTGCTGCTGCCATTGGCATGCTACCAGCTAGCGCTACTAGCTAGACTACTTTAATATTAGAGTTCTTTAAATATTATGATAAAGGGTAGGAAGGAAAAAATTTGTTTTTGTTTGTGGTATATTTGCTACAACACTAAATTTAAACACTAATTTTGTTAGCTAGAAGTCACCCAATGGTTATTACACAATGCTGCCTTATCTAACCAAAATGATTCTCCAGCTTTAGAACACTAGCCAGTTGAAAAATGTGCCAGAGACAAGGGTAGTGCAAAGGGGAACATTACATGTTTTTGATTTTAGAGAAAAGGACAGCATAAGTTCATTGGTAACGATGAAAGCTGGATCCATTGAGTTGCTTCTCATAAATGTCAATGGTAATCTTGTCACTTTTGTTCGAATGCTTATAAACTGCCAAAAAAAAAAAGATCAGAAACTTTCTTTGTTTTATATTTTGGCACAGTCAGAATATAGCACCGCAAAGTTCTGCCAAGTAGTCTGCTGGGGAGAAATTCTGTATGCCAGAGCATGTTCGTACAAACACAAGGGTCGTACTGGCATCTCTTAGCCCCAGCTGGAAAAAGAAGATTATCCTATCAGCAGTGTGCAGAGTGGTTAGAAAGGCAATGCTGCCAATGTTACTGCAACTGATGCTCCTTAGAAAATACAACAGGGTAGCTCATTGCTGGAAGATTTAAATCTGCTCAGGATTCTCTGAGTTACATATTTCCTGCTTAATTTCACTTTTTACTTTGGTGCTGTTGTGTGAAAGCTATGGCTTTTTGTTAGCCTCTTCTTCTCATTTCATAAAAACTGTTGTGTCCAAACCATAAAGTTCTTTTCCTACTCTTTTGTGCTTTTTTTTCTACATAAAGAATATGTATCATATAATTAAAGAAAAACAATTGCAGAATAAACTGTAGCTATCTTTAAAACTAAGTGTTTCTGGATTGTCCTGATTCTGTGTTTCTACCTAAACTAGTGCTCCAGAAAAAAAAAGGAAAACACAATCCACAGTTCCTGTTTTTTTTTTTTTTTTAACAGCTAAACTTCAATGGAGTAAATGCTTTTTTGTCACTTTTAAGCAGATTACACAGAAGAGGTTGTAATTCTTACATGAATCACATATACAGCCCCTTTCTGTCGAAGTGTGTTTTGTTTTTCTACCACTTTAAAGCGCACATGTTTAAAGACGGTCTGTCTTAAGCTCACATGGTAGGAACAAAACAAGACAAGTGCTCAAAAGACTCAAATCACTTTGTCTCACATACGAAAACATAATAGTAAAATAACTCAGTTTAATGGTATCCTTTTTTTTGTGCAACTTCCTCAACCCCAATTTGCCTTTGGTAGAGGAAGGCTAAAGTATGCAGTTCTTTTATTCATATGGTTCTACTAACAGCACCAGAAAATTGAGCTGGTCCAGCAAACCCAAACTGTCCATTTTCTGCCTTGCTTAGTCCCTTAGGGTTGCAGTCATTAACTGGTGGCAGTCCAGATCCCCCCGCAGCTCCAGGGGCCCTGGCAGCCTCATCCCCGTCTTCGGATCCACACACCAGCACTTTCCCCGATGGCCGTCACGTGCGGGATGGCACTGTGGGTGTAAAAAAAAAAAAAAAAAACTGGCTTCATATACAGATATGCAATAATAAAGATTGCACTACTCTGTTACCAGTATAACCTTATTATTATCACACATTAATTAGGAGGAACTCTGGCCAACATAAACAGCTTTGCAACCTTTTTCCAGTTTTTCAATGCTTGGAGGTTAAGGTAAGGTATTTCATGGCAGATTCCAGTCAGTTTAAAAAGTAGACTTGGATTGGGCCATCATACGGTTCTGTAGATATGCAGCTTTTCTTGGAATCAATGTCATTTTTATAAATGTATTTGAGCCAAACTTCCACTGTCAGATGGATGACCACACTTCTTAATACAGGTTCAAGACAAACTGCTACAGACGAACTTCTTACCCACAGCTATTAACATTAACAAAGACTTATTTAAAAAAAAAATTGATTAAATGCAATGCAACCTTGAATTAAATGCAATTGAGTTTGTGGTCATCTCAAGGAACAAGCAGTTCCTAGGTTCCAGAACTGCAACAACATCAAAAATGAAGCCAAAATGACCACATGCAACTTTGCAAACCCAATTCATGCAGTTGGAAAATATACTTCTCATTGTATTTTTCCCATTTCCCCATGCTTTTGTTTTGACACCACTTTTAAAAGATTGTTTTTGTTAAGTAAAAAAAAATAAAAAATACACCTCTATAAATATACTTACATACATCTACATATAAATACATATATCTATTTCTTTACCTGTCTATCTATATATATATATCTATATCTATATATATTATATATATAGAGAGATATAGATATATATATATATATCCATCCATACATATATATATCTATATATATGGATATATATATATTTTATTTTTTTTGTTGTTTTTTTTGTTTTTTCTAATCAAGTACCAACTAATAGATCTAAGAAGGCCATGGAAATCTAACTATAACGGTGCTGTTGTGACCTAAATTTGCTAGTGTGACGCAGACATAGCTCCAGAAGAATGTAGACATTGGTCTGGATGTACTGGATGTGCAAATAAACAGCTTTCTCTTTTCACTCTTTACTTCTCGTGACCAGAGCTCTAGCATGATTTAAAACCAGACTCTTTAATACATTTTGGCACTGAGGCACTCAGATGTCAAATGCAATTTTGCAATGCTTTATCTTTAAGAGAGATTACAATTATATGTAAAAGTAATTTGCAACAATCTCGCAATTATTGTGGCACTAAACAAATAGTGAAACTCATTTTGGTGTAGTTAGATTATCGGGATCAAATCCCCACATTCCTCCTGTGAGCTTTCAGCTGTTCCCGTCATACGGTTTGTGTGTGCATTTGAACTATTACACGGGATGATTTCAGGTTTTTAAAAGCCTCCAACACAGCCATTTAAAAATCTCAGAGCAACCCGGGCTTAGAATTGGTCCCAGTTGTCCTTAATGACCTATGCTTTGCTTCCCTTTGGGTATTATCACAGTGCAGTTTTAGTTAAACAGTAAACAGATGCCTGAGAACCTGAGCAGGCTGAGATACTTTAACCTTGTTACACAATCAGCATAACTCAGACGTTTGATGGCTGGTGTTTTTTTAAAGCTTTCTTTTTATCACACAGTCTGAGTCTGCAACTTAAAGCAGCTTTATCTCTGTTTTTTTAATGTTCTGTGATTCTCTCATTCTTATCTGCACGTTTGCTCAGTCTTGCAAAGCTGGATAACAGAAAGCAAACAATATAGAGACTATATACAAAATTTAATTGCATCCATCACAGTAATAAAGGGAGTTTTTCAATAGTAAAGAGCATACTGCCTTACACATGACATCTTAATTCCTGAACGTAAATCACTTTCCACACCAGCTTGGAAAAACAAGCCCTTGGCTTTACTGCGGCAGTCTGTTTGGAGACCCTTTGTTGATCTTGAACTGCTAAGATAGTATGTCATCATTTGCGGGCGTGTTTTGTGTTCTGGCTCACAGATCCTGATGTGGTCTTAATAGAGCCATTTAAAGTTTACAGATCGTGATTTTCATTTGATTTGGCAAAACTATAAGGATTCACAGTTCAATGGGAGACATGGCCAGAAGACAGTTCGCTCAGTGTTTCCAAAAAGTCACAGACCTGCTTTGGGTGGAAATCTCCATTCTTGTCACAGTTGGGGATGGGGATGGTGAAGAGGTCATCATGGGTGCGGCTGTTAGATGCCAATCTGTCCAGTGCTCTTTGCAGTTCAGCACGACACGGCGCCTTTGGAAAAAAATACGTTTTTGATTAGTCTTATATGCAACACCCTCATATCTGTTGTGCATTTAAACTATGCACTGAAGAGTAGCACAAAAAGATCCCAAAACACTTTTGAAACCATTTTTTTTTAATATCCCTTAATTTACATGATACATATAACATGCCCATGTATAAAGTAGGATTCTCAAACTCAATCGCAGCTGGTTTCTGTCAACTCTTGGCTGTTTCCTTGGTCAAATGAACTTTAATAAAATGGCAGAAGTATCTCCCTATCATGCATTCACGATTGACTTAATCCAGCTAATAGACTAATTATCTCATTTCGGTGTGTTTAAGCAGAGAAGCCTCTAGGAAACTGACTGTTTAAAACCCCTTGATTATATTTTTTGTAGGGCTGTGCGATAAGGCTTGAAAACAAAACCCCAGCTTTTTCTTACTTAATCCGATTCCTGTTTTTTTCTCTCCCATAGGTTTCATGATTAAAAAATAACAAATAACATACATTACCTCAGAAGATTAGCCTTTATTTGAATTACCCCCTCTGGAAGGGGACCTTAATTTAAACTGAAAGGAAATTCCAGCTGTTAAACATGCCTGTAAAACATAGACCAGAGGTCGGTGTTTGTTGGAACTGCAGATGCAGTTGCAGAGAATTGGAAGCAGTCTGTGTGGCTATATTCATTTCAACTATGTTGCTTAAGATTTCATGTGATCCGATGTTTAGTTGGATGGGGTGCCAAATCGGATCATTGTGTCCTCGGCTTTATAGTGGCTTCATTTTGAGGGAGAAAGACAGCCAAAAAAAAACTATATGCATCAAAGTTTTTCTGCTTTTGAGTGAAATAAGCATTTGATCCCCTACAGCCCTGCCTGAATTCTGGCTCCTGCAAAATGGCACATGTGCCCATGAACAATATCAATAAATCAAACAATTGTAGATGTCCCTTGCCCAACTTTTTAACTGTATAAAGCACATCTGCTGCATCATTTTCTTCCATCTAAATCTCTATAAAATGACTAAACGTGTTTTTAAATACTACCAGGGACATTATATTGCATTTAAGAGGCACTTTGAAATGAATAAGAAAGATATTTTCCACCTTTGGCTTGGAGTTCTGTAAAAAAAAAAAAAATCCTTCCTCTTGGAACGAGAATATTGTCAAGACATAGTAAGGGATCAACTTAGAACCACACAGGAAGAGTTGAAATGGTCTGAAAGCAAGTGGGACCACAGTTACCAAGAACACAACTGGAAACACACATCACATGACAGACTGAAGTGTTTAAGCACTGTGCTGTCCTAAGTTATGTAATTACCTACTCTGTTTAGGAGAATGTGGAGTGGTCAGATGGTGCCAAACCCCAGACCTTTGGCACACCTTTGACCCTACACATATCCTTTAGAACAAATGAAATGTCCAGAATGATCCAGAGAGAAGCATCTCTTTGGAAAGCAGAATCATTATTCAGGATACAGGATGACTTCATTAAAGTGATAGGCAACTCCTAAATCCTGCACCAATCATTACCCTAACAGGGAATCCTGCGTGATTCTCCCTGCGTGATCAAAGAAAAGGAGCAGCCAAAGAAGAATCACCCTAGGATCATTAAGTGTGATGCAAACAGTCTTCAGATTTATGTAAAAATGCTAAAGCATAAATTTACGACAGTGATTCTGTAAAGGGTGGGTCAGAATGCCCTGAGGAATCTGCAAACCCAATGAGCAACCAAGTTAAAATCAAGCTTTCCAATTCAAATTTCATGAAAATACATTTTTTAACCTTAACTGATATGGTTCTTATTCAATTTTTTTTTTACTTTAGGTCACAGCAAAGAATGTTGCATGTGAAGGGATCACGCTGGCAGACGTTTTTAATCAGTCTGCATCACCAGTTCAGCTCCACTCGCCAAGGCAGAGTCTCTCATTACCTTGGGTGGCAGTGCTCCTACCAGTGGACAGCTGACATTAGCATGTGTGTAAATTCATGGATATGTCATGGATTCTGTGACCGTTACAGCATCAAACCATGTCTTGTATGGAGTTATTAGACTGGTGCGACTGTTATGCAATTACATTTATATCCTAAGATTTTTTTTTTAATGACACAATCTGTAAATAACTACTTTGTGGCTTTTATAACCACACACTTCCAACTGAGGGCCTATAAAAATCCTGATATGAAAAACATGCACTAATGCTCTCATTTTTATTTTTGCCGTTTTGTGTTAAACTGATAATTTCTCTCACCAGCACTGGCTTGGTATCCTCTCTGCCGCTGTTGCTTCTCAGATTTGTGGATTTCATAGGGTGCCTTGCCATGGTCTTCTGTATGCAGCGCTTGTCCTGTGGACTGCAGCGGATATTGCTGTTGTTGGGGTGTTCAGGGATGATCTCCTCCTGTCTGTCTGCTACTAAAAACATGAACATGGAGACATAAAGAGGATTAAGTTTCAATGGTAAAGCATTCATTCCATTCTAGCAGTCTTCATCATCACCTTTTGCAAAAGTGGTCATACCCAATGACATTTTATTATGTTGAGTTACAAATGGATTTTTATGTGTTGCTGCTTGTTATGTGCTCCCCGAGCCTTTGGGGATTAATGTCTAACTTTGCCCTCCTTGGGAGCAATAACATTCAGTTTTGGTTGAATCTGGTGGTCTTTAACATGTTGCAATTAGATAGTAGATAGGACTCACTTTCTTGTCAATGAGCTTCCAGAGGGCTCAGATGCCTGCAGTGTACTACTACTAATTCTCCTCTTAATAGATTTTCCTAACTGCGCTGCGGATATCTGCAGCTTGTCCAGAGTTACAAGAAGTCCTTGCATCTATTTCATTTTTCATAAAATGGCTTGATCAGTGATCAGTGTGACAGGAAAACTTGGCACAATATTTAATAAAGTCTAGATTCTTCACAACTTCATTCATGGACTGCTTTAGTTCTTCGTGATTCTCCGGTGCAAGGATTTTCAAAGCTGCTCCTCAATGCACATTTCCTGCATGCTTTTGTTGCTTGATTCAGATAATCACTTTTTAGCAAAGCCTGTTAATCAGCAAACAATGGAAATCAGCTGTGCTGAAGCTGAGTAACATTAAAAACATGCAGGAAAGTGTGCCTTAAGGATCCTGATTGAAAAACGCTGGTCTAATGTTTCCTAACAAGCCTCAGAGGTGTTCATAGAACAGCTGTAGCCCTGCAAAGATAAATTACGCACAGTTGGACTCCATGAGCTAATTAGGTAACTTTTAAAGGCAGATAACGAGGGGTTTCAGATGGGGTGATAAAAAATGCATGTCAATTTTCTAGAGGTAAAAACAATTAGAAAACCATTTGTTTTTATCTTTTGCTTCACTTCTACACACTTACAGAATGACAGCAAATTTAAATACAATGAATATCCTATCCCTAAATGGCAGGAAGTGATTGGAAAATGAAATGTGAAAATGTCCAAAGGTTGTTAAAACCTCTTTAAGGCGTGCTATATCTCGTTTGGCTGAATGTGGAGAAATCCAGGCTAAAATTAGGCCAGTTAACCTCAAGGACAGAGCTTTGTGATTGGGCTCTCTTCCTCAGCTCTGACCTTGGTACCTTGCAGCTACTGTGTTACAACCAAGCCTTGAGGTTTTAAATGATGCTGTTCTTTCAGCCTCCCTGCATTATGGTCAGCACCACTTTCACCTTTGTATGCCTATAATTCTGCAGCTTTCTGGGCCTCCAGGCTCCCAGCTGCTTCCTGAGGAAATGCCCCCCCTCGCATTTCGTCCTCGAGAACCCCTCAGCAACATCCCTTTGTTCCACGTGGAGGTTGTTATAGGGCATTTTCTCTGTCATTAGAGGGCACTGGTCAGTGAATGTGGTTGCAGGAATGCTGAAATAACTTTGGAAAGTTGTAATCTTTTGTGTTCAGGCATCTTCAAAATACGGTGTGTAAAATAATGTCCGTACCCCTGACTTTCTTTACATGCTGGCACCTGTATAAAGCTAATTTGAGGGTTTTACAACACTTTTTTGCTGAACCTTAAACCAGATTAGAGCTCCGGATAAAGCCACGACCAGAAATCTTGTTTTTTGGAGTTATCTGAAAGAAAGTTAAGGTTTTCTTAAGGTTGCACTGCACATAAACTCAGATCCAATATGTTCTATGCATTCATACGTTTACAACAGGAGTGAAAACAATAACTAGGTTCCTCAGAGCTGTGCAGACAGTTTAACGGTTTGTCCTTAACGGAAAGTGTGTCTCAGCTGTTTGTATTTTTAGTCTTGTTGGTGTTAAGCACTTTCTTCAACGAGAAGGAACAACATATCAGCTACTTTCTTCACTTTGTCCTTTGCTCATCTTTCAGCTAGAGTTTCTCTGATTCCACAAGTCCACGTTCCTTCAGAGGGCGAGTCGAAGTGATTTAAGATCGTGTTGGGGGGGTGGCATGTCCTGTCTTCTAACCTGTTTTTAAATGGGGGAAGTCAGTACCTCTGTTTGAGATTTCATTTGGATCGCCACCCTTTCACTTGTTTGATATAATTTCTATGTTATATGGTCTAAGCTGACCGAACACAAGTAGTGACAGGTGAGAATACATGTGATGAATGAAGAATTGTCTCGCGTGACAGTGCCTCGTAAAATACTTCAGAAATCTTAAAATGTATGACATTATTTTACTTATTTTTCTAATTAAACTCAAAAAGCCTTGGTTGATTTTAGTATCATTTATGAGAAAGGCCTAAAAACATTGGTCAATGGGCTTAAAGGGAAAGTGAAATAATATATAGTTTAAAGGAAGATTAACAAATAAGACCTGAAAACTTTCATGGTTTTAACCCTGCTCAGTATTTTACTTTGTGGAATCACAATCTGTGATTTAATGTTCCCTGCAGGTCTTACAGGTACAGTCTCTTCCAGAGAATAACATTTTGTATTTTTCTTGTATAAACATGCAAGGTCAGGCAGATTGAATAGAGATTGTCATTTAACACTAACTTTCAAGGCTCCTCTCCGGTCTCAGATCCTTGCAGCCTAATAGGCTTTCTCCCAGGATTACCCTGTTTTTAGCTCCATCCATCTCCCCATCAACTCTGAATAAACTTAATTTCCCCTGCTGAAGAAAAGCCTCCCCAAAGCCTGATGTTTGTTGAGGTTTATGTGCAGTGTTTGCTTTTCTATCACCCTGAAATTGTATTTAAATACATTTAAATCTATTTATAGCTGAGCAGAGTTTCTTTATCCACATTTTTTCTCCCGATTTCATTTCTATTTGTTAAACTGTAAATGGGAAATCCTACAGGTATCTTTTACCAGTAGTTTTAATCTCTTAACTCTACATAAGAATTGTGTTTATATTTTGCTAATAATGTGTTGACAGGACTAATAGTGCTGTCAGCTACTCCAGAGTGACAATGGGTTTCTTTGTGGCTTCTGTGATTAAGCGTCGCCTTGAACACCCTGTTAATTTAGTTGGATCCTTGTTTAATGCCCATGCAATTAGTTGCATTGGATTTTATTCAGGGGTATCACAGTAGAATTAACTTTCTACACGTCCTTGTTGAACTTTTTTAGATTTTTTTAACCTAATGTATGTTTAACTTTCCTGCCACTTAACAATTATTCACAACCTTCTGTTGGTCTCAAACATCTACATTTTGCAATGTGACATGATGTGAAAGGTCAATATTTTTTTTTTCATGCTACAGTATTAATTTTATGTTTATTTTCTTCCTATTTTCGGCTGATTTATTTAAGCAATATTTAATTTAAAATATTCAATTACATAAAACATATAATGTCAACTAATCGTCAGTATCCATTGTTCATGTTGTTTCTTCCAGCTAAGTGCTTTGGAGTGGGGTAGAGATATCTATTGATTTATTTTCTTTTTGAAGTTCCTGCTTGTTTTGTGAGCTAAATAAACTTAACATCTGAACTTCCCACCTGTAATCAGCCTTTGCCACACTCCATTGCCATCCACCTGTGTCTTGTTGACTTCCTTCCTCTGTCTATCTATTTGTGTCTCCTCATTTGCAACTTCTCCTTGGCAGGTTGTCTATGACCATTGAATTTACACTTCCCACTTCTAACTTTACACCAAATGTTGCTAAATTTTTTTTCACTTTCCATTTCATGCCATACACCATTTTGTATTCAAGTGCCTACAATTATTGATAACTATTGCATATCAGTAATTTCTCTTGGTGTTTTGTTTTGGTTGAGTAAATTAATTTATGAAAATCATGAAATCTACCCTGAGTGTTAATTATTTTTCAATAATTTTAGTAGGAATACCTTAAAACACTCACTTAGCATTCAGTGTGGCTCTGATCTCTGTTTTGATCATGGGACAGTTGGGAAATAGGTTAAAAAATATGAGCTCTTATCCAGCTAAAATAAAGAGGGAAGCTATTGCTGAAAATATATTAGATTCATACATTTCCTTCTAAACAGATTGTAGCGGTATGATAGATCACATTGTAGTTGCTATTAAAATGTTTAATATTCGTAAGAATTTTCTTTTTGCCCCTGATATTTTTGTTTGAGACTATGTAAATCTTCATAAACCTATACACTGAGAACCCTAAACCTGTAGCTTAGATTGTCACTTTTTTGTAAGTTTTACTGTCACTTTGATGAGAACCAGTCAGGACATCATCTATGATTGTACATTTGCCACCCGGTCAAATAAACCCGGTAAAAATAAAGCTGAAATGTGGAAGTGTTGATTCAGCCATGCGGATCCTACAGTAGGTCAAACATAATCAACCACTGCTGCGTTTACCTTGTGTATGTATACTGTTTGCTGCAATGATGATGCACACCCCTGCTAAAATCAGCAGATCAGGTCTGTTCGCGTTATTGTATTTGGGCTATTTTTAACTTTTAGTTTGTGAAAATAGAAATTTATAAACGAAGAAATATAATAATTTTATTTTCAGACTTATTGAGGAAGTCTGACTCTATATAGGAGACTTTATTGCCTATCACCCACAACTTTAATTTAGCAAGATTCTGGCAGGAAGTTCAAAAGTCGTTCAGGCTTGAAATTAATAGGTTTTTCTTTACTGTCTGTGCTGAATTCTGCAGGATTACCAGCATCAAACCTGCAGCGTCAGGGCAATAGACCTCTTTAAAATCAGTTAATAATCAGCTGATGTCTGATTCAGTTGGGCAAACTCTGATTTAAACTAACTGCACGGCTCATTAGAAACGTATGTGCCCGTCCTCTTTCATTTGCCAGTGACTGGATCTAAAGACAAGTAAAACCGTTTCAACTGTGTCTGATTCTGCTTTCAGTTTGACTCCTGTCAAAACAGTCCTGTTTGTTAGTTTTCGCAAATCCAAACACAGCAGACGCAGCGTTGACTACATGTTTAGGGAGCTTGAAACAAAGTGAAGCTACAAATCAGCACAATTGAAAGAATATGTCTGCTTTAAATTCAAATGTTCTACTCAATAGATTACACAATATATTAATACAGTACAGTTTGGATAAAAGCAAGCCGTTTCTAAGTGTGCTATCACTCATTTGTAGTTACTCATGAAAAGAACATACCTTTGTTGACTTTAAAAATGGTATAAGACATCAGCCTGAGGCCTTAAACAAATACAAGGAAGGGAAAACACACACACAGGTGTGGATAAGATTCAAAACTATGGTTTTGAGGTCAGAGCCCAATCTCTTCCAGATGGATCGTCAACAAAAAAAATATTGTTTTTAATTTTTGTGAAAGACCTTAAGATCAAAGTGCTGTCCGTTCCGTCCACTGAGAGTCTGGGTTTCTTCTGTTTTCAGGAAGGAATTTTATTTTTCTTCCCTATTGAAACAGGATCTGAATTCATGTCAGTTATCCAACAATATTAGAGGAATGAGTTGTGGTGGGATTGTATGTCTTTTGGCTCAGAAGATTTAAGGAATAGCAGTGGTGAATTGGATCAAACTGCACTGGAATACACACTTTACTTCTACTTTTAAGCTGAATTTACAAATATCCTGTAAGGAGGTGAGCAATAATGGCAGTTTTCTTGCAATCAGACAAGTTGCCCTATTGAGAAAATTTGGTTGAGTAGTGTTTGGCAAGTGGAAACATTATTTTCCTATTTTATCAGTAGATGTTGATGTAGTAAGCCATAAGGACTCATTGTCCCCAAAATATTTGTCATGACCTGGGCAAGTTAAATTGTTGGCATATCTCTCTCGGCTTCTATTTCAGAAGGGATCAGAGTGAGGTAATCTGATTTACTCCATCATAACAGCTCCAGCTGTCCAAATGCACTGCAGAGCCCAAAGAAAACAAATAGACAACTCGGAAGAACATCTGCCAAAAGAATCTCAAAATTTTAGTTTCCTTTTTAAAAGGATTAAGAGCTGCATAGATTAATGCAAGCTTCAAGACAAAGATGAGGTTCCAAGAACTTATATGATGATTCAAGTTTATAAAGTATAAAAAAAAAGCCTTGCAAAAATATAAGACTTCTTTCACACTTTCAGGATTATATATATATATATATATATATATATATATATATATATATACATATATATATATTATTGGTGTATTCTTTCACATTCTCATTTTCAAGGGGCATGTTTTTTTTTTCTCCTTTTAACTGGGTAGAGTTACAGAATAACGCTGTGCTCGATATACCTGGAAACTTGGAATTCAAAGTAATATAATCTCAGTGGTGATAACATTTCATTTTCCTGCATGTTGACTCTTGTAATCTTGAATGTGTGCATATAGTCAGTATGGCTACTGCTACAAGCACAATAATGACAAAAGCATATTTCTATGAAACATTTTGCACATATAAACAGATCTGACATACATCATCCTGTGGGCATTTAAAAATAGTATGTGAATGATTAACTTAAAGCTAAACACATGACAAAAGAACTACCACAAAGATTAAAAATACGGTTTGATTAAGTTTGATTACTGTTGATGCAAGTAGTATTTATTTTGACTGTGCAATTTGGCCATGAATGCGTTGCTCCGGCTTTCCAAATAAGAATATGGAGGTGGCAAAGTTGAAATTTCTTACTAGGAGGTAGAAAATTTCTACTTTTGAAGACAAATAGAATGCCCCATTGCATTCTTTTATAGCTAGTGGCTACCTAGAAACCATAAATAGTAGCTAAACAATCCAGTATTGGTTTTGGATATGTTCATTATTCAAATATTGATCAATTTTATATCTTGCCTCCACATGAGGAGAAAAAAAATCAACATCCTTCAGAAATATTATTGTTTTTTTGTGAGAAACTTCTGTTAAGTTACTACATCCTTTAGCCACAATATAAAGTAAAGGCTGTGGTGAAGACAGTGGTTGTAAATTTAGGTTACATCTTGAATTATAATAATTGAACATTATTGATCTCACCTAGGAGAAATTGACCTCTGCATTTTACCCATCCCCTTGGGGAGCAGTGAGCTGCCATCATAGGGTGCCTGGGGGTTAGGTGGGTTTCAAACTCATAACCTCAGGATTCCAAGCTCTATGCCCTAACTACTAGGCCGCCACTCCCCATTATAGACCACTCCATGCATTGCCACTGGCATTTGTAACTTATTGTAAACTACATGATGATAAATGTATTTACATTTTACCCACCAAATAATAAGTACCAGAATTAGCTAGAATTGATTGATTAATTACAGGAAGAAAAAGGTGCATTGGACATATACAGAATATACAGTGCGTCCACATATGACAGCTTTTTGTTTTTTTCATAGTAGGCTCATTATACAGGGTTATTGCACATATAGATGGATATTTATATATAGCTACTGCACTGGGTGTCAAATATAGAGAAACAGGTTATTGCACAGGGTATTAAATAGTAAATGCACATTATACTAAGAAGCTAAAAACCTCAAGATGTCATAGGCTAAATGTTTGCCAACCATTGTTAAAGTCCTTACAAATCATTTATTTCTTGTCTGTCAATCTGTCACTGTTTCTTTGTTCATCGAAATACTCAAAGCAGTGCCAGACAACAGTACATAAAGACTTTTTTTGTAACAAATTTTTTTTTTATTCTATATTTCCTGTGCATTGCTTTGAGATGACATCTCTTGTAATGCTTTATTGATATAACCTGCCTAAGTGGACATGTTGTTGCAGTATAAAAGTGCAAAATGCATTTAAATACTGTCTCATGTTTGAATAACTGTAGTGGTTAGCTTGGTGATTGAGAAAAATTAGATGATCCTGCTGGTATTTAACCTGAAATCACATGGTTGTTGATTTAGATATCATTCCTAGATCCATGTTTTACGTCTTAGTTAAATGGAACGCAATACTGTAAGTTCCATTTAATGAAAAGTTACGTGAAATTGAGCACATTTTTACCTCTGTAAATTTAATCCAGATTTTTTTTATAGCTTAAGATTTAGTTAAATTAAAGTCATAAAATAGATGTCAGCATTTGTTCCTTGTTCATAATTTCTTCCCATAAAAGCTTCAATATTTGTGATAATCTTAGACAAAAAAATATATGCATAATTGTCCAAATACCTGTGGTGCTTCCACTGGCCAGCTTAAACAGAGAAACTCATATAACCCCTGTTTTAAAATCTCTAAGCTCGCTGTTCAAAATCTAATTTTAAATTCTAGTTTTAAACCTCAGAACAGGACTAATATAATTAGGCTTCTTTGTTTATTTCCAATTAATTCAAACACATATTTCTTTATGCAGTCTGAAGACATTGCATCAAACCGTTTAGTGGTCCCTTATACCTACTTTAAAAGCTAGAGGAAATCCAGACATATTTCCTGTCTTTTCATGGAGTTTGGAGGCTTGTGATCATTTTGATGTTCAAAAAGCCAATTCACAACTTGTCACCTCAAGGCGCTTTACAGGTACATTTCAATCAGATCATATTGTCATATAAAAAGTTTCTACCTAAGGAAACGCAGCTGCATCGGGTCATTGACTTTGCACGACACTATGATACTATTTGTGTTTTGTTTTCTGTACGGTACGTTGCTGGGTATTTCGTTTTTGAGTTTAACTTCTTGTGAACCTCTTTGTGACATCTGTCTGTGAAAATATGCTTATACAAATAAACTTTTACTTATATTGCCTCATTACAAAATATTTAATGAAGACCCGCACTGCATGATAACAATGGAATTAAAAGAATCACTCATTTCTGATTCTGTAATCAGTAGTATGTTTCAGTCCAGGTTATGTTGTACTGTAGTGTAAATACCAAATTTCTTCTGTAATTCAAACACCAAGAAACCATATTAATCTAAAATAGAATAAAGGAAGAAATAAAGGAGCTGTTCATTTCAAGTTTGACCAGTCTTTATTTTACAGTTTCGGGGTCTTCAGTTTGTTCCCAGTAAAATGTTATAAGCCAGATTCCAGTTTCAGCATAGGTATACACTCCATCAACATTTTTTTTTCTACCAAATACCCAAAATGGGGCCACAAAAAAGCTTTGTCAATGCTTGTGCAATAAAGTGTTACTGGCCAGCCCGATGCAGGGAAACTGATGATGACTAAATTAGATTCGATTTCCCCTGTAGAGTGCCTTAGTATTGCATCTGTTGTAAACCAATGCTTTATAAATAAACAGAATCTAGAGAAATTTAAACCAGATTTTAACTCACTTGAAACTGCCAAAAAGTCTCAAGCCACAATGTCTACATTAACATGGAGCTTTCATAATGACCTGTGTGCGTCACTCTAAACTAAGTGTGGTCATACAGAGTCCAGCTCGACTGACAGCTTTATTCATCAAGCCCCTTGGGACCTTTAGGTGTAGAGCTTTTCATCATCTGACATTAGTATGTATCAGTTCGTAAATGATATCTGCATTCACCACCAGAGAGACGCACCCCTATACCTGACACCCGGCTGCTCATGGCAGGAATGCAGGAATGGATGCCAACACACACATGATGATTTATTCTGAGTATTAAGACACAGAGTGCTTCTAGGAAGAAACGCTCAAGCAGTCTTTGACTTTAACATGAGAACCTGGGGAGTGCTTGTTAATATAAAAAATAGACTTTTTTTTTTAAGTCATAGACTTTTGAAGATCCCTGTTGGAAGCAACGCTTTTGCAGGTAGTTTTTGAAGTTGTGTCAAAACTACAATTTAATGACAAAAACTATTATATTTTAAAAAGTTTTTTTTTTTTTCTTTTAGCAGGGGTCTTAAAACCAGCCTAAACATCCTAAAATTCCTTTCAGCCTCACATCATCCCATCTCCTTTTATTGCGAATCCTCTTGGTTTTTAAAAACCCTCTTCTATTTTTATCTTGCATGTTCACTGTTGCTAGGAGCGGGGCATGTATTCAGGAGATGCACCCCCTTGTTTAATAATGCATAAGTGCAGTGAATGCACCACAAAGGAAATCTACTGCACTTCCCTCTTTTCTGATTGTTTCTCATAAAATTCAATAGATATCAGAAGCATTGGTGAAGCTGATTTACAAATAGTTTTATGTATGTTCTGAACCCCTTTGATATGGCAGACTCAGTTAGGGGATGGGGGCTTGGTGGGACTAAGCACTTAGGTAACCAAATACCCCCAAATATCTAAAGTTTCAAAAAGCTTTCATTTGCTAAAAAAAACAAAAAAACAAAAAAAAAACAGACATGTCTCCCTATTATTTCATGGCAGCGTACATTTAGGGTCAATTAATGGTTAGTTCAACATCTTAGGGCAGCAGCAACACTCGGGCGTGGACAGATAAAAGGCAAAACAAGCACAGACAGATGCTTGTTTCTTGTTTTTATATCAAACTCCAAAAATCTGCTTTTTTCTTTTCTTTTACTTCATGCAGTCACGCTAACCTATGCACAGAGAGACAAGAGGTCTCTAATTTCAGCTCTGGCAGCCAGGGTGCCGATGAGCTCATCCTCATCAAAGAGCTGAAGGCAGTGGACGATGCGCTCAAAGGCTCTTTGGGGCGCACAGGAGGTGGGGTAGATCGAGTCATGGGGAGCAGATGCTGCAGTTAGGATGCACCTCCTGGGATCCTTTTTATTGGCTGACGCTCATCCAGTTCTCTGGTTTTCTCAGAAACCAGTAAAAACCTAGAAGCTTGTATGGTGTATAATAAATTCATCAGCTAAAGTATCGAGACAACAGTAAATAGAAAAAATTTAGTTGCCCCTGACGTCATCTGCAGAAGGAAGTGATTGCAATAAAACAGCCAGTATTAGCCCTCCTACTGTGGGAAGCTGGATGCAGACATTCTCCTTGTTTCAAGGCGTCTGAAGACCAAAGAAGCGTGATAGAGACATCAGGAAAAGAAGTGTTAGAAATCTGCAGCAACAGCAGGAGGAACAGGAGGAAGGGGCATATCCATGAAAGAGCACCAAGTGAATTACTGATTGCAAAGAGCGCTAATAGCCCCAGACCGGCCTCTCTCCATTACAGTCATTTCATACAGCAGCTTTTATTACCTCCTCCTATTACAAAAGCACACACATAGACTTACATTTGCACCGCCACCATACTGACTGCACATCCCAGCTTGTGCCCGACAGCTCCCTCCAGGATCTTTTTTTTTTAATCCACCCTTTCATTGAAGCTGGTACGACAGAACTTCTTGCACACAATGCCTGCCCTGGCCAACACCAAGACGCTTGCAAGACTTAAGTCTGCACTGCACAGCAGGGCCCTTTTCACAGTCAGCAACCAGAAGCCAGCGGAGGAACTATGTGAGCTTGGCCGACAGGAAGCACGCTCTGCTTCAAGGCTTAGCTGAGATTAGGCTGAACATGCAGGACCTTGTCACATCCACTCCGCAGGTCAGGTGAGGCCAAGTGAGCAAAGAGGCAGGAATTTGACCTGGTCAAGCGGGACTGATGGGTTGTAATCAGAAATTTCCTGAAAAAATTTGCTTTCATAACTGCCTGAAAGCAGCTGAAAGGATGCATACTCAGAATTGTTTGCTCTTACCTGAGTTCTCCTCCACCTCCCTCTCATCCGTGCAGATGCCCTGGCCATGCATCAGGGAGTGTAGCGGCCTCTCTACCCCGCGTGGTGGGTAGCATCGGAGGCCAGTGCCACACCGGGGTGAGTATACACCACAGTGAGCCCCTTTAGGGAGCGCACAGGTGGGGCAGCAGCCGCAGCCAGGCTCGCGCACTGTTTCCTCACAGCCATCGGGCAGATGACAACTGGCCAGCCTCTCTTCAGAGCACACTGGACAGCGGATGGCCTGATCCGACAGGCACAGCGCCGCCAACGACAGGGCGCCGAATGTCCACAGGCCCCAGTAGGTCGGAGCCACGCCACGTCTTCGCACCATGACAGCTCAGACACCTGCACTTAGTCCTTTGCCCTTTGTAAAGGATCCTCTCAGGTTCACCCCTCCCTTGATTTTGCTTTTGATGATTTTTCCTCTCAGATAGATTTTAGACGGACAAAGAAGGCTTTACAGGAACAATTTATCCAGAATTCTTTGATATTTCAGCTGGACGGGGACACAATGCCTCTGCTGTATTCCCTCTCTGTTGTTCTGGTTCAATTTCACAGTGCAGAAACTGGAGCCTGCCTTTTATCAGCTAGCCAAGGTTTGGGTGATAAAAAACTGTGTCTTAGTTGAGGTTGAAGGATACAAGTGGTTTCTTCAGGTAAGTATTGTCCACCTTTTGAGGAAGCACCAAAAATACTTAGTCAACAAGTGTCCACTTGCAAAGCTGTCATCAATAAAAAAAATGTCAGAGCCACAATTTCTTCCTCTTGTCTGTGTGCAACACGAAAGACCGTCTTCTGAGAATGCCTCAAAGCAAGCAGCTCTCTTTGGACTTTATACTGGTCCGTGGACACGCCTCTCTCTCCAGGCGCAGCAGAGAAAAGCCAGGGTGAAGCTCTCTCCTCTGTCTCCCTCTGTCTCTCCAAAGCTTTCTCACACTCTCAAGCCTGCAAACTTGTGCTCACTCTCCTCTGCTTGTCCTCTCTCAGTCCTGATTGCATGAAGGAAAACAGCTGAATCGCCTTCTCATTTGTTCTCACTCAATATCCACTCAGACTTGGTGTAGTTTATGTGACAGGCGGTCTGTTGTATTGATTAGTAGTCTGCAAGATAATACATTTTGTTCTGTAAAGAAGTAGACTCCCTTCAGGGGCTCTCCACTTTAATCAACCCCAAACGTAGAAAATCCATGTACCTACCTCTGTGGCTAAGTATTGTTCAGGCAACAAAACAACCTCTGCTCCCTCAACATGGTCTCGGTGTGTGTTTTTATGGAGTCCCCCCTCCACTCCCTGCTTCATTATGTCAGCTCCCCGATCTCCTTTTCTCTCCCGTGTTGCGAACTGATGATGGGCAGCTATAAAAGGCAAAGGGACACTCAAACACCACTCTTCCAGAATCCTGCCCTGCCCTGCCCCCACCAGTCCTAAATAGCCCCCCACCCTTCAAGAGTTTGTTCAACCAACCCTGCACAGCAAGCCTAGTTTATCATATGCGTGTTTCTGATCATCAAAGACTCTGTACTTTGTTCTTGTTTGCCAGTTCGGCTAGATATGCCTTGCACCCAGCTTTTAATGCCTTTTATTGGTCGACATCTCACTTTTTCTCTGGTGTTCCTTTGCTTTCATTTTGCCATGGAAACCCAGCATGCATTGTAATGCTTTTGTGAGCGTGTGTTCTTTCTGATTTTTTTTCTCTAGCTGGTGGCTGGTTGCCATAGACTGGGCATGGGCTGCAGCCAAACTTTCACAAGGCACCAATAAGGTGAGCTCTGCAGCATGGTTTGTTGCTGAATTCCCCAGAGGGTGGGTGTTGATAAATCAATGGTAGTGCGTGTTTGTTTACACATGTCATTCTATACCACAGCCAAACTTGCTCTTGGTGAGTTGGGCTTTAACAGCAAAACCTCTGTTGGCTTTAAGTCATTTGATAAAATGACTAACTAGTTTGATGGTGAACTAACCCAATGGTTAGTTTCCAGGTCCACTTTTAATTATGTGGCAATTATAAAGGGGTGGGGGGCAAAGACAGGGTTTCTTATCAGATAATACTGGCAAGGCTGTTTGGTACAGATTAAGCTCAGATAAATAACTTTTTAACGTTTTATCATGCTACAACCACAAACTTCGCTGCATTTTTTTTCTGTGGTTTTATGTGGAGAGTGTATACTTGTAAAGCGAAAGTCGGTTTATAGTTTTCTCGACTCATATCTAAAAACTGTGGTGTGCATGTATTCAGCTCTCTTCCTAGGCTAGTTTATGCTTGACATATCTGTGAGAACATTGCTGACAAAGCGTCTGAAGCATTTTATGCTCCATGCTAACCTGCAAAGCCAGACTAATAA
This sequence comes from Cyprinodon variegatus, assembly GCF_000732505.1. Classification (NCBI taxonomy): domain Eukaryota; kingdom Metazoa; phylum Chordata; class Actinopteri; order Cyprinodontiformes; family Cyprinodontidae; genus Cyprinodon; species Cyprinodon variegatus. The sequence continues at coordinate 250,231 of NW_015150579.1, forward strand.
TGTGTCGCATTCTAGGTGTAGTTCTGCACCTGATCAATCTGGGCCTGCTTCAATCGCATCTATTTGGGGAAAGTAAGGGCATGCAGTAGAACTTCCTGTGCTGATTGAGTGAAATGAATCCTAGTTTCCATCTACCAAAGTTTGGTTTTACCCAATCACAGTAACAAATAAAAAGGTATTAAGCTGCAGGCACTATTATAAGAAACCACAAAACACTTAAACTTGAAGCAGTGTTGGAACCCCAGACTACATGATAACCCCTTCTATGAGTGTGTTATCCTGTGCTGCCATGTTTATTTTGGTTCGGCTATGGGCTCAGTATATCTTGCTTTTTCATAACTAGATGTTATGCATTAAACCAGGCGTTTCAAATTGATTCCAGAAAGGGCCGTGCGGCTGCAGGTTTTCTCTCCAACCAAAAAATTAGCACACAAGACTTGATCTCATCTCTCATCTCTCATCTCTCATCTCGTTCAGATTGGACCCACTCAATGAGATGACTGGAGTCTGGTGTGCTACTGCTCGGTTGGAAAGAAAACCTGCAGCCACATGGCCCTTTCTGGAACCAGTTCCACATCCCTGCCTTAAACCATGATGCTGCATTGTGATTGGCTGAACCATTTTGGGCTGGTGTCAAATGATCAAAGCTAGAGCGGAACAAGAAGGATTCTCGTGTGTTTTTGAATGCACACATACCGTGAGGATTTATCTTGCATTCAAGGTTAACTAACCATGGCTTTTCTCCGCTGTACTCCTTTTATAGACTCTAGGGGGCAGCATTGGGCACAGGCCATATATTTTGCTGCTCTGTGTCATCCAAAAGTGTAAGAGGTTTTGTTCCAAAAGTTGCTCACATTATGGTGGTTGTGGCGATATTTATGGGCCAAATCATAAGATGCAAGTAGATGTTTATATTTGCATACCTTTTCTCTCCAGTGGGAGCTGTCGCTCATCTGCCATTTTTTTACATTCATAACTGTCTGCATAGGCTGTTCAGTGGCGCAGTGGGTAGCACTGCTGCCTTGCAGCAAGAAGTATCCAGGTTCTATTCCTGGCCCGGGGTCTTTCTGCATGGAGTTTGAATGTACTCCATGTGCATGCATGCATTCTCTCCAGGTACTCCTTCCTCCCACAGTCCAGAAACATCAATGTTAGGTTAATTGCCTGCTCTAAATTCTCCTTAGGTGTGAGTGTGTCTGTGAATGGTTGTTTGTCCTATGCTGATGAAGATTCTCCGTCATCCAGGTCATAGTCATAGTCATTCCGTAAAACTTTAAAAACAATCCACTGGACTTGGTTTCCAAGGTTTGAAGACTTTTTGCTTTCCCTCCAGGAAGCTTTCTCAATTCAAATGTCATTTTTAAATTCAATTCAAATGACATTTCAATTCGAAAGCTTCCTGGAGGGGAAGCGAAACGTCTTCAAACCTTGGAAACCAAGTCCTGTTTGTCTCTGTGTTGCCCTGCGATAGACTGCCAACCTGTCCAGGATGTACCCCGCCTCTCACCCATTGAAAGATGGAGATAAGCACCAGCACAACTCGGGACCCCAGTTGTGATAAAGAGTGACGAAAAATGGATGGATGAATGAACTGTCTGCATAGTTACAAACGGCACTATGGGGACGACACATCAAGCATAAAACAACATTTACTCTGTTCCCTAAAATAAAATCCTTTTTATCCTTTTTAAGCAGTTGGCTTTTGAGGTCATGTGAATTGAGTCAACAATCTGTTCTGTGATAGCCTACAGGGTTTGTTAGAGGACATTAGTGCATAAACAGCAGCAGGAGGAAAACGAAGGAACGCAGCAGGGAGAATGTGCTAGACAACTACAAAGCAGGGTTAGCTTACAGGACAATATCCATAGCTGAATATCTCCCAAGGTACTGCTAAAACCATCGTCCTGAAATGCCAACATTTTGGCAAAAAAACAAAACATCTTGTTTTCCACAAGCCATGTAGGGGACACAATAACATAACTGCCTGTTATCTATTGCAGAAAATGAACACACTCACTAGAAACCAACACACACCATGGTCATGGGCAACATGTTTCTTTGAGGTCTCAGTACACTTTTGTGCTTAAATGCTCTCATCATAGATGTGGAAAGAGTTTTACCAAAACCAATGATCAAACCTAAAGACCTAAAACTGCCTGGATTGCCTTTTTATTTAACTGGAGCACAAACGCTAGAACAATGACCCATCTGATCACATAAGCTGTCATTAATAATATTCAGTTTTAAGAGAAAAAGTTAAAATGAAAGACTCCTTTATAAAGAAAAATTTTGCAATTTCTGCTTTTGCACCAAGTTATTATTAAAATCATATGAAAATTTCACTTGCCAGAAGTTTTTCTACGCTGTGGTGCTAATCCTAAATTTAAAAGGACTAAAAAGCTGCCACCAGATTTTTAGTCATGTATTTCAGGCTTGAACAATAGAAGAGGAGTGTTTTAACAAATAAAATTAAACTGATTAAACAAAACAACAGTATAGTAAATTGGAAAATAAATCTAAAAATAAGCACAGATCATTTTCAATTCTTTGACTTTCATTGTAGGCTGTTTAAATAATTGCCTTCCTGACCATTTAAAGTACCTTGAAGATGTTTGTGGTTTGAACAGAAGTATTTATGGGTTTTACTTTCCCATTTTATGGCTACATTTCTGCTGAGACTTGAAAAAATGCACAAAAAGAAAGCGGCAAAGGATGGAGATAATAAAATGCCATGAAGGACCAGATGTGAGAGATGAACAGCAGGGTAAGTTCCACACATTAAAGTTCAAAAAGCAAAAAAAAAAAAAAATTAAGCAGACCCATCTTTAGCCTGCGTTATGATGGAGAAGTAGTTTAAAACTTAGGAATCCCCATGAGAAATTGATCTTTGATAATACATGGCAGCTTAAGAACATACTGCTAATATTAATAAAAGGTGGTAAAACAGTGAATTGGTCAGACATCATAAATATTCTGTTACACAAAAAAACAAAAAAAAAGCAAAGGTTTTATCTTTAAAAACAGAGCTATAATTGAGTATGAGGAGAATAAAAGCAACTAAAAGTTAAGTTTTACAAAGAGGGACCTTTTAGCTTTAGCTCCTCTGTTTAGTTAAAACCAGGTGTCGTTCACCATAATCTTATGAGTTATTTTCTTGCTTGTGTTCATTACACTTTAACTGCTTTAATGTTCCTCCCTGTAACCAAGCAGGGCTTAGTTTATTATGTCCCACATGTGGAGCAAAGTTAAGGAAACAAGACAGCCCAGCTCTCAACTTGCTGCTCCTCATGCTTCTTGGTGATCTTAGCTCACAATGTTTTAACAGAAGAGATTTGTTAGGGTTCCTTTGAAACCCTGAGGTATGATTTAATGGTCTGCATTAAAAATGTGTAAAAAACACAAATTTAGTGTTGACATTCAGGAATAACAGAAAAACACAAACCAGATCAGAGGTTTGAAGCTTAAATTCCTGCACATTACCACATTTTCAAATTTACTGCTCTGGAATTTCTTGATACTTGCAATGTCATGTAAAATATTCACACCCTCCAGAACTATTGCACCCGAAAATCACACACTTGAAAATAGTTTATAATACTTTTAAAACTTGATTTTAAAAATTATTATTAAGGCTCTAATGGCCTTTATTTTTTTCATTTTTTAAAGTATGCAAACAGAAAAGTGGGTTACAAGAGAGGGGAGAGACATTTGACAAAGGTCAAAAGGGCCAGAACTTGACTTGTATACTCTGGGTCATGTTCTCTACAGTACCTCCATACCACAGCTGCACCCCTAAAACTTAATTTTAGATCATTTGATTTGTAGGGGTGTCCCAATCTGACAATAGTATTGGATATCGAAATGATATTAGCCTATAGAGTACGGGCTAATATCTGTCCAATATCCGATATTAATGTCAGATTAGGACACCCCTACAAATCAAATTGGATTCCGTTTTTATCAGCCTGTATCTAAAATCTCCAATATTATCATGCTGATAGAAATTCTCTGCTTCTGTTTAAAGTTGTTATAACCCATTGGTTAATATTACAAGTCATACTTGTTGTCAAATGTTCTTCATTTTTTTGATCATATTTCTAGCATTCTGCAGGATAAAATTAGTAATAAAAGCATGTATGATTTGTGGTTATATCATATCGGGTCTATCTATATCTGTATCGATCAGTTCTCAAGCTGCAATATCAGTATCGTATCTGAAATGAAAATATTGTATCAGAACACCCCTAATGATTTCTTTTACAAGTATAAAAAAATTTAACGTGCATTTTTAATGGATGCTCCTACAATTCATACTGTGTAGAACCCCTTTTTGACAGGGTTTGGTTGTGGTTTGAGGATCCAAATGCAGAGGTGACTTCTTGCAGTTTTAATTAGAGATAACAGTTAACAGAGGCAGGAATCCAAAATCCAACTTAAAATGTAACACAACCGTAACAGAACCATGGAGACATCAGGGGAAAACAATCCTGAGGAGCCAGGGCAAGACGAGGAAAGACAAGGTAAGATGAGGAACCAGCACTGAGGAACTGCACAAGGAGAGTATTTATTAGTAGACTGAACAAAGAGAGGACTAACGAGCAGATTGGGAGCAGGTGTGAAGAGAGCAGCTAGGGAAAAGGAGGCAACACAAGAGGGCAACAGATAAAAACCTAAGAACTCAAATATATCCGGAAAATACAACAAAAAAGGAATTCAAACCAATAAAACTAGAAAACGTGGAGCAAAGTAAAGCATAACAGAACCAAGACTGTGACACTATTTTTTACCGCAGCAACTCCATTGCCCCCATCTCCCACTCCCCTAAAAAGTAAAAAAAAAAAATGAAGAAATCTTTAATAAAGCAAATGTTTTTTACAATTGAAAATTACAAACATTTTGGTAATTTGGTATTAGCTCAATTTGTGCAACAGTAGACCCCAGTATTAAAATAGAATAGTAGCTCTGTGATTTGGCCACAAGATGGAGCTATGACTCCTTAAACTGAAACCAGTCAGTAGCAGGTATGACCTACAGTAATGATTTTATTTTATTTTATTTTTTTAATGCTCTTTGTTTCCTTCATTAGGATGTGGTGTCGTAGAGCTGTCCCTTTCAGGCTCAGTGGATGCAGATGGTCTTCAGTTTCACCTTGACTCCTCTGAACCGTCTGAGCTGCTCTCGCCTCTCTGCTGGATGTGAAGTCTCTGTTGCTCCACCTTGCTCACCAGTTCCTCTTCCTATAAGGGATCTCTCCAGCATTCACTGTAGTCACACTACCTAGGATCCATATACAGAGAAAGTCCAGTGGTGGAGTAGGGACATACCAGAGCCACTGTCATCTCCTCTGGGTGCTGAGCAACAGGAGGGTAAGACAGCTTCATCATTACCCTTAGAGATGGTCTTTATTAAAGAAGTGGCTCTTTGCAGTAACTGCAACATGTCGACACGCACTTCTCAATTTCAGCTTTTGAGAAATTTGAGATGAAAGCTGTGACTTTGTATTATTTTCAGTTTCTTCCTAACCAATAAGTCATATAAGTCTTTAATTGTCTTTTTAAACTCCTCTGAAAACAGACAGTTGTTTAATCTTTGTTGCATCTTTAATTGGAGATGCACATGAGGATGGATGTTCTTTTTTCTTTAAAAATATGCCCGCGAGTGTAGGAGTGTTTGGCTGCTGGAGTGGAAAGCTCTTTTACATTTGCTCCTGTGTACAAACCCAGCAGGAAATACGTGTGCAGAGAGAATATCATGTCTTTCTCATAAGGCTAAATGTAGAGACAGGGTCGAGCAATCAACCGTGGGCTTTCACCCATTTTTATTTTTGTAAGCTTCTTTTTTATGCTGTCCAACCAACAGGAACAGTCAGACACAAGTGTTGCTTCTATTTCTTCACAGGCTTCATTGAAATAGACAAAACATCTTTTATTAGGGTTGTGAAATAGTATATATAATCCTGCATTAGAGCGACAGGATGAATGTGAGGAGCATATTTGTCCTTTCACATTGTCACCGTTCTTTGACCTTCCTCTCACAAACCTGGTTCTAAAATTGTCCATCACAGGAACCTGACTGGACCTGTTAAGACCTTAAAACCCCCAGCATCTTCACCATGAACGCTGATAAGCATCCTGAATTCACATCCCCAGGGGAAGACGAGATGGGTGAGTATATCATTCCTTGTCTCGAATTTGAAAGTGTACGTGATCAGTCTGAGCTTGATTTTCCGCAGAAACCGCCGTCCGGCCTGAAGCAGTGCTTTGAAAAGATCGAGGCACAACTGTGGGATTGGTGCAGATTGCAGATATAATCGGTGCTTTTTTAGATGTGTCTGCAAGCCTACAAAAAAAGATATTCCAATTGATTATTTGCTAATAGGGAACATCTAAAAAATTCCTTTATTGTTTAAAAAAAGATTAAAAGGGAAAGAAACCTTTTCGCTGCTTTTATTTTGAGTTTATCAGTAACTTTGGTTATGTGACTGGATATGATTTGTGTCTTTATTCAGAAACTTGCAGTGATGTTGCAGAGATGAAGGCACAGGGGGAGGAAGAGCAGAAAGAGGACAGCTCTGTCACTGTGAATGGAATGCATTCGGATGCTGTCATGGATGCACGTATGTTTACACACACAGATGTATGCACAGAAGATTTCCACACATATCAAAGTTCCGGGCATGTTGAATTTTAACCTTGCAAGATTTTGCACCAAATAAAATGTAACTGCAAATGTCAAAGAGCTAATGGAATAGTGGGTTTCATGCTTTTATGGAAATCACGTATTAGTCGGTAGATTTATTTTTATTGACCTGAATTTGATGATTTAGCTAGAAGTCGAAAACTAGGATGGAGTTGCAGATTAGTTAGAATGAAAAACTAAGATGAGCAATTTAAACTATATTCCATTAAATATTATAAACCAATATGAGATCTCTGTAGGAGAAATGTTATCGTATCCTGCCCTCTTAAACTTATTTTCAAAATTTGGTTTAAAGATTCCCTTGTTTCCTATGATATATAGAACCAAACTTCAGTCCCTTCCAATTACATGTAGTAGTTTTTAGTGGCGGTATAACTTGTCTCCATTGTATGTTAAAAAGAAAAGATTAATTTGCCTCAAGGTGCCAGAATCTCAAGCAAGTAACCAACAGTAAATCCAACTCCAAAGGGTTTGTTATTTCTGACCTCGTGTTTAGAGAGAACATTATGTGCAGTCAGCACTCCCTTTCGTATTTCTGAGTGGCAACCCATCTACCCCACTGGGTGCACTTCCTAAAGCCCTGCTCTGCTTTCTGCTGCACGGCCCTGCGGTTCCCTGAAAGACCCTGGACTCTATAAAGGGTGTCACGGATCTCTATGCTTGCAAAGTTTCCATAGCACCTCTGAGCGCTCTCCACAACGCAAGGCGATGCTCTTTAGCTCATCATAAGTCACCGCCAAGACCACAGCGTGGTTTCTGGATGGAACTGTGCTGCTCTCAGGGTTAGTTCACGCTGAACAACAGGCTAGGTGAGAGGTCCTGCAAAAACGGGCCTCAGGACTTTGCATGACAGCAGCTGTGGTGCTGACAGTTGTGCATGTAAGGGGTTGATTCCTCTAAGCCGTCATGGTAAAACATAGAGAGCCTAGCAACACCATTCACACTCCTTGAATGTTTTTCACATTTTGCAACATCACAGTCACAATCTTGAATCTAGTTTAGGATTTTTTTCTGCAACAAACCAGCACAGAGTAATAATAAGTAATTGTGAATTTGTTATTTTAAATGTTCTTCTAGTAATAGAAACAGTAAAAGTCTGGTGTCCCATTGTGTTTAACCCTATTTACAATGAAACCCCTAAATACGGCCCAGTCCTGCAGAGATATAGCAGTCCAACTAAACTACCCAGAGAGAAAAAGGTGGCCGTTTATCAAAGAAACAGTCCAGAGATTAACAGTAACACTGGAGGAGCTGCGGAGATCCACAGCTCAAGCGAACTATGTGCACATCACCCTAAATGTACAATTCCACACTGTTTTTTTTTTTTTTTTTTTTTTTTTTTTTTAAGCAGTAATAATGACCTCAGTTAGAACTGATGGAAAAACTAATACATATAAAATCAAGGCAGTCCAGGTAAAAAGCCTGATAGAAGTTCCAGAAGACCTGAGCTTGGGGCACACCTTTCAGCAGCATAGTAAGGGTGGAAGGGTTTAGGTCAAAGCATTATTGTGTGTCGGAATAGAGCCGTCAAAGTCCACAATTCAATCCTGCTTAAGGCTTAAGGCAGGTCTACAAAAATGGCGCTGAATGATGTTTCCCATCCAGTCTGACAGATGATGAGCAATTCGGCAAAAAAATTGAACAAACCAGCCACTGAATGTGCAACACTGAAAGAGAGATAACCAGAGATTTGAAACGTGTAGACTATGGGGGGGTTAAATCCAAACATATGCAACACCGCATATCACATAACATCTCCCCAGAAAATTGGTACACAGTACCCTCCTGTCCTGACATGAGAAAATGTGAAAAAGTTAAAGGGAGGAGAAACCTTTAAGGGAAACACTATGTTGACATCATGTGGCTTTTAAAGAAACGGGACCATAAAAAAAAAGAAGGTCATATTATAGCTGGTGAGTCTGTGGATGTTGACCCACTCTGTGACAAACTGATGAACACACTGACTCCTTCACAGCAGAGGGAAGTTGGTGTTGTATGTTTGAGGCGTCTGCTGTGTTTTTCTTCTGTCCTGGTTCTACTTTCTGTGTATTCAGAGGAAACGCTTTCCTCTTATCTCAGGCGCATATCTACTGAATCTCTTTGAGACTCTACGTGTCGGCCCAAATTAAGCTACCCACACTTTGGAGACGTGCTTGTGCTAATACTGAACCTTAAATATAAAGGTAGAAGTGAATATGTGACTATGTTTCACATTCTAGCTAGCAGTAGAGTCTCATCTAGTTCTTTTAGCTCCTTATTTGGAAGCAGAACATGTTCTACACATTGGTTACTATATGTCTGACTACAAAGGCCTCTAAATGATTGCTTTGCTTCTCGATTCCTTACATGTTTTGTCTAGGTGTAATAAAGACCGAGGTGGAGGAGACAGATGATAATGAGCAGGCAGTGCTTGCACCCAAAGAGGAGGCAGAGGGGGACAGTGAGGATGGGATGGAGGAAGGGATGGATGAGGAAAGGACAGAGGAGGACAACGATGAGCAGAGAGACGAAGACTGCCTGAACGAGCCCCAGGACCTGTCTCTGGTGGACTACTCCCGTTACGAAACATCATCCCTACCAGAAGGCCAGACCACCACCCCTTCGGACGACGTCACAGATGGTAGCTACTTGCCTGGGTCCACGGGGTCCCGAATCCCGACGCAGGGGAAACTAAGCTGCGACATCTGCGGCCTGTCCTGCATCAGCATTAATGTGCTGTTGGTGCACAAACGCAGCCACACTGGTAAGGATGAAAAAAGAAAAGAAAAAAAACGCCTGACCTGAAACACACAAACAGCTGCACGATCAACCGATAGCAACAGAATCAGCTCCTATTGATGGGGTCAATGCATCTGTTCTGCATGCATGTGGTACTTCACTGCAACCTAATCGGCGGGCGAGATCTGGTTGTGAAATATCTTCCATTGTAGTTTAGTAACGAGCACAGAACAATTGAATGTGTGATTTGATGCCAGTGACAGATAACTATTGAGAGGAGCATGCAAAGATCGATCACTGCCACAGGCTCCTTAGTTTGGACATGAAGAAAGATGATCATTTGATGGGAATAAATTATGACCTCTGTAGAAGGATTCTCATCCGATTCACCACAGTACCATGATGGCCTTGATTATATAATACTTATTTGCTCACATTAACACTTTCGAATCTACGCTACAAGCTGTTCTTGTTAGTTTCTTAAACTGTTCCATTGGTTTCACGGGCTGAATCAGACTTAAGCAAAGAACAGTAGCTCCGGTTCCACTCTATAAAAGGATTCTAAGTATTTCTTTTCTTTTTCGGCACACACTGATTTTTGTAATGTTTCAAATAAGACTCATAACTCCATTCCACCCATCATCTGCTATATGGTCTATAGCTTTATTCAAAGCAACCAATCATTCACAGAGACATTCACACACTGATTCTTTTATGATATAACTGTTTCCCATAGGTCCCTAATAGTCCCACCTTTATCGTCACTGTAGGTTTCATGCAGGAACACCTCGCCTAAAAAGTGTGAACCATATAAGCCCAGATGGGTAAGAAGCTGGACTAAATTTCGTAACACCAGTTTGATACCCCGCAAACACCTAAATATGTTTCACTTAACTTTTCTGGTGTTTTATTTATTCTATTTTAGAACTCCTCTTTTGTGGACCGAATTATATCCAGCGCTGGGAATAGGCATTTATCCAAAAATCTTGTTTTGCAAACTGTAATTTTTCTGGATGATACCAAACTCTAACTGATGATATTTTAAGTTGATAAAGTGATTGGTTTGCTACTTTTTCTTTTTGAAAGTTTTCCTCATTTAGCTCCATGACGGGTTTAAGATATTTTATTAACCAATTAAATGCAGTTATATGATATTCGGCAGAGCTGTGGTTCTGGTAAATAAGGCGATGAACTGAGGTAGCCTAGTTGATAGAGGTCAGGTGTTATTTTTAGAGAAATTTTCGTTTCCATGTGGCTTTACCTAACACTTTAAATCTTCAGGATTTTGGTAAATTATAGAATCTACCTTCGCCATTTTGTAGATCTGGAGGAAGATGAAAAAATAATTTTATTTTTACCGTATATGAAAGTCTCTATTGATTTATATTTAAATGATGTTTATTTCTGATAACCATGTTTCAGCTCGACTCTAACATTTTAGCAATAATTTCTTGAGTTTCTAGTTGAAAGACCAATTCAAAATCGTCTGCTTGTTGTCTTCCAACCATCTTCAAATCAGGGTTTTATAGCAGAGTTTAATCTATGGTGGTTCAAAGGCCACAAAATCAATTAAACAACTACTTTTCTTTAGCCAGTTTTTCTAAATGTTGTTGATCTAGTTGCTTTTATTTGCATTACATCAGCAGACAATGGGCAGAGACAGAAGGGGGAAGACATACAGCCATGGTCAGTAATGGAGCCACGTGGAGGATTAATCAGCCAATGCAAAAACTAATTAATAGTTCTAACTAAAGGAACGGATTTGTGTGGATAATAATTCCTGACTACAGTACAAAACTTTTGCACTGTAATGGAGGCTTCAACACTGCAAACTTAGTCTTCCAAAGTTTTGGAGCTTTCATAGAAAACGCGTCAGAAACCTTTTCATCAACTTTTAGCATTATTACAATACATTTCAAATCATCCTTCACTATAATTGAGCCTGAGCAAAATCTATAGGGTTCCAAATTTGGACTAGGTTATGAATACAGGCTCATATGATTCATATCTATGGCAGATTTAGATTCAGTATTATGTTCAATCATTCGGGAAGCTTGTGTCAGATGAATATTATAAGACATTACAGGAATCAAACCATTTTTTTTAGATTTACTCTCCAGATTTTGTATGTTTCTACTGCTTTTTCGACAAATTATTCTTGGTGATAAGCTGATTTGGTGATAAGTCTTTGAGGTTGAAAGCCCTCAGTGCCATTACCCTAATCTGTGGCTATCTTCAAAGATTCTTTATCAGATTCCATGCCTGACTCTAGCTGGATGATGGGAACATTTTAATAAAGCCTTCTGTTTTAAGAAATATATGGCTCAAATTGTAATATTTTAAATCTAAATCAGGGTCTAACTGTGTTGCTCCTTTGTTGTCGTTTTTTTTTTGTTTTTTGTTTTTTGCTTTTTGCAATACCGTATACAGAAGATGAATTATTGTGGCATTTTGGGTCATTTTTTTCTCCTCTGATCAAGACATTTCTAGATAGATAAGGAACTTGGTAGAAATGACTACTAAACTTTGAAGCTCATGTTTACTCAGCTTTCAGTATATTCTCCTTTATATCCAAAGAAAAAACTTTGGCCGAAAGCCAAAATCAGCTCTAGCGCAGAGTCTCATGTCCACCAAAACTGTTGTATTGGCTGGAGTAAGATTTTAGGTCTTTACGCTGCTTTTAGCTGAGGCTGTTTTCAACATCGTGTGCAGAACTTGCTCGGTGGTCTGGGTTGTGAGAACATCATCTCTGGGCTATCAAAGTGGATGTTGCTTTGTTCCCTTTTCAAAAAATGAAGAATGATTCTAGGTTTTGCAACGCACTTGTAACAATTGGAAACTACATAGTAGTTATGCATTGTTTTTGTTTCTTTTCTAATTATTGCTCTGACTCAGAAGTTAATAAAAGTAGATCTGCAAAAAAGTTTCCTGAGCAATTAATGAGTTAAACCATGTGGGTTTCTTTTTTTTCTCTCTCCTCTCTGTGTTATTTTTTGTTTCTCAGGTGAGAGGCCATTCCACTGCACTCAGTGTGGGGCCTCCTTCACCCAGAAGGGAAACCTGCTTCGCCACATCAAACTGCACTCTGGAGAGAAGCCTTTCAAATGCCCTATGTGCAGCTACGCCTGCCGACGACGTGACGCTCTGAGCGGGCACCTGCGCACCCATTCTGGTAGCTGCCAGCCACATGCATGCCTGCTCAATCATTTAACATGTACCCATAGCGCCAACACGCCCTTATACCTCAGGCACCTACATACAATGCTTGTCAGTTACTCCTCTAAGTCTGGTTTCTCACTCCCTTTCCAGTCTTGCAAAAGGGCTCTTGGCTTTTCCAGTAATAGCCTATTATCATGCAGTGTTTCAAACACACATATGATATCATTTACTCCATCGCCTCTGGAAACTTTTTCATTCACTTTCAGATCACGTGCTTTACCTGCCCTCAGTCTCAAAACAACTTACAGATAGAAAAAAAGAATCATCAGTTTTGAGTGAAACTGCAAACTTAGGGAAAGCATATGTGCTGTGCCAGTTTTTTTTCTTTTTTATGTTGTTGATGTATTTGGTGATTAACTGAAACTCTTGCTCGCAGTAGAGAAGCCCTTCAAGTGCAACCACTGCAGCCGCAGCTACAAGCAGCGGAGCTCCCTCGACGAGCACAGAGAGAGGTGCCATGTATACATTCAGAACAAAGGTCCCGCTGAGAGAGGTGAGCAGCCATCACACTCTCAGAAAACATCTCTGAAACTTCACACATGCAGCTGCTGCAGCCATCATTTAAAAAAAACAGTGTGCAGAGAAAAAGCCTGCAGATCTGGTTTTATGGCCTCATTGAATTAATGAACTTATAGCTGGTGCCCCACGATTACAGACTAAATAGGTTATGGCTGCTGTGGCGTGATGGCTTAGTGCAGTGGAGGACGCTTCTCATGTCTGTATCAGCAAAGGGGAAGCCAAATAGGGCAAACATTTGAGTCCAGGCCGCCCCAATGCAGGCACGCTCGTGTAAGATCGGCCCCCACAGTCGTCTGTACCTTATTCTACCGGCAGGACAGTTGCGAATTGCAACACACTGTTTCTGTGGTCACCGAATGTCGTAAGTTTTGCTTGATAGAGCTGTAGTGGTGAGGAAGTACATCCTCATCCTGTGGTATCTCCTCCGGCACTGATGAGGTAAAAAAAAAAAAAAAGAAGAAAAAAAAAGAACTAGGAAGTGAAGTCCAAGGAGTTCCTTATCTCAAATAATTTTTTCTTGGTCTTCCATGTGGGTCTCCTTTGTTTGTTTGAGTATGAGTGAATTTTAATGAGAGGAGCGATTCTGTTTAAGATCTACAGGTCTCCATTTCCCTGACATGGCTGTTTTGTCTCTCTTTCTGTCTTTTCTTTTTTTGTGGTCAAGCAGAGGACAGCCACTCAGCCAGGTCTCAGATGGGGTCTGAGCGCGCGCTGCTTCTCGATAGGCTCGCCAGCAACGTTGCCAAGCGGAAAAGCTCAATGCCACAGAAGTTCACTGGTAAGAACAGTGGCGTACCTCAGGCTGCAAAAAGGGTCTTACTTTTGTCAGGCCAGCTGTATATTCAAGTTTTGCCTTCAATTGTGTGTTTTTAATAAAAAAAAAAGACATATTTTTGCTGCAAAAGCTGCTACTGCTTCGACATGTTTGCGGTGCCTTGCAAAAGCGTTTTGTCACATAACAGCAACACATTTTAGTTTATTTAAATGAATTTTATGTGATAGACCAACACAAACTTTGCTTGATCTAGACCCCTCCATCATAGATTTAGCTGTACAATCAGGTTTAGTTTCCTGCTCCATGTTGAAAATCTTCTCCTCTGTCTGATTAGTATCCCTGTCCCCGCTAGAGAAAGGTACGTCCTCAGACTGTAGGTGACACCTCTTTGTTTCAAGGACGGGTTTGTGTGTTCAGTGTGCTTCACAGAAAAATCCTCTCCTACCCTGTCTATTCATTTATATGACATAATTGTCATTAATATAATTAATCGCTGCTCTATATGATGTTAAAACTTGGTATACCATTTTTTCACCACAAGATCTGACTATCTTATACTTATCTAATTTATTTCCATAACTTTATCTATGAATTTTTTTCTGTGTTTCTTGGTCTTCAGAAGACTGGTTTCCTTCCAAAACAATCCCAACTGGTTCATTTTGATTTGATCTGATATTATTATTCAGCAGATATTGGCATCCTCCAAATGGTGTGTAAAATAACCCATCTTCAAACTTTCAATGCTTCTTCTTCACAAACTTTCTTTAATAATCTCTTAGCCCTTCACAGAACTGAGTTTTCTTCAGAAAAATAAACAGAAGTGGAGTCAGTCTACTGATAAGGGGAAGGAAATGGATGAACTGGATTCTATATAGAGATAGAAAATGTTATGGGGTAGAAAAGATAGGTTTGGCCTCTTTTGATTGTTTAATTGTGTAAAATTATGCATAATTTTTGTTGGCCCCTGCTATTATGTATTAATTTGTTTGGTCAATCCCATAAAATTGCCATAAAAATCCACTGAAGTTTGCTTAAGTGGATTTTTGATCTCAAAGTGAATAATCTCACTAAAACCTGCTGCTGTGTGTTAAATTACAGCTATTTTCCAACAGGCTTCCTCTGTACGTCCTGCTTACTTGTTGATGCATTTACATCAGTCTTTTTGCTGCAGTGCTTTAAAGCCTCTAAATAAAAAGCCTATTGTAAATTATTTCTGTCTGCGTGAGCTTTCTGCTTGTCTGTTTATCTTTGCTGGCTTCTGTCTCTTGCCAGACGTGAACTGAGGCCAGAACACCTGGCTCATAGCTGCCCACACCAGACTGGTTCCCACTACCCTAGATTCTCTGCCCATGTGTTATAGGTGGGTATTGTGTAACCGTGCATGATAATTTGAATTGATACAGGTACAAAAGAAAAGAAATATGAGCCTGAAAGTTCTCAGTAGTATTACTCATCTTCGGTGCTTTGAATTGAACTCGGATTATCCACTGGAGTGATGAATGATTATCACTGTCAGTAAACGCCTGAGTTGGTGCTGCCATTTCCCAAACTTTATGAGCACACTCACAATTTTTCAATAGTCCCTTCTCACCTCTCTGGTTAGGCTCAACCTTTGGGTTGTAGTTTCGCAATCACGCTCAAGCACAACACACAAATACTCCTACGTCTATCAGCTTGGCAAATGAAGTGAGATCTTTCAATATGACAACCACAGGGGAAAAGAGAAGTAAGAGAGTCTGAAACCACAGAGAAAGATAGAACAGGCGGGAGGCGAGAAACGTGAGCAGGTGTTTCTCTGTCGATACTTCTGTAGCAGCTGCACCAAAGACCTCCGTCTGCGCCGTCTCAGCCCTCTGTCCTCTCCTGTTTCAGGATGTTTCCTTGCTTTTAAGCTTCTTTTTTTTTCTAGTCCCGTAAAGTGCTTGTGTTCCAGGTTCCCCAAAGGGGGGTGCATGTTTTTTGTTTTTTTTTATATTTGCCCTCTGCATAATGCACACCAAAAAGAGGGCCCCTCAGAGCCCCATCTGGGTCTGCCTTAGCTCTTGCCCATCTGTAAGCAATAAGCGCTCTGCTGCTGGGTCATGTGCAGTCCCTTGCAAAAGTATTCATAGCCCTTGTGCTTTTTCATATTTTGTCACTTCGAAACCACAAACTTCAATACGCTTTATCAGAAGTTTATGCAATGGGCCATTATAAAGTAGTGGATAACTGTGAAGTGGAAAGAATAAGACACATGGTTTTTATTAATCCTTTAAAGATAGACTGAACATATAGAGCAATAATGTTGTCATATTGACCAAACAAAGCACTTTTACACCAGAGCCACATTCACTCATGTCATTCCTAACGCATGTAGACACCATCTTACTTATTACTAGAGAAAAGCTGGAATCAAATCTAAAACTGCAAGACAACTACCTAACTCTCCCTGGTAAATGACACTGCAAATAAGTTAAGAATCACTTATATCTAGTCCTTTTGAGTAAACCACTCTACCAGCTTTAAACATCTAAAAGGCTAATGTATTTGTCCATCCGTCTCTGTTAAACAGCTCAGAATCAGTCAGATCGGTGTCTTTAAGCTTATATTCTCAAGTCTAGTCATAGATTGGTTCATGGTTATCCTAAATGAGGTGAATCTCTGCCGGTCTGAATCCCTTTGCAGCCTGTAACAGGACTGCCCCACATTTAGCTCCAGCTGTCCAGGCCTATTCCTGTTCCTGCTGAGGAGCATTTCCACAGCATGATGCTGCAGCCACCATATTTATCAGTAGAGGTAGTTTCTTTAGGGTTCATGCATCTTCTTCCTAATATTTGCTGTGTCTAAATCATGAATTTTGACTGATTGCAAACTGCTTATAGTTTTCCTAAAGTGGTGGCTCTTTTCTTCCCATTTTACCATAAATGTGACATTTTGGGAGTGCAGTAGATGTTCTGTTAATAGATATTCCCACTTAAGCTGCACATCTTAGCTTCTCCATTAAAGTTACCATAGGCTTTTGTGATGTCCATCTCATTAATGCTCTTTGACAGGTTTTTCTGTTAATGTGGAAAGCCATGTCTTAGTGGGTTTGGAGCTGTGCCATTATCTTTCCATTTCTAGATGATGGACTAGGCATTTCCCCGTGAGATGTTTGTATTGTTTTATAACTTTATCCTGCTGTAAATTATCCTGGACCTGTTAGCTCTCATTATTGGTATTCATGCTGCTGTTTTTTGCTCATTATAAATTCTTAAGCCCATCGCAGAATAACTGGAGACATACTTAGATTAAATTCTACACATATGGACTTTTGAATGCAATTTATAGGGGTTATCAGACCAGTGGTATCTAAAATTACAAAGGTACAAAGATTAAAAATAAAAGCGTCTCGTTCTTCTTCCACTTCACAAAATTACATAACCTTATTTTGATCACTAAACCCCCTATAAAATGCATTGAGCTTTGAAGGTCTAAATGTGATGAAATGTGAAAAAGTAGAAGCGGTTTGAAAACTTTTTCAAGTTCAGTGATGTTTTTCATTGAAGTAAAGAAAACCACCTTCTGTTAAGCCTTTAGAGCTCTCTTGTCTTGTCCCTGTTGTAGGAGATAATGGGGTCTGCCTGGATCTGAGCTTTAACAGGGAACTGCTCAACCGGTCTGACATGAAGGAACCTCCACCAGGCTCACCGGGGCCAGACGGCCAGCTGCAGACCGTCCTCACAGGCCCTGATGGCGACCAACACCCCACCCACAGACCGTACCCCATCCCATTAAACCGCACCGATATTAACCCAATGAGCCTCACCAACGGCCACAAGATGCCTCTTTTGGGCCTCGCTCATGGAGCACAGCCACCCCTCGGCATGGACTCCTTTCACAACGACACATCGCAGATGGCCCAGCCCATCATGTACAGCTTGGGTCACCTGCTGGGGGGGATCAATCACCAGAACGGCGTCCCTCACCCACACAGCCAGCCGATCCCCCTGTCTCCCCTGGAGGCTCTGCGAGTGATGCGGGCAGACGGGGAGGCCGGGGCGCCCCCTGGAGCAGTGTACCCCTGCGGCCACTGCAGGGTGCTCTTCCTGGACTATGTTATGTTCACCATCCACATGGGATGCCACGGTTTCCGCGATCCACTTGAATGCAATGTGTGTGGCCACCGCAGCCGGGACCGTTACGAGTTCTCCTCCCACATAGCTCGCGGCGAGCACCGCCTAGAACTCAAGTAGACTCCATAGAGTGGTGACACAAACCGTCACCACTCTATGGAGACAGACAGCGATTTAGTCATTTAAGGAGCTGGTAGTATTAGAAATGAAAGCATGAAGTAGCAGCTCTGTCTGTCCTTTGTGTTTGTTAAAGTGTGTGTGAGTATAAACGTAGGTGTGCAGTGGCTGTTCTTAGTCATCCTGCACTCTTCTGAAAAGATGGCCTCTAAAAAGTTATTGCAGGAGTAATTTTTACTCCCTACCAAGCATTTATTTGTTCTTACCAGGGTTGTCTTTTTGCATCATAGAGCCATGAGTTTCCACTCGCCCAAAGCAGTACAAGGTCATGTATTTATGCTGTGTCTACGGTTTTATTCTGTTTGTATAAAGATGTACAAAATAAAAGAACAATCCTGTCATCACACACAACATGCAGAAGGTAGAGAGATGTTTTAACTTGGCAATTCTGACGGTGAAAAAAAAAACGAAAACATCCTATTATCTCGAAGGTCACATGTCTCTTTTTTTAAGGCTGTGGTTTTCAGAGATCTGCAGTTCACGGCTTCAAAGGACACCACTCTACACCATGTGCTGGTTTCTCACTCCAGAATAATATACTCATTTAACGTTCCCACGAGGTAGAAATGTCTCAGTTTTACCGTTTTCATTACAGAATAGTCATTATGTTGTAGCAGATAAGGAGAAATATTCCAGTGCAGTCTATGTTAAGTAGTTACTCGATCATCCCTCGGATGCTTCACAGGTTCAGATCTTAGAGTTAATCCTTTCCATGATAAGAAATGGCTCGATGTCTCTCGGGTCATTGTGATATCTGGGAAACAAACAACAATTAGAGGTGTAAAGGTTGAGGGAGGAGTGTCTAACTCGGGTTATTCAGTTAGGAAAGGAAGAAAGCACAAAAAGTAGTCAGCAGTTTCTCTTTCCTTCGCCTCACCCACAGAATTGATATTAACAGTAATCCCCACAGCATGATGCTGCCTCCACCATGCCAGTAAAACTCCAGATATGGGAACTTATCTGTGCAGTGGCCCAGAAAGAAAAAAATTGCTTTAAAAATGTAAGGTTTTGTGGGAATTTTCGACATGACACACTTTTAAAAACTTCCGCTGACGGCCAAAATGTGCACAGCGGGGAAGTTTTGGTGAGCACTCATAAAAAAAAAAGAAAAAAGAAAAAAGTCAAGCCACAGAGCTACTTTATCATGAGCGTGCGTCGGGTGTGTGAGCGTATGTGGATGCGTTTCACCCACACGGCAGTGCAGGAACTTATTCACGCCTTGCTGCCTTTAAGACCAATAGAGGGTGTTAGCTTCTTCCAGCTGCTGCCTCACTATCTGTCCTCTCCATCGGAGCCAGTTCCCCTTTCTCTCTTTGGGTTTGAAGAGAAGTGACACTTGTGAGGCCAAACTGTCTTCACAGCTTCGATTCCACATGTCGAGTTAAAAAGCCAAGTCATTCATTACAACAGCACAGCTTAGCTGCTTCTCTATTCCCAAGTACAAAATGTTAAATTCAAGGCATTCGTCTTCTGGGTAGTTTCTGATGCTGAGGAGATAAACTGTGACTAAAGCAGATCTAGTTCTGGTTCATGTAAATGTCAGACTCCTTTTTTGCAAACTTTACATGTTATAGACTTAAAATAGCCAGAACATCTCATTTTCAACTTAAACCCCAAAAGGTTTAGAAGTCAGAGTCAATATATCATAAGATAATTGTCTGGTTTTTAGTGACATCTACTGACTGGCTCTTGGGATTTAGTTAATAAAATCTCCACTAATGTATTTCCTTAAGGTTCTTGAGCTATTGTCGGTGCTTGGGCTGGCTCTAACAGGCAAAACGAAGAGTTAAGACGAGTAAAGAGTAGTTGAGGGACCTTCCAGTACAAAGTTAAACAGATGGACAATGACCTAAAAGTTACCACAGCATCTCTCTGATGTGTTCCAGCAAACCTAACCAAACCGTTTTCAAGTTTCAAGTTGAGGAACTCTTGGCCCGCTTTGGTACTTTGACATCTCATGAATAATTTTACCTGTACATGCCAGCACATGAAGCTTTAAAAAAATAACGTTTTCTCAAACCTTTACATGAGTTTGAAAGAGTTCATATAATACAAGCTGCCCAGCAGGGCAAACAAACTACGAATTATACTTTAGCCATTACTATGATTTAAACTGACGGCAGCTATGTCCATGTCCATGTTGAAATGAGAGTTGGTGAGAAAGTTGTTTTACTGTTGTGGATTTCTGGCTTCAAGTGGCCATCTTGCTTACTTGTTCGAAGTGGGATTTGCATATTTTCACTTTGAAGAAAACTGAAATAAATTTTAAAAAGTGCCTTGTTTTTCTTTGATTCTTTATTTGTTCTTTATTATTTACAAAAGCAAACAAAACAAAAGCACTATAGACATGTCCTTGGAGGTCTTACCATGTTGTGGCTCACATACATGCATGGGATATGGCAAACTGTTATTGGGCCCTGGATGAAGGATTGGGAAATTATATTTCCAGGTAGTAAACTCTGATCTATCAAGACATTTCCAAAGCTTTAAGGGACAATCCTGGAACCCCCAGCTCATGTTTCCTCGATTCCAGTCCTCAAAGTCCAGTGTCCTGCCCCTTTTAGATGTGCCTCTGCTTCCCCACACCTGAATCAAATGATCAAATTACCTCCTCAGTGAGCAAATGCTGATGACCTGATGATTTGACTCAGGGGCGTGGGAGCAGAAAGACATCTAAAATGTGCTGGACAATGGATCTCGAGGACTGGGTTTGCAGAAACCCTGGCCTTATTAAATATCAATGCTAGCCAGTTATTGATTTCCAATTAGGCATTATCAGTCTTTAAAATATCTTTCTACCTGAATAATGTTTTATTTACCTCTTTTTTATTATTAAAAGCTAGGTTTAACACATTCCAAATACTATATATATAAAATACAAGATTAAATTTGGTTCTCGAATGTTATATCAATGCTGAATGATGATATTATTGCAGCATTTTAAAAGTAGTTGTTCACCAGTTTTTTTTGTTTTTTTTTAAAGGGACAATGCATAATAAATATGTGAATATGCCAGATTATAGCCTACAGCTAATTTCCATCTATAGTCCCTTCAGTAGTTTAAGTCAACAACAAAGAACATTAAAATGAATTAAACAATTGTAGCAACAAACAGAACAGTAAGCCATCATTTCTTGGAGAATTTATTTATAAAGATAACAGTTTCTTAAAAACAATGGGACAAAAAAAAAAAGAATGAAAAAATATATTGAATTAAAAAAACACATACGATATGTATTTTACGAGTGTTAAAAACTAAAATTAGATATCATGTTTTTCTATTTTCTTTTCCTTCTAAATGTACATAGTACTCAGTTTCGTTTGGTTAGCTTAGTTAAGATCTTTTAACTGAAATATGTTTGACATTTTTGTTTATAAATTCTTGTTTTTTGTATTTAAGTTGTGAATTTATTCCAAAATGTGTGCAGTTAACTGTACCATGATTTGATCTTGAATCCCCCTTTCATCTGTTGTCCGAACACACAGCCTTCATGGAACAACCCATGACAACCCAAAAGTTCATTCCATATTTAATGACATAAATGCATATAATTGGAAAATAGTACTAAGTGACGCAGTGCCTGTTAAATGTCTGAGTATAACAGCCTTAAAAGATAAAACACAGATAAGCTCCTAACCATTTTATGCAAGTTTCACTTTTTTATATATTTTTTAATTATTTATTTATTTGTAACAGTTGAGTATGGTATTAACAACGTTTTTTTTATTATTATTTTGCAAATTGAATGCCTCTCCAAAAGTAATGAAGAATATTATAAAGAAGGTGTATACTACTCATAGACTAGGAATGTCTTTGACTATTTTTGTTTTTTTTTTTGCATAGAAGCACAAAAATGCCACATTAAAAAAGAAAAAATATTAATTGAATACTTATTTAAAAGAAAATGATATATTCCTGTTTATTATTGTACAGATAAGAAATGTTTAATAAAACATTCTGTTCACGAAAGGCATGTATAATTGTTTCGAAATCTATAATGACTGTGAAGGTGTCCGCTGCTACCCCTCCTGAATTTATTCTATCGCTGATAGATCAGAGATTTTATCAGTGAGCTTTAACCATCATGGCTTAACGGTTACACTACAGCTGTTCAACTCATGCCCTGCAAGAACACATTTATTTTGCAGAGCATGCTGATAATTGTTTGGGGTTTATTCGGGTTGGATGGTGCTTATTTCAGCCTCACACCATTTCATCTGTTTGTAATATTGGTATACATTCACCACTGTAAGACCATGTTTCAAATTATGCCAACCATTAAGAAGTTTCATATCTGCTTCGAGAACAAACACTTTGATATCATAGTTTTATAATCTACTCAGAGTCTACAGTAATGTATGGTTTCACGGCTCCTCTGATAATATCTCTTTGCTAGTCTTTTTGTCTATTCAAGGGTCACAGTATGTCAATTTGATGTGTTGACTGGCCATAAATGGGGATCAGAATCAAAATAAAAGAAATCCAAAGGTATTAAAAAATAATATACTAAAATTCTAATTAAACGTCACGTTTTTTTTCTATGTGTATGAAGCTGGTTGCAAATGTATAAAGTAGTGAAGTGACAAAATAGCATTTAAAATTAATGGTGGTGGTTTTTATTTATTCCACCCCTAAGGGAACTATTTTCTTGAAAATCAAACGAGTAAAACTATAAACTATTGCTATATGGTTTTAAACTATGCTAAATTTGTTTTTTAAGCTTTCTTGTTTTAAAAAAACAGACATTTTGCAGGATATTTAGATGACCACAAAGCTAATTTTATGTTAAATATTGTGAATATTTTTGCTTAATTTTCAAAATATTACATTTGATTCTGTACATATTTTGCAAAACCTGTAACCATATTTATTTATTCCCAAATTCATTTACATTGTATGTCAGATAGGGCTGCTCAATGGGGCAGTAAGTAGCACTGCTGCCTTGCAGCAAGAAGGTTGTAGTTCGATTCCCCAGGTCTTTCTGCATGGAGTTTGCATGTTCTCCCTGAGCATGCGTGGGTTTTCTCCGGGTACTCCAACCCTGCGACCCCACTTGGGATTAAGTTTGTCAGAAATGGATAGATGGATGGATGGATGTAAAATATGATCTGTAAATAGCAGATGTGGGTTGGGTGTTAGTGTTAAGTGTCAAGTAACTAAGCATTAGTACTTACTTGAGTAGCAATTTCTAGTTTCTGTGCTTGAGTGTTTATTTTTCTAATGACTTAACTTTTAATCCCTACATTGATACACAAATATCTGCAGTTCCTACACCTTACCTAGCTATTTAGTCATCCAGTTTATGTCTTTATATGTCAATTTAATAAACAAAAAACAGTAATAGTGACAGGGGAGATGAGATGGGGCTGGTAAACGTTGCAGATAACGGATGCAAGATGTTTACCATCTATTCCCTTTTTATGAGATTTTACATTTGCATGCTGATCATGTTTCAAGCTCTACTTACATTTGAATATTTGCAGCATTATGCTGTGAAAAACAGAGCATTGAGATAAATTAAACTTTTATACTAGACCTCTGTTCAGATTAGTCTACATTATCTTGTTTGAAATTTTATTTAAGACTGAGTCAGCAGTATTTTGTCTATACCAACATACTCCGCAAAACATGAAAATTAACCCATTTTTGTGCATATAACTCTTTTTTTAAGAATAGTTTATAAAAGTTATTTTAAGGCAAACACTTCATTTTACATTTTTACTTAAGTACCCTATAATGTAGAAGCAGTACTTTTTTTTTACTTTAGTAAATTAGTTCAGTCGGTAATTTTAACTTTACATAGTCTCTTTTTTACTTAAGAAAATGAGTATATTTGACACCTCGGGTAAATATTAAAGTCATTCCTATGATTGTTCCTGCATTTATTTCAAATACCAGCAGATGGCGCTGTTTCCTCAGAATTGATTAACTGAAGCAGATAACGTTTTTGGTGCTTGAGCTCCATTATTATATATATAAATGATGATGAAGTGAATTATTTTATTAAATAAAAAGACAAAAACTGTAAGAGGCTAATTGTGGTGATCTAGAAAATGGATTTTGGCTCAATCTGAAGAGATCAGCACTGAGCATGCGCACTGCATCGCTTCTGGGGAGACATCGCGGTGGAAATGTAGAGGCAGCGAAGCAGCGCATTTTTTATACGCCGAGATTTGGTTTCGCCGCTGCGGCAGAAAAAAAAAAAAAAAAAAAAAAAAAAAAAAAAAAACCCCCCCCCCCAAAAAAAAACAGCTCGTCCTACGCAGCAAGCGACTACACCAGATGCTGCGCTAATGTGTCGGCCGTTTACCTGACAGGCCTGGCCGAGGTCTGAGCCGTTACCCACGGGGAGACATTTATTTCTTCATATGGGAGAAGCATGCGGGAGATGGTCGGAGGCTGCTGCGTGTGTTCAGACGAGCGGGGCTGGGCGGAGAACCCGCTGGTGTACTGCGACGGACACGGCTGCAGCGTCGCCGTTCACCAAGGTAACGTTTAGCCGCCGTTAGCTTGTAATTAGCGGGCAGCTGTGGCGGCTGTGCCTCGGCTGGCTGCGCTCCGAGGACGGCAGGTCTCTGAGGTGGGCTTGTCGCTTCTTACGTGCGTTGGATAGGTGGGAGGGGAAGGGATGGAGGAGGCAGGCGGCGTGCTGTTTGTTGTGAACGCTAGGGCCGAGGCTCTGCTGCTGAAACAGGAAGGATGGAGTCTTACTCGGTACGTGTCACTCGCAACCAGTTTAGACCCGATGAGACCCAGCTTAGACACCTGCTTTGTTTTATTACATATAATAACACAGGGCTGTCAACTCTCACCCATTGGGAGTGCGACTCACCCAATCTCAGTGTCTTCACTCTCACACCATATTCCCAATTCCTCACACTAAAAAAATGACAGACATTAAAACTCAACTCAGTCTAGTTTAATAATCTCCAGTTGGAATTTAGGAGTAATTAAACCAACATTAATATTTTAATTCTTAAAGCTTCCTGGTTTGCCTCTCAAACCCATAGGAGCTCCACAAAAGAAAAAGAATCATTGCATTTTATTTTTCAAAAGCCACCAATGAAAAAAAACAGCTGCATCCAGAGAGGATTTGCAGAACAGCTCAGTTATCTTGGATCTATAGAGGAGAAACCACCAGGTTTTCTCATATTCATTTATTATTATTTTGGTCCATTGAATATGTTTAAAAAATTTATTTCCATCACATTTTCCAAACTCAAAACATCCAGAGAAGTGTTGTCTCCTTTCATGGTGAGTTTTTAGCTGTTTTGCAATTGTAAGAAAAACTAATAACATAATGAATGAAGGTTTTCCAGCCTTAGCCTACTACCAAATATTCATGTGTAGTTTGCAGGGGATTCGATTGCACTGGTTCCTGTATCAGTGTCAGTAATCCAGTAATAGCTTATTAGTTCCCCATTGTTAATTTACTTGAACTGCAGAGAACAATTAATGAGCAAAGTTGTGAAATTCTTAGTTTAAAGTATATTTAAGATGCAGGTATTTTAGTAGGGCCCATTCTGCTTCAATTCTGTAAAAATCACCAGAATGTAGAAAATAATGTATATTGTGAGAGAAATGTTCTACATAACTATGGATCACTTATTATTATTCGGTAACATTTACTGTTTTATAAAAAAAATTCCAAATTTTACCGCTTTGTTTCCGTTAAATCCTCTGAAAACCTCCAACCTATAGCTGCACCTGTCCTCATGTCACCCTGACAGGATTTCCTTTCCAAACTATTTAGAAATCTCACACCAAGATTTGGTGAAAAGTTGGCAGCCCTGTATTTATGTGTATATATATATACACACATATATATATATATATATATATATATATATATATATACACATATATATGTATGTATTGGAGAAGCCAACTTTAGAATCATATTTCTATGTAATAACAGGTAACGAGACATGATTTAGGGCCTATTACTGCTGGTTATTATTTAGGTACTACTCACTAGGGCTTTTTTTAACAACCACAAACTTATTTTGGGCCAACTCAACATGAAGCTTAAGATAAAGGACTGTTTTTATATTAATAAATTTGATGTCCCTCATTTATTAAAAATAGGGCTGCAACTAAGGATTATTTTGCAAATCGATTAATCTAGACTTAATCTGAATTTGACTTGGCTTGAGCTGTTCTTAAAGAAAATATCTTAAAAACTCAAGTGCTATAAATACTTTGGCAAGGCCCTATAAGAAACATGTGTGGACAAAATAGTTGGTACCTCTCGTTCAATGAAAGAAAAACCCCACAAAGCACACAGAAATAACAGGAATGAGACAGAAGTAATAATTAATAGAAATTCTATTAAATTGAACAAAGTATAGTCAGACCTTGATTTTCAAACATTTGTCATGTGCAACATATGTGCAGCGGCAGTCACAGGAACATCAAGCTGCTTGGAGGTGAAGCACTTAACATGCTTGTCAATAATTTTTTTCTAATCTCCTGAGACGACTTTTTCCTTAATTTCTTCTGGTCCATGTTGAGTGTGATACACACCATGTCACCAAACAGCACAGTAACAACCTGTCCACTGACTGATTACAATACAACATTGTAGACACCTGTGATGCTAATTAGTGGACACATATTGATTTAACCTCCCAAAACACATTTTAAAGCGTTTACAAATAATAACTCAGATGCATGAAAATTACACTGGAAAATATTTACCGATATAGAAATGTTAGACATCATTTGACAGCTTAGATTTTCTACAATTCAACCACCTAGTTCATTTTATGGACACAGTGATCACCAAAGCACAATTAACACAGATATAGCAGCATGTCAAAATGTACAATGACAAAGCAGCCACAACAACCAAGCATGAATTTATTATTGCTGTTCAAAAATACCTATTATTTTCAAGAACAAAAAAATAACTTTGAGTCATGTTTGAACTGATGAAGCTTGGGTTTTTTACTCACCCAATTTTCATGTATATATACTGAAACTGGAAGGTGTTAGCTTTCAAATAATGTATCATGTAATTTGGGCTTACAGTTCCTAAGTTATTTTCTTTTCTAATTGGGTAAGCAAAATAGGCGAATTTCCCAAAATGAGGTGGATATTAAGAGGATAACATGTCCCTTTAGTCAAATTGTTTCCAGCCTTTTCTAGGGGTAAAATATTTTTTTTTCAGACCTGCCTCATTAGTTTTTTTGTTTTCTTTTTTGATAATTGAAAATCAGTTATTAGGTTCAAAAACAATGGCGGACTTTCATTTGTTCATTTTCATAGATTTTTTATTTATTATTGTATTGTCATATTTAAGTTGTGCCTGTCAAACTTGTGGGTTCTCCTTTGTTTTGAAAGAGGGATACCAACGATTTGCTGATGAAGATTCTCAGTCATCCAGGTCATAGTCATTCTGTAAAAGTTTAGAAAAAACGATCCACTGGACTTGGTTTCCAAGACGTTTCGCTCCCACTCCAGGAAGCTCTTTAAATTCAAATGTCTGTTGGGATACCAACAGTTTGGTGCATGTGTGTAAATGGAGTTCTGTTTCTGAAATGACAGAGAGGCTTTTTAGATTTTTTTGTGATGACAGATGAGTTTAATAGTAAAACAGCTTTAAAGTTCAAAGCTGAGTTGAAAGCTCCCTATAAAGATGAATGGGATGTTTATGAGGACTGCTAAAACCAAACTATAGCTGAAGAAGAAGCAGGTCTTCTCTTCTAGATGGGGAAAAAAACTGAAGCAGCAAAGCAGAAATTTATTGAATACCATAAATTGAAAACAGGAGTGGTGAAAGCTCTTTATCTTTTAGCTTATTTTTTTCACTATACTGACATATTTTATTAGACATATTTCTTTTTAAACTATTCAACCCATATAGGATTTTATGCAAGCTTCGAAGCAGTTGTGTAACAAGAAGTATTGTTTTGTTTTTTTAATTCAGTTCAACTTTAGGTTGTTAACAGAAGTTGAAGCTGGTATAATAAAGTGTTATTATTATTGTTTTAGATTTGTCGCACCTTTTTGGGTGTTTCTTGGGATAACTGTGGTGTAGTAGGAGCAGGACTGATCGGGCAGTTATAATGAGATAAACAATTTCTTTCTTTGGTTTATTTTTGCTTACAGATCATTTGTCTTTGTTTTTTGTTTGATCTATTGCTGATCATCTGCAGACTAAAACATGCAACGTTTTAAAAATAAGAAAGAAATGTATCCTTGTGTGCTATTAAGAAGCTGGACAATATTTCAAATCACAGTCAGGATTTGATATTTTAGAAGCTAAGAAGTTCCTGGTTTCATGCATTCGAACCCTGAAAGCCAATTTTATTTTTTTAGAAAGTTATATAGACATCTTTTTCCTGACATCTAAAAGTAATCTCACTTGATGTCAAAGCTCTGCTAGATATTTGCAAACTGAAATGATTAAAACAGAAGAAGAGTTTATTCAATTCAATTCATTTTATTTATATAGCGCCAATTCACAGCACATGTCATCTCAAGGCACTTTACAGTTCACAAGAGTTGATATAATCAGCAGTCATATTGAAATCTCTTGTGATAGAGAATGTTTAAGATGTGTCACGGATTGTCTTTTTATATGCAGATATCATTCTTTTTCTTTGCCAACATGAGGTCATGGTTGAAGAGGAATTGCTTATCTGCTGCACTAGCAGGAGAGTTACTCTTTTTTTTACCTGTTTAGATAACAAAAGTTGTCAGCTGCGCTTTTTTAATTTCAATAGTTTTTCCAGATGTAATCTGCAGGTTTTGCTTCTCTGAAATTATTTGGTGGAATAAGATCATACCTATGTTTTGGAGGAATATATTTTAACAGGAAAAGTTCTTGCATGTTTGGGATTTAATTTTTTTCAAAACCAAAATGTAAATTTTTATGGCCGGTTTTGTTTGTTTGTCTGTCCCAGCATGCTATGGCATTGTCCAGGTTCCCACCGGCCCATGGTTCTGCAGGAAATGTGAATCTCAGGAACGAGCAGCACGAGTAGTGAGTATGCCAACATCTTTGTCTCTCTCTTTTTTATTGATGATGAGAAACTTTCCTCTTAAAACTAGCTCTACTTCCTTTTTTTGCCTCAGAGATGTGAGCTGTGTCCCCATAAGGATGGAGCCCTTAAAAGGACAGACAGTGGTGGTAAGTCTCTGCCTGCCTTAATTGTCCTGATGTTCCTCTGAGATCTCCATCTTTACCCTAAAAGAGAGTAAAGATGCTCTTAAAGAACCTTGTCATCTTCCTTTAATCTATCTGCTGATTAGGCTGGGCCCATGTTGTGTGCGCGCTCTACATCCCAGAGGTTCAGTTTGCCAACGTTCTCACCATGGAGCCCATCATCCTACAGTATGTCCCACATGAGAGATATCTGAAGGTACAAACACTCTCATTTAAGTAGAAAACATGTTGTAATATTATAATAATGAACAGGTGTCATTTGATGGTGTAGGATCTCTACTCAGTATATATATATATATATATATATATATATATATATATATATATATCAGGGATGGAACGGTTCACAAAATCCACGGTTTGGTTCGGTTCACGGTTTCGTGGTCACGGTTTGTATGTTGATTGTTAGCATGACATGTTGGTCGTGTTGCTGTTAGCATAAACAAAACGTGTTGCACAATGCTTGCACACTGTTTTTATTTACAACTTGCACACTGTTTTTATTTACAACTTGCACACTGTTTTTATTTACAACTTTCTTTCCGCCGTCATCGTAGGTCACTCTAAATGCAAAGTGGTCCCATACAGCAGATGTATAAAGTGCTGCTGGTTAGGGTTGTCACGATACTAAACTTTTCAACTCGATACCGATACTAAGTAAAATATTCGATACTCGATACCCTTTTCGATACCACAAGGATAGAAACAAAGACACTAAAATTCAACAGAAATATTTTCACTATTAAAAAAATACAATAAATAAATAAAAAACAATAATATTTTGGGGTTGTATGCTGTGCCCAGTATTAAGCAAGCTTGATAAAAAAACTTACAAAATTAAAATTAAATGTTCCTTCCTTGGCTATGCTTTGCAGACATTATAATGACACTAGCCAAACCAGTTAAGCAAAAATAATTCTCAGCAGCTGCACCTGTTAAAAAAAAAAGTCTGAAACTGAAAAATGCACAGAATTATTCAATCACACAGTGTTCAGAAAGTGCATTTTCCACTATTCTGCACCTTTGATGGCTGTATCGATACTTTTGAAAATGAGTATTGTATCCGGATACAACGTTTCAGTATCGATACTTTTTTGAGTATCGATACTTTTGACAACCCTACTACTGGTGCGTCTTCCAACTCCCGTTCTTTCCCACTCGCCATACCCACACAATTCTCCACAACAACTGCTTTATTTTCTGCTACACCCGGCTACGCTGTTTGGCTTCTTCTACTTGTTTACTACTGGTGGTTGGCTTTGGTCGCAGTACCGCCATCTTCTGCTCTGGAGTGTACACGCTTCGCCTATGAGAAAAAGGAGCTGCGCCTGAACCGAACGCAACACACGTGAATCGAACCAAGACAGTCGAACCGAACGGTTCGGACGGTTTTCATAAACCGTTCCATCCCTAATATATATATATATATATATATATATATATATATATATATATATATCCAAATTTGGCCAATCATATATCAACGTCATCTGTTAATCAAGGTTGAAATAAGAACGATTTCCTTTACCATTGAGTTGTGTCCCCGTATTTACGGGGATGGACGTCTGTGTCTTCAGCAGGTGTAGGGCTAACAGAACTGCCAGTGTTGCGAGGCAAGGGCTCAAACATTTACGACTGTAAGCCTTCTACGCCAAACCAAGCTTCTGCCGCCCTGGCGTCCTCTTCCACAACATCTTCGTCCCCACTTTCCTTCTCTAAATAAAAAATGTATGATGGAGGAGACTCATCCACGACCTCCAACAAAAAACTCTCCTCCTCTTGCCTGTTTCCGCCGTCCATAGCGTTCCTTGACAGTGTCATTGCTAAGTGCTACTTGGTCCCAATGTAATTTCCCATTGGAAACCTACTAGCACTAAGTTGCTAACTGGTTAGCAAGATGCTTGCGAACCTTCTGCCAAGACAATCCTTGATAATCGACCAATCACATTCACTTTATTCATTTGTGTAAACTTGTGCACCACTCGAGAGAATACAGAGCTGCAACCGTTGGAACAGCCGTTCCCTACGACTTTAAAATTGCAGGTGAATACGTTTGTTTATGAGATCAATCTATGTATCCATATGTCAGCTTAGAGGGCGCCATCATCCTCCAACAACTTATGGTCTTCTTCTGCGTCTTTTTACAAGGCAGTAAGGTGCGGCTGCAGCTCCCAACTCGTGTAATGCAAAAAAAGTGTTTCCATTGCAGGTTTGCAAAATTTAGGAATTTTGATGCAAGCAAAAAAAAAAAACACCCCATCAAAGCGTTAAAACTTTTATTTAAAAAAAATTTCTGAAATTGCAGTGTTTCCATTTAGCAAATTTAGTTTTCTTTAATTAAAATTTGGGTAATTTGATGGTTAATGGAAAGGCAGCTATTGGGTGTTTAAATGAGCGAGCTGATAAAAGTTACCTGTGGCAACTGTGGAGAAGAGAGCAAGGATAAAAAAAAGTTTTAGGCAGAGATGGATGCATTTGGTTGTTGGTTGTTGAACTATGGTTCGAATCACGTTTGTGGTATGAGATACAAGGATAAGTGTATTGGCTTTTCTTAATGACAATGTGTCCATTAAAGGCTGTGCTAAGAATCATTTTGTTTCTCAAAATGGCTTCAGGAGGAGAGTAAGTTATCCATCCTTTCATTTTCTTGTGCTTATCCGGGGCGGGTTGAGCTGTCTAAGCAAATATTCCCAAATGTCCCGATCCACACACACTTCCTCCAGCATCTCTGGGGGGGAACCCAAGGCGACACTAGGCCAGCTCAGAGACATAGTCCCTCCAGCGTGTCCTGGGCCTTCCATGAGGCCTCCTCCGAGAGTTAATTCTTCTATTTTATGTTTAACACCTGTGGGGGGGATTAGTGCTGTAAGGTTCCCATAAAGCCAAGCCTGGCCAGACTAACTTTCATCAAGTGTACGTCATTCTGGTAAGGCTCAAATTCTCCAGTGTAAAACAGACCAGACCAATCACAGAGCTTGAGGCTGAAGTTTATGCTTGAGTCGGAATTACCCATAATTCAGCAGCCCTTTTCTGTAACAGTAACAGTTAAGATTGCTGCAGCAACAGAGCAATATTTTCATAATGCCCAAATGAGCTGGATATATCTTTATGTTTTGAAGAACTGGATGATGTAAGAGCTTTTCTTTTTTTTTATATAATAAAAGAAAATGACAGTTTTGCTTCTCATCCTAGTTTTTCAGACTTATGCGCATTTTACACGGGCTAAATCAGTCTGGCTGGACAGGCTACAAGAACACCAGAGTCATTAACACCTTCACTTGTAAAAATAAATAAATAAGTAAAGCTGAAGGTCTGGATATGCAGCACTTCTTCATATCTATAAGATTTCATATGAGCAGACATCAGCTTACGATATTTGATGTTTTCTATAGGTACACTGTTCGTGCACAAGCTGCGAATTCTAAAACTGAGTGAACGTCTGGTTCCCTTTGGATGACTGAGAATTTACACAGGCAAGCTGGGAATACAGTTTATATTGGAGAGAAAGAGCAAGTTTTTAGAGAGTTGGTAACCAAAACGGTTTCCCCTAAGCCAAATAGTTATGTCATGTGATTTTCTTTTTTTGTGTATAATAATTCGTCAGGAGATACTGTTGTATGCCTCCCCTGCATTTGAATAAACCAATCAGAGGCCTAATTGGACCGGGGTTGGTGTGTTTACTGATCTTTTAAAAGATCAAATAAAAATTTCTTCTAACTGATCCTATCAGAATCCTATATTAAAGAAAAATATATGAAAATATGATAAGGATTCACATGTGGTTCACTGTCTGCAATCTTAATGTTTTAATAGAGATCCCAGTTGAATGATTGTTCTGTTAGTAGCAGTGTTGGTTTTATAAAATTGAGCTATGGATTTCCCGAATCAGAATCAGACATTCTTTTATATCCCAAAGGGAAATTACTTTCAATTCAATACTGATGCTGGAAATCGGTCTGATATCAGCGAGAAAAAACATCTAAATATGTCAACCTGCATCTAAATTCACTGATGTAATCAAACTCATAGAAATGCCCCACTTCTGTTTTGGTTAATGTAACTAATTGTTTAATATTATAGGGGTCCTATGCTTGTTGACTAAGAAATTAGCAATAATATTATGTATAATTGGTACTGATATAATATCTGATCGTTATCACCATTGGGCAATAATCATAGCTGCAGTCTAGATATTGCATCAGAAAGGAAAACTCATTGGACATCCCTAGATGTAACCAGTCTGTGCCCCTGAGGACGGATTTTTCTGGGGCTGCTATTTATAATGTCTTTGGCTGATAGTGTTTTTGTTGTTTAGGTTTATAAGTACTCAAACCCATTTAATTAAAATACCAACTGATCTATAAATGTCTTCAAAACCTTTATTGCTCGTAATCCTGAGGTTCAACTCCTAATTAATTCTTTCTGATAACAGTGTCTATCTTACCGGTACATGTTGGGGAAATGACAGTTTGAACAGCTTTCTTACAGATGCGTGTATTCAGATCATAATCTACTCTGAGAAATTTGATATCAGTTCTCTGGTGCTTCTATGACAAATCATGATTACATGATGTCTAAGCTCATGAGGGAAGAGAAAAACCTGCCTGAAAGAAGAGAAAGCTGTTCTGCTTCGCGTCCCCGTCACTTTGCTCCCACCTACACGTCCTGTAAAAACCATGAGCTTGCTTGTGGCGAGGTCACAGCAGCTGTTCTGGGAACTCTGGAAGATTTTCAGTAAGAGCAGATTTGGCATAAAACAAATACGCTCTTTTATATTTTTTTTTAAAAAAGGGGGGGGGACTGTTGTATTGACTAGATTTAAGATTTGCAAAAGTAACTGAAAGGCTTTAGACTTATTTAGGATATTAAATAAAAGGTTATTTTTATCATAAATTGTAATATTTTACTGTGGACTCATAACATTTTCAGACTTTTTACTGTTCTGACACCAAAGAAATTAATAAAAATGTATTAACACCATGTTAGTGCTTTTAATTTAAACAGGGATCAACCCATCTGACTTTTTCCTAGCTGTTGGTTTCTTATATATATTTTAACCTTTCAGATTTTGACTGGTACATTTTCCATCAGCAACACATCATAGTGTGAGAAAGAGGAATTTTGGTTGTCTGCAATCATATCAACATTTTTCTAAATATTTGTCCCTAGGTATTGATTGATTTCAATAGAATAGAATACAGTAATGATAAGGTCAATACAATCCAGACATTAGGATCTATTTAAAAAGGTCACACTCTGTAAACTAGATAGAAATGAGTATCCTAAGTTAAATTGGGGAAGTACATGTACAACTTTGGTTCAAATCTGCTTAAATCTTTCTGGAAAAACCTGTTTAATAATATAGTGAAATCCCTACATTGGATAAAGTTAAATGATCTATAAACTGGTCATTAAACTCAAAAAGCTGCATAGAGCTGTATGAGAATGATCAGACTTTGTAGTTTTGTTTATTTAGTGACGATGGCAAATTCTTAATAATTTGACAATGAAAAATCTTTCCTATTCTTATCTCTCTATTAGGGCTGCAACTAACGATTACTTTGCAAATCAGTTAATCTGTCAGTAATTTTTTTGATTAATCGAATAAAGGAAGAGTTTTTTACGAAAATAAAGCAGGTGAAACTAAAATGTTTCCAGTTGATGAGTTCTGGATATAGCATACTCCATCCATCCATTTTCTAACACGCTTACTTCCAAGTGGGGTCGCGAGGGGTGCTGGTGCCTATATCCAGTTGTCAATGGGCGAGAGGTCGCGAGTTCATCGCAGAGACGAACAGAACAAACAACCATTCACACACACACACTCATAAGCAGAATTTAGAGAAGCCAATTAACCTGACAGTCATGGTTTTGGACTGTGGGAGGAAGCCAGAGTACCCAGAGAGAACCCACGCATGCTCAGGGAGAACATGCAAACTCCATGCAGAAAGACCCTGGGCTGGGAATCAAACCCAGAACCTTCTTGCTGCAAGGCAGCAGTGCTACCCACTGCGCCACTGAGCAACGATTATTTCAATAATTGATTAATCAGGAGTAATTGATTAATTAATATATTAATTGATGATTAATCTATGTAAATGTAAACAAATAATCGGATGAATCCGATTATTTGTTTACATTTACATAGTCTATCCCTAACATTCCTAGTTATGAAATCCAATTTAAATAGCTCTGTTGTTGCTCATTTACCCTAAATGCAATACATAATAACATGATAACGAAATGGCTTTTATCCTTCCTTTGATTTTAAATGGAGAAAACTTGTAAATATTGAAGCTTTTATGTACTTCATGCTCAGAGATTGTTAGACCTTTCTGCCTTTTTCCTCTTAATAAGGTAAAAAATGCATGTTTTTTTCTTTTTAGTTGAGCTTTCTGCATCAATACCCACATTGCAGGCATTTGTTTACCATTCAAGAAGCTGCTAATAATTTTCCAAGTGTACTTTTAACATGTTATTACGGGTGGCTCGGCTTTATTTTCGACACCTTAGCTGTGATTTTATTCTTTTTTTTTACTACAGTCAGACATTTTTCCACTTAATTTGTCTTTGCTGTAGGCAAAGGTAAGCTGTAGTAATGTATATGTATGCAGTTGACTGGCAGTTTGTAGCAACAGGTGGGAGAGGGGCTCCTGTTAGGTAAAGAAAACTCCAGGTACTTCTTCTTGCATCCGTTTGAAAGGGCTTAAAGCCATTTCAACCACATGAAGAGAAGAACCACACGGTTTGAAACCTTAAGTTAAAAACCAACATTTCTTTTTAATGTTTAGTAGAGGTTAATACTAGTGTTAATTGTGTAATAGTTATTATCTGCAGACCTTCAGAAGGACTGGGTAGACCGCATTAATAACCGTAAAGATCTCAGCCCTCACATAGTAAAAAAGAATGGATGAATTAACTCTTTCTCCAGCTGTTCAACTATAAAAATATGTTTTGGATCACACAGGCCTTCCTAAAGGGAAATCATAGGATCATGTTGAGAATCTGGTGTCTTTGAAGTTTTCATGCATATGGCTGCATATAAATGCAGATGGCGAGTGTTTGAGTGCCTGGTTTCATGTTACTGTCAGCTACAGTAAATTGTATGCAGCTTTTTCGCCTCAGTCGGAGGCTTATTTCGATTTTTTTTTTCCGGGCTCGCATTCCTTGACAACCTCACAATGGACAGGGAAAACCTTAGAAGCCACTCTTCCCTTTGCACACTCGGTGTGGCTGTGTCTCTGGCTTTTCACTGAACGGTCGTCTTTCTCTGAGAGGGAAACGGAGAGCTCTGTTGGATGTGGGGAGTTAAGGGGAAAAAGGAGGGGAAAAGCAAAAAAGGAGACAGCCAGAGTGAAAAGGTGAAGAGCCTGCTGTTCCTTTGTCTCGCACCTGTTGCTAGGCCTCTCCTGCCCCCCACCAGTCTGCCCTGCTTGCCGAGGGGACGCCGATGGATAAATACAAAAGCTTGTTCGTTTCAGCTCATTTCAGCTGATGGTTTAGGTTTATATAAAAAAAGGGAAATGATTTTGGTAGCACAATGTGACCCTAAACAGGAGATGTTTAGTCTCAGATAAAGGTTTACCAAATGTTGTGATTCAGTGGCACATTGTTTTCTGAAGTTGTGAACACTATTAATAATACTTTAATAATGGTGAAACTAGAATACAAAGTCTCTGTGGCTCTCCTAAACATCTGCTGCACAGTTCAACCGTATCAAGCGTTCAAGAGTCTGTTTTGTTTTAAAACCCTCTCCACTAAACATCCTAATCATTTACAGTAGAGCACCAGCTGTGCTCAAATTAACAAGTGTTTAATCTTTTATTCATAGTGATTCCCTTTTATGTGTTTGCCCTGGCCACAATGGTACAACCACTGCACATGGCGTTGTTAATGAATGATATTTCCGTCTTTCTTTGGTCTCCTCTGCTGTCCAGACGTGTTACATCTGCGAGGACCATGGGAGGGAGAGCAAGGCGGCCTGTGGCGCCTGCATGACCTGCAACAGGCAGGGCTGCAGGCAGGCTTTCCATGTTACCTGGTGAGTGACGGCCATCGTGTTTGTTTGATGTTGTTTTTTGTCTACCCTGGCATGTGGTGCTGTTCTTTTAAAGAAAACCACACAAAAGATGAATACGAACACTGACGTACTGATATTGTGATCCTATGGTCTGCTATCTTTTTTTATCTAGCTCAACTGCCTATTGTTTTTTTCAGCTAGCAAAATATGAGCTGGAAAGCCTTGTAAAAATGAATAGCATTCAAAATTAGCACGATCCTTTGAAGAA
This sequence comes from Cyprinodon variegatus, assembly GCF_000732505.1. Lineage (NCBI taxonomy): Eukaryota > Metazoa > Chordata > Actinopteri > Cyprinodontiformes > Cyprinodontidae > Cyprinodon > Cyprinodon variegatus. The sequence goes on from NW_015150579.1 coordinate 287,894, forward strand.
AGGATTTGGCTGTCTGCTGTGTTTTCTGCTTTGCCATCAGGCTTTACCCCTGTACTCATTCTGAATCTTTATTGACTATATTCAAAGTTTCTCATTAGCTTTAACGGAACCTGGTCACTAGAGCGGGGTGATATGACCTCAAATCATTACCATGATAAATTGGACAGTTTTACCTTAATAATGATGAATGCATGATAAATGCTTCTCTATATGAAAATAATGGCATGTGCAAGAAATGCAAAATACCTATTTTTATTTATGTATTGACCAAATGACATCACAAACTACTTTCAATGAAATATAAAAGTCTTGTAACCATAAAATTCAACAATGTCTCATTGAACAGAAGAAAAATGTTTCCTCTCTTGCAAACATTTTTGTGCAAAGGTAACGGAGCCTTTTGCACATCTTTGAACTCAACAGCATAGTCGTGCTGTAGGAAGGAGGTTGGATATGTTGCATTTCGTGTTCTTTTGCTCAACATCTATGGCGTTTTGGTGCCATCGAACTAAGCGTGACTTAAGAACAATGTGCATAAATACACGTATCCTTGTTCAAAACCAGTCTGCCACGCTGTTCAATCTGACAACCTGCACTCACCCATTGTTTCATCTATGCTCGCTTCTTCACTGGACTCATCCGTCATTCTCTGTTTACGCTTATGACTGGATGGGTGGAGTTACATGATTCCCCATATACTGCAGTGTCTTCAAGGTGATCAGAAATACCAGCCACCTTCACACACCGGAAAAAACGGCAGAATTGACTTTATTTCTTTTACCGACATCGAAAATTTGTCGCTGGTTATGGTAGCGAATGACAGTAAAAATACGGTTTATTGTCCCGGCCTGCTGGTCACGTAATAAGAATATACAAATTGCTCCACCAGCAGCTCACTTTAGTTGCATACAATAGTGTGCAGATTAAATAATTGCAAACTGTGGATTATTTTATTTCAGCTCTGTTATACATTTTGATTTTGCAGTTTTTTTAACTGAACAATGTGCCACCTGTTTACTTATCATAACAAGACCAAGTGATCAGAGGAATTATATTGTAATAACAAAGGTGTAGAGCAGGGGTAACCAATTAAAAATCAGCGGGGTCCAAATAAAGAAAATCAACAACCAGTAAAGGTCCGGAGAAATTTTTAATTATAATCTGTTACTTTAAACAGAATTTAATAATGAAATAAAATGAGGAGTTTATGCATCCATGTTATATACATTGACTTTTTAAACAAACAAAATAAAAAATAAAAAAAGAAAATTTTTCGGAGCAAAAGTGCAAAAGGAAAGCAAAAAAGTCCAAGATCAGAACTAATACTGGTGCCGGGGTTAGCAAAGCTATTCTCAAGCTCTAAGTTATAGCAGCTGTGTCAGGACTCAGAACGTTGGATCCAGAATTGAGGCACACAGACTGAAGCGATTTATAAACAGCATTTATTAACTGCTCAGGGATCTGTGGCTCCTCAACTTGGACTAGATGACTTGAATCTCTTTAGAAGTTGAAACTCAGGTTAGTGACCACATAACAGGGAACGATAGCAAGCGAGTGAGTCACTAACCTGGTTTTTAAGTTCAGTCCAAGCCCAGAGGAAGGAGTGGAATCCAGTCGGATGATTTCTCCACAGCATGCGGTGGAAGCTGCCCAGAGAGTTCCAAGAGTAAAAGCCAAAGGTGCTGCAGAGCAGACAAACAAGCAGAAGCCAGAAGACCAAGTAGAGCATGAGTATCCGGAAGGAGAATCCAAAGCCGGTGTTGATGGGGAAGCAGATCCAAATAGGTACTAAAGGGAAATCCAACTCTGGTCGGGAGTAGGGGTGTAAATAATAATTGTTTTGTATCAATGCATCAATCCAACGGCCGACGATCCGATGCATCGACACGTCCGCAAGAGAATCGATTCATGTTTTTTTTTTTTCCTCTGGTCTATTTTTATCCGTTTGCTCCTGGGCATAATTCCCCCTTCCGTGCTGCGGTGGCGCTAAACCTATTTTGCCCTCCTACCTCGCTTCCTGGTTATACTCTTACAGCAGTGTGTTGCAGTAAGCTTGACACAGACATTTTTAAATTATGCTCAATATTGAAGCGTGGTCTGTGCTACACGCTGTGGGTCTAGATACGGCCGAGCCGGCGAGGAAGTGGGGGTGAGTTTAGTCCGACGATGGAGGGACACGAGGGCCAAAAAGAGCGGAGATTCAGGTGGGAAAAGGGTCCCAGCGTTCTTGCGCATCTCGCTCTTCTAGCGGGTCAAACTTCACTAGTTGTTTTCCGCAATTTCAGTCATAAAAACAAAACAAGCCGGCCTCCTCACTGTTTGTGGTCAGCTACAATTTGGGAGAGGTGCAGCGGAGCGTCTCTCAAGGGGGCGGGGACGTCTGGAGCCGAGGTATTGCATTGAACTCATTGCACTGATTTTGTGCAGTATTTTTTGATGAAACTTTTCTACTTCTGTTATTTGCTGTTGTTTAAAAAAAATGCATAACGATATTACAGCTTTCATTGATTTATTTCAAACTTTAAACTTTGTTTAGCCTGTAAGCTTTAAAAAAAAAATTTAAAATTTACCGATTAATCGAATCGAATCGTATCATGGTGTATTCTTGCGTATCGAAAATAATCGAATCGTTGGGTCAGGAAATCGATACTGAATCGAATCGCCATGATGGATGTGATTTACACCCATAGTCGGGAGACAGATTCAAGGTCGTTAGCAGGCAGAAACCAATGGAAGTCCGAAGACAGCTCAGAAAAAAAGATCTGCACATGGGCAAGCAAACTCAGAATCCAAGAACAGAAACTAGTCAGGATCAAGCAATCAGAATAAACACACCGGGTACGCTACAGAACTCTCACCTATGGCTAGAATAATCTGGCACTGATGGATGGGAACAAGCTGTTTAAATAGGAACAGGCACAGCTGGATCTGATGAGTGATATTGAAAACTGGGCAAAGGTAGGCAGGTGAATGATATAAACTGTATGAAGAAACCGTGCAGTTTCATCGTACAGTGTGAGTTCACAGCTCACGATGTAACTTCTCACACTGTATAGCCCGACGCTCTGATGCGATCTATCTGCTCATACTGTACGTCTAAAAACCATGTCCGACTTAGCTCCGCGGTGAGATGGCTCTACTCGGACTTGCCTATCTGGAAGCCAAACGAGCAGAAGAGGAATATCAAGCTCACTAGAGTGAAATGCGCTGCCTTGGCAAATTGTGCAATTTTGTGTGCTGAAAGCCCTAAGAAGAAAAGGCAACGATGTATTTGGAAAAACACATGGCTGAGCAAACGTGGCTAGTACGGTCTGACAATTTTACAGAAAGAACTCCATTTCACTGGTACCCCGCCATGCTTCTGCGTTTTCATCTGAGAGGAAGAAGAAGAAGAAGAATCCTTGTTTTAGGGCTGCAACTAACGATTATTTTAAAAATCGATGAATCGGACGATTATTTTTTCGATTAATCGATGAATCGGACAAAAAATATTTTTTATATTAACCTCTTTATTCCAAAATAAACATTTTAGACAG
>NW_015150579.1:293029-303505 GCF_000732505.1 Cyprinodon variegatus
GCTTTTAAAAGTCGATTTTTATCGATTTTATCGATTCGTTGTTGCAGCCCTACCTTGTTTGCACATGCCCACTGAGCGATTTGCCCATGACCCCTTTACGACAGCCAACTGAATTTCAAACATGTTTGATTTTCTCCCGACCTTCTGATTCCTGATCGGGAGGTGGTCGTGAGAGGCTGATCAGCCCTTGTTGCCCCCTGTACACTACACCACGCACGATCAGGCTGAAAGTCAGCCAGATCGAAAAATTCGCCAACGACTGGAGAATTGGCACAAAAAGTGCAAAAAATCAAACAGTGAATGCCCGACTTAATCCAGTCATCAGTGCCAAGATCATGACAGGCGGAAAAGTTTATCTGGTGTGTAATGTGTACACATTTCCAATTTAGTAATACAAGCTGCCGGCAGATGCCATATGATAATGTTTATGTCTGCTGATCATTCCTGGTGCAAAAAGTCTTTTCATGTTAAACAATTACACATAATCAGGAGAAATGTTTGAAAGATGTTTAATTTGAAGATAAATGCTTTGTTTTTTAGTCATAGTCCATGAGGAGGGCCCTTTAATTCAGTCATAAAATCCTAGAATCATACCAAACCGGGAACTGACATCCAGTTTACAATCAGCACGGTGAATTTGCACATAGCAATCTCATCTTAACAGTAGACCTGTTTGAATTCTAACTCATCAGGGTCACAGCAACCACAAAAGACATTTCAATACCAAGAATTGACGAAGACTCCTGGACTAAAATCAGTTCTCTTTGAAAGATTTACTGAGTTTGATATTGTCAGAATAAATCAAGGAATTACAGAGAGGTGTAGAAAGAGGGATTTAGAAGAAAAATATTTTTTGTGACATATTGAGACATCTCGTGTTTTTTTCTTTCGAGCTATAAGGGTGCATGTCTTTCAATAGAAAGCGAAATGTCTGAATGAAGAGCCACAATGTTTCTATAAATACTCCAGTGTCTGCCCTGACATTATAAAAAACCTAAAATTGTTTTAGAGACTTAAGAAAAACAGTTTAGTTCAGATTTGACATGCTCTGTATCAATCAACCTCAGCCATTGGTTTTATGACTCACTTGGTTTTTATTTTGTCCTTCAGGATCATGTTTAAGTCACTATTAAACCAGGAAATCATAGAACAGAACCATCTATAGTTCTGCTGCAAAAGTGACTGAATCCCACAATAGGCTACATTCCTTCCAGAGCTGCAGGATATTTTTGATCAGATCTGCAGTAAAAAGTAAAAAGTGTGATTTATGATATAAGGTCATATAAGCAGCTAACTTCATTTTGGCTTTTGTGATAGCAAAGCCCTGATCTCTTGCTTAAGAGTTGTATCATTGCATCTGTTCCTAATGTGAATTAATGCCAGAGAAATAGATTTGGAATACCTTTCTACTTGTATCTATCTTGTGTTTTCTCCCACACTGTTTACATTTGATCACTGCTGCACTTTAAGAAATGAAAAAGTCATGAGAGCTGTACTAAAGCAAATTTTGTTTTGTATACACCCTGTGTATACAACATGACAATAAAAGTTGTCTAAGTCTAGACAACAACAAAACAATGACAAAGAGATTGGCCTAGTTTAGGTCTCAGCTGCATTTTTTTGTGTGTTTTACCAACAGAGAATGTAGATCCTATCTTTTACTTTCTGAATCGGTTGTCTGTAGGGCTGCAAATGAAGATTATTTTGATAATTGATCAATCTGTCGATAATTTTTTTCGATTAATCGATTAATAATCGGATAGCGAAAGGTTCCTTAAAGAAGTTTTTATACAAAATTAAACCAGGTGTAACTAAAACTTTTCAACTTGGAGTTCTGAATAGAGAATATTGTCAGGAGAAAAAGTTATTCTTTTATCTTAAATGGAAGATATTTATATATTTTTTCTCAATTTTGGTATAATTATTGCTCTAAGTGGGTTGTCCTGTCAACTTAAGGCACGTTTGAGTCTCTAGACTGCAGTTAATGAATAATAGATTACTGAATTAGATGACAATTGTTTGAATAATCGATTAATCATGATTAATCCAATTAATTGTTTGAACCCTAGTTGTCTGCTTTCTAAATGCACCATGTGTATCAGAGGCGATAGAACAATGCAGCTTTACTGAGCTGTTTTCAGCCTTTCAGTTATCCTTTTTTCTATTTTTGACTCAACTTTAGGTGATGAACTTGCTGCTCAGAAAGAAATACTGCAGACTTTGAAGCAGCAGCTATTTTTTGGTTCATATTTAATAAAAGCATAATTAGGAGTTTTCCTTGTATTCTGGTTCTTGATGCATTACCTTCTAAAGCATCATAGTGCAATCTAAGGAGAAGACAAAAACCTTCCTATTTTAAAACCCGTCAAACATGTTAACTAGAATACCAGCATCAACATTACATTTCACCTAAACAAAAGACGGTTACTAAAATAACTCTTGGTTTGAACAGCTCAGAACATTATTCTCGTCAAGCTTTGAAAATAACAGGGATAAAAAAAAAGGTTTTAGTCTAAAAGGGTTGAGTGTCTGTTCAGTTGTCAAGAAATCTAAAAATAACGTCCAAACACACTTTCTGTCTCGTCTTATATGTGTGGAAGCTTGACTCTGACTTGTAACCCTGTGATATATTTTTCTCAGCGCCCAGATGGCGGGTCTCTTATGTGAGGAGGAAGGACCAGAAGCTGACAACGTTAAATATTGTGGTTACTGCAAGCACCACTACAATAAAATGGTACAAAGAGTAAATTATTGCTTCTTTATCGTTTTACAACATAAACCTGTTTGTGCTTGTAAAAGCTCAGCAGTTCTTGAGGCTAAGCTAACTGTTTGCTTTTACAGCAGAAGAAATTGCGCTCCAGTGAAAATGCAAGCAGCTCCTTCAGTCATTCCAGGGGGCGCTCCAGTTCTCCATCACAGGAAAAACATCATCACCATAAACAAAGGAAGGTAAACACCACTTTGGTCTGATTAAGTCTCTGTAGCACGATATGCGTGTGTTTACTGGCCTCTGTCATGTCTCTCCACTTTAAAGTGAATTATCACTTTGAAATCCATTTGATTTATATTTTCCTATTTTTTTTTTTTTAGAAAGCACAGGGGTAGAATGAAGGCATTTAGCAAATCAAAGCTCTAGAAATGGTGAGACCATTCGGGAAAAATCAACGAGTGGAAAAAAAAAACGCTTCCAAAGCGATTCTTAAGAAAATACCACCACTGGTAGAAAAATAAACCAACAAATCAGAAGCAGCTGGAGAAATGAGTTCCATTGAGTTTTTTTTTTTTCAATAAGGCAGGCGTCTCCATCCCATTGCTCACAAGCTACCTGTAGCTTTGCAGGCCCTTTCCAATAGTCCTTCAAAGAGTCAGCAATATGAAAACACAAATCTGATTTGTCACTTGATGAAAACTTTTCACATCAATCCTCAGTCTCCTGTCTCCAAAGTTTCCTGCCTCCTACAGAGATCCATGTTCTTTGTCAGTCGACTGTCTATCAGACATTAGCGCTGGTCTGCTTTCTATCATCAGAGGAAGATGAGGGGGTTGAGGTTAGAGGCAGCATGCAGTGTTAGGCGCAGGCTTGGCAGAAAGAATGACAGCAGCATAGTTCGGTCAGGTCAGAAAGAGACAGAAATGTATTTTTACTAAGAGAGGGAATTTGATTTTTTTCTCAAAAATATAAACAACAGGTGTTTGTTTGAGTGTCTGAACTGTGGAACAAGCCTAGAGTTGGTACAGGACAGAGGGAAACATTTCAGGTTAAGCCCATTTCATAAAGTTAAGGTGAAAAGACTGAAGGCCGCAAAATTATTAACCAGGCTATGACTGCTGTGGTGGAGTCTTTATTCTTGAAATTTCCAGTGGAATAAAACGGAGATTCTGTTTCCAATTTCTTAGCTGAAGTCCCACACGTTGTGATGGGGTATCACTCCATTCAAACTGCATCTGAATGTTTCTAAATTTCTGAACTTTGCATCATCCACAATACCAGCTTTATTTATTTGTAGAAAAATTTAACACACAGCAAAAGTGGAGTACACCAAGTTAAAATTAAGCATGTTTAAATCTCATAATACTGAATTTTCCTTCCGGGTTCAATAAAGTATAATTAAATTTAATTGAATACCATATAAAACAACTCCGGTTGTTATACATAGTTATATTTAAACATTAGAGAAAAGAATATGGCATTTTACTTGAAAACAACCTGCCTGCTTCATATAATAATTTTTAAAAGTTTTAGGATTCCTTATGATAGTTGTTTTTGTCGGTGTGTGACTATGCTACACAATACACGTCTCTTTGTGTTTTTTCAGAGTCATAAAGACAAGATCCGTCAAAAAGAGCGGCACAAGAAGTCTGCTGACGACCTGAGCTCCCCCTTAACAACAAGCATTATAGAAAAGGTAGAAACAGCCAAACCACAGTGTGGAGTCACTGTGGTACAAAACCTCACAGGACACAGGGTGCATTTTAGCTGCAATCTGACACAAGTTCCACCATTGGTGTTAAAGTGCTTGGTGGGAACTTAGACATAGACCATTTTATTCATTTTTTTGAGAACTTCTGCTTTTATATAAATGTTATTCTGAAGGACATTTATATAATAGCATTACACAATGATGTATTAAATGTGTTTTATTGGCTTGTTGTTTTTTTTAAGTTGTGTAAATACATAAACTGCTGGTTTAAAAATTGATTAAACAGTTTTGATCTTTCTCTTTGAAAGAACAGTATATAGAGGATGATTTGAGATGGAATATAATCCAAAATAGCCCCACCCCCCAGGTTTTCTATAATTTTACTCCTGGGAGCTGAGATGAACATTAAAGATGCCTGATTTTTATTTTTCTCTCTTGGGAATCCTTTCTGTGTTTAATGGGATGTATATTTTTAGATACATATCCTGCTCAAAAACCTAGTGAGGACTATTTTAAGCTTTCTGCTACAGTTTACCATATTTATTTTTTAAAATCTGCAGCTTTTTCAAAGGCTCTATTCAATTCAATTCAGTTTATTTATATAGCGCCAAATTCACAACACATGTCATCTCAAGGCACTTTACAGTTCAGATGCAATGCTCTCCAATGCTCTCCAAAAGGGTTCTTGTGAGCCCGGATAGAGAAATGGGCCCACAGCATCACAAATCCTTCATTGTATTTAAAAGAACACATGCTTTTCTACACATTTTTGTGCCAAATTTTTGTGGCTGAAAAGCTTGATCTCGTTCTGATCTAAGGAAAGCTTTAAGTGACTAGTAAAGCTCCAGGAGCATTGGGCAAGCTCTTCATATATTTGTGACAGTGGGATAGAAACAACCTTTTTTCCCATAATGCTACTTTTGCCTGATGGTTTTCTATGGTTCTGATGTTTTGTTTTGTTTTTTTTGTTGTGGGCTTTAATTTTAGGATTTATTTTTTTTCATGACCAAATGCTACATGTTACATTTTGAGTTGTGAGACTATACTGCTGCATAAAAAAGTATATTTTTGAATATCTAAACCAGATGTGGAAATATATTTTTAGGCGTCTCTTTATAAACTAGGGCTGGGCGACGATTCAAAAATTTTGTTATTATTATTTTCTGTTTATAAAGATACAATTTTTGGAAAATCTGTAATTTTTTTCACCAATTTACTTCTTGTGCTTCCATAGCTCAGAATTACATCAGTTCCTTACTTTTTGATCTAGGATGTGTACTTATAAATGATAAACCAGCTCACTATTGGATACCTCTAGCTGCATATTGTTTCCTTTTGAATGAAGTTCACCTCCCAGATTGGAATCAAAGCTTGTTTTTGAAAGTAATGTTTGTCATTTTAAGAATAAAACAAATGGGGAAAAATGTATTAATTGGATTATGTAGGGAAAAATGAGATTAGATTCTAAGCCATATATAAACTTCAAGGAGTTTTGATCTTTCTTTCTTAAATAAGACTTGTGTTTTTTATGTTGGTGGTATAAATGTTTGTTTCTGACTAAAATGTTTATTTCTGTATTTTGTTTTTGATATGCATCCACAGATCCCCTCCTCGCATCATAGCAGCAAGGACAGCGAAGGAAAGTCAAAGAAGCTGAGCTCTCACAGTCATGGCCACCGCATTAAGAAAACAGGAAGCCTGGGAAAAAGCTGCTCTTCCTCCTCATGCTCCTCCAGCCCATTTAACACAGGTTCTTCCTGAAGCATCACCATCACACTGAGAGGTTGTTGAAAGGGTTTGTGTCTAACTGTTTGTCTTCTGCAGGCGGATCACTGTCAGCAACTCAGGATTTTCATCAGTTCTCATCTTCCTCCCGCTTGGAACGCGAGCACGACCGTGGAGGCGATGACCACAATGGAGAGAAGCGTAAGGAGCGTCACAGGAGGTCTGCAGTGCAGGAGGAGGAGGAAGAGGAGGAGGAGGAGGAAGAAGAAGAAAAGCGTGAAAAATATGAAGAGGAGGAGGAAGAAGAAGAGGAGGAGGAGGAGGAAGATTGTAAATTCCAAAAGCCGCCCGCATTGACCCCTGCAGATTGTCCCCTGGCAGGGTCTCAAAGTCATGAGCGGACGGAGAGCAACTCAAGCCCCTTCGAGAACAAAGTCACCATCTCCACCTTCGGCTCAATCATGCGCATCACCTCCTCCTCAGGGCTGGGCAGCACCTGTAAAATCCGCAAAATCTCTTCCTCAGGTGACTACAAGCCCTCCAAATCCCTCTCCAAGCCACCTCAGGTCAGCGTCCCTCCTGTATTGGAGGACGCTGGCCTGAAAGACAAGATCACACCCCCACCGCTGCCCAGAGAGAGGAGGCACCACAGTAACAAGAAGAGCCGCCATGGCCCAGGTCGCCCGCGGGGCAGCAAGAACCGAGAGCGGAGGGAGGAGGACCATCACCACCATCATGACTCCACAGCGCCGCCTCCCCCAGCCTTAAGCTCTTCACTCTACCAGAGCCCATCATCTGTGCCCCACCCTGCTTTCCCCTCCACTCTGCCTTCCACATCTTCCTCTACAGCCTCCTCCTCCTCTGCAAGGAGTTTTTCTGCAGGTCGCAGCAGCTCTTTGCTCGGCTCCGGTGAGTCTGAGCGGGTGGGCGTGTGTGGTAGCCCATAACTTCCTGTCTATATGTGTGCACATTGCTATTTGTTTGAACTGCGCTGTATTCAATTTGCAGCTCGAGTTGAATTGTTGAAATATTTCCATTACACACTGCAGCTTATCTGAGCATCATGACCTCAGAGTTGTAGAGGAAATGAAAAGCCAACTAGGATCAACAGATTTAGTCTAATGTTACTGCTCCTCTAATTTATAAATCTGCTTCAGAGTACCGTTTAATCTGTGTGAGGCAGAGATATTGTCCTAGATATGGTTTGCTGTGTGAGCTGCACATTTCCTGACCTACTTTTCGACTCAGCCTCATGAGTGCCACCATACATGTTTTTGGAGCTTCACAAACTGCCACGAGAGAAGATCAGACACTAAGGTTTTTTGTTTTTAATCATTCCTTTCCCATTCTACTCAGGTATCTACTCCAGTCTTAAGGACCCACTCACACTGGGTGGTGGAGTCTGCAGCACCCCTCTCGCCCTCAGTGGAGGAGTCTGCAGCACCTCCTTGTCCCATGGAGGGACAATGTGTAGCACTCCTCTTTCCTCAGGACTCCTTTCATCCCATGGCTCCTCACTGTCTCTTCCGTCAGTCTCAAACACACAGGTACTTCAGAAAGAATTCATGTAGAGAACTCTAAGGAAAGGGAATTTAAGTACTAGTTAGTCGAGAAAATCTATCAGAGTGGTGTAAGAGCTTTGATAATACAGTAAAATGCAAAAGTTCTTGTATAGGTTGAAGGTTTGTCAGAATGCAATAGTTAACATACAGCAGGATGCAGATCAAAAGTTAATAATCTATCACAGCTCTACTCAGTTGCTGCCTAAAAAATCCATTCATCCATCCATCTTCTTCCACTTATCCGGGGTCGGGTCATGGGGGTAGCAGCTTCAGTAGGGAAGCCCAGACGTCCCTCTCCCCAGCCACTTGGGCCAGCTCCTCCGGGGGAATCCCAAGGCGCTCCCAGGCCAGCCGAGAAACATAGTCCCTCCGGCGAGTTCTGGGTGTCCCCCTTGGCCTCCTCCTGGTGGGACGTGCCTGGAACACCTCACCAGGGAGACGTCCAGGAGGCATCCTAATCAGATGCCCGAGCCACCTCAACTGGCTCTTCTCGATGTGGAGGAGCAGCGGCTCTACTCTGAGTCCTCCCCGGATGACTGAGCTCCTCACCCTATCTCTAAGAGAGAGCCCAGACACACTCATTTCAGCCGCTTGTATCCGGGATCTCGTTCTTTCGGTCATGACCCAAAGCTCATGACCATAGATGAGGGTAGGAATGTAGATCGACCGGTAAATCTAGAGCTTTGCCTTTTTGGCTCAGCTCTCTCTTCACCACAACAGACCGGTACAGTGCACGCTTCACTGCAGACGCCCCACCAATCCACCCATCGAGCTCCCGCTCCACCTTACCCTCACTCGTGAACAAGACCCTAAGCCTAAAGAATCAGCTTTTTAATCTTAATCAGATTCTGTATGTTTTAAACCTAAATTTAAACACTAAAATGTGGTTTATGCCAGATACACGTTCTTATTACCCACAGATGTTTATTGTAATCAATCTGCTTGGTGTGACGGATTGCCTTTGAGTCAATGAGTCGATGCAATCAACTGGTTTTCCTTAGATAGAAAACTTTGAATCAATTTGACAGTATGATCTGGTTGAATTGTATCTGTAAACTGCCTTGAGATGACATGTGTTGTGAATTGGCACTATATAAATAAACCGAATTGAATTGAATCCGATCTTAATCTCTGTCAATCAGGTTCATTCCAGTTCAAGCACCTCCTATAGTCTGAACTCCTCTCAGCCGTTTACCGGCTGTCTCTCTACGGCATCGACGCTGCCGCCTCTACTGAGCCAAGGCCAGACCTCACTGCCAGGTGACAGAAACTGTATTTACTGGTCTTCTGTAGTAAAATAAAGACTGCTTTATTTCCTAGTAACAAACTTTAGACATGAGGCTTTAATGATGCTCTCTTCCTGTTGGGGGTTCTTTTATTTGTTCTGGTATTCAGAGTCCGACATTGATGACTGCCGCTTCCAGTGTCAGGGAAACTCACCCAGAGAGAGTCTCTCCTCACAGTACGTCTTTACTCTTCAATTGGTGTTGATTATTTATATTATTTTATATATATATATACATATATATATCTATATATAGATATATATAGATATATATATAGATAGATATATATACATATATATAGATAGATATATATAGATATCTATATATACATATATAGATATATATATATATTGAGGAAAATGGTACAACCAAATAGATCAATGAATTACCAATAACAATTTCAAGTCGAAATATGAATACAGGAATATATACATGTTTTATAATCAATTATTTGTTCTAATTTATGAAATATCTGGTGAAATATAAGTGGGGGAAATTACATTTCAGAACATTTTAATTCCTCATTAAAATAAATTATTTCGAGCCATTTGTTTAGTTTCATGGTTTCTGTGCTGCGTTGCTCTGAGATTCATTTAAACTTTTACTGTTGGCATCTGATTGGTTAACTTGCAGAGCAGAGTCTTCTCTGGCCATTCATTTTAGCTGCAGCAGAGTTGGTCTCTTATTTGTGAATTCAGGTTCGATTGTGAGAGTAAATGTGCCACTGGGAGGAAAATGGGATCTTCAAACGTTTTCATCGTAAATTAATAATCTGTATATATTTTTAGAGTTTATATTTTTCAAAATAATATTTTGAAACATATTGTGTGTATTGTGTGTCTATTTATTGTTTTGTTAAATACGTATGTATGTATGTTAAATTGTGTAACTTTTCACCCTGCTCTTCGGAGAACATCACCAATAGATAAAAAAAAAAAAACATTTATGGAAAAAGGCAGCTGGCTAACTAACGAGACAAAGGGGTGGGATTAATAACCAAAAACAGATCAAAGCCACAGGTTTTGTCCTCCTTCTGCACACAGGTCTCCCATGAGCTGTCTTCCTCTTCTGTTTGACCAGAGAGATGGGCTGGGCTCTGGGGTCAGAGTCCGTCCTGAGAACGTCCCTCCTGCAAGCTCCCACATCGAACTGCTGTTGGAGAAACATGGAAATGGAGAGATGGGAGTCAACAGTAAATGATCTGTTCAAAAAAACTAAAAAAATGCCCTGTTGGTCTGAATCTTATTAAGTTAAAGCACATAGCTACAAGTTTGACTTCTTCCAGCCAGTACTGTAGGTGGCGTACATAACCGCCCTTGTTTCAACCAACAGTATTGTATATGTACATGTGTCTAGAAAGAAACAGTAACCTCTGCTTGGCTTCTGATCACCTTTGCTTCCTTAAAGGAGAAGTTCGGTTTTTAACACTTTTAGCCCATTTTCTGTAGTGTCCAGGATGAAATCGAATGATCGACACCAAAA
>NW_015150579.1:306307-322611 GCF_000732505.1 Cyprinodon variegatus
ACGGTAAGGAAAGAATCAGATGAGCTACCTGAGAAACTTAACATTACGTTTCCCCACTTTAAAACCAAACAAACATGGTGGTTCCGTGCCATGTTAATTTGTTTTCACAAAAGTTGCATGTTACGACTTTTTTCACTTTACAAAGCGCAGGCTATTTTAATTATTGTGATCAATTTGCGCCGTCAGTCTGGACGCTGAGGGTAAACATCCTGCGGCTCTGACTGCAGCGCTGAGAGGGACTCATGCGGGAGCGGGAGAACGGGGTTGGGATGTCGATTTTTATCGATTTTATCGATTCGTTGTTGCAGCCCTAGTTTTGATGAAAACGTTGTGGTTTTGAACTTTAGATTTACACTGTTATTAGTTTCTTTGTTTTTTTCTTATTATAGTAACAAAGTGTTTAATGAGCCTGTTGTTACCTCTTTCCTTTGAGTTAATAAACACATTTATCACAAGTTATTTCAGGGATTAAAAAGAATAAGTTGTTCATTTTTTTTCCTTTTTTTGTAAATTTTCTTTTTTACAACATACTGTTGAGGATAGACTTTAGATGGGTACAGGTCGTTTCCCCTCTTTGCTATTTTGAAAGGTTTTTTTTACTTTAATCTCTTCTTTGGTCAAAAAAAAAAAACAGAAGGTTTGCACATTTCAAACTGAAACCATCATCTCTAGGTACCTGAGTCTGTCTCCCTCCTGGACAGATATGATGGCTGGATGCTGTTTGTACTTGTTTTACTAGATAAATGTGCCACCTTCAGGAATCTGGATCATTATAAGCCCATGAATGGACCAGACTGGTGACAGTCCACAGTTCTCTTCCTTATAAATGACCTTATTCTTTCTTTACATTATCCCATTTAGTCACACAGGGAAGCGTTAGAGTTCATTTTTATTCTCAGATGTGCCTCCAGTTAATTCAGATGTTTTGAAATATACCATTAGAAGCTTACAAAGCCAGTACATCATCTTGGAAAACTCTTTAAAGACAATATTCTACAGAAAATAGTAGTTTTACTATCAGACCTAAACAAGGAGGTCTGGTTTAATGTCAAAAACTTTTTTTTTTTTTTTTTTCTTTTTTGCACTGTAGGTAAAAAATCACACAAAAGCACAGTTTCAATTAGTCATATGGAGACTTGCAAAAAAAAGGTTTACATTTTCCTGCTAATTTGTGTTGAATTATGTAAAATTCAATGACTAATGTTTCTAAGTATGCTGTGCAAAGCACATTAAATTACACAGATTCAATGGAATCTGCAGCAACAACTTGTACCATTTCTTTTCCAGTAACAGGTGATCAGGATTATAAGGTAAAAAAAAAGCTAGATTTATTTGATCAGCATAATAATGTGCATGGTGTCAAACACATTTCTCCAAGCCCTGCACATTGTTAAAAGATGCACCTCATGGTTTACTCGGAATACAGATGATAAAATTACAGTGAATTGAATACACTGAACTTGGCCCCGAGTTCAAACAGCAGCTCTGCATAAAAAATTACCTTCCTAAGACCTGCTAGCTTGAATAAGAAGAAACCCTCGTTTTACAGATTTTTTTTTTTTTTTGCTTTCTTCTCACTGTTTAATAATTTTTTTCTTCATGCTGTTCTTTCCCCAGATGAACACACTCTATGTTATACATGATAGACTTTGATTCTCCTTCTTTTCTCTCCCTATTCCAGTTGTGGAGATGTTAAAGTCACTGCACTCGCTGCAGCAGGAGAACCAGCGCCTACAGGACCAGATCCTCAGCCTGACGGCTAAAAGGGAGCGGCTGCAGTTGCTCAACACAGAGCTGGCCTCTCCTTTTCAGCCCCATATTCTCTCCGGACCGGGCCTGCACTCATCCGCACAGATCAGCTTTCTGTCATCCTCTCAAGGTTAGTATCTTCACCTCTGACACCTACTTTCACATCTTTATGTCTGGGTAGCCGTTTCGTACACTACCACTTTCATTTAACAGCATCAGTGTGTTAACATCATTAGACTGAACTGAGATGATGCTGTTCTAACTGGTTTTAGCTGCAGCTCTGCACTGTAAATATGCCTCTCATTTCTTTAGACCCCTTGAGCACCAATAAGAGTCCTCTGTCCAAAAGCTGCTTCCTGAATGACTCCTCCTTTGTTACTTCATCAGAGGTAAAAAACTGTCTCCTTTTTTATGTCAAACTCACCAGGAGTTTAATAACAAGCCCCTTTTTATGTTTCTATAAATTGTTTTAGAAGGAGCTCTCTACTGCTTGTGTTTATTTAATGACACATTAAGGTGTAATAAACAGCTAAAAGGTGTTCTTTGTTTTGTTGATCCAGGAGCTTCACTCCGGCAGCCCGTCCCGTAGCAGTTCCTCGCTCTCCTTCCAGGGAACCCCTCCTCCTCAGCCGAGCCCCGCCTCTCTTGGCCAGCCGCTGCTGAACGGTTTGAGCAGAGGGGCGACAGACAGTCTGGCCGGCATCAGTCAGTCAGGCAGCACCACTCTGCCAGTGGTGGGTGGGCTCATGGCGTCCATCACAGGGAGTCCCCAGCTGAACATGAACGGCGTGCTCGGCGGGCTGAATGGCGTGATCCAGTCTCCTGCACAGGGTGCTCAGCAGCCAGCGCTCCCTGCCCTTCGCCCCCAGCCTCCGCCGATCAACCCCCAGTCACTGGCTCAGGGCTTCCAGCTTCCCAAGAACGTGAGCCCGTAAGTACCTTTGTCGATTTGGTTCAGAGAGGCCCCCAGCCAAGAAGGGTTGGTCATTGTTTGAATTTGAACAATTCTGGTTCTTCTCCATTCCTATTCTTTTAAGAAAAATAATTATATTACTTAACATGTTATAAATGAGCTGGCTGACAGACTTCTGTCTGGATGAAATGGTCTAAACTAACTTCTAAAACGCTACTATAAATTATCATATAGTTGCTTTCAGCCAGTATATACATCTCAAACCTATAAGCTCCAATATAATCCTATGAATCCTTCTTCACAGTTACATTTTTACATGGAGCTTTACTGTATAACACCTTAAATAAAACACATTTGCCCATGCTGTAGGTTTTATGGTATATAATTGTCTATTAAGAAAACTGTTTAATTTTATTTATTGCCTGGTAAATTCTCAGTCATCTGGCTAATCAACCACAAAACAGGCTTTAATTGGATGGCAGCCAGACTTTCGCTCAGTTTTTTGAAAAAGAAGTAATTAGTCTGACTGGGGATTGATTAATTCATAAGTTCAGCAGTTCTACATTCAATTTCTTTTCATTCTATCCAGGAAGCATAGGAAACGAGGCGGGCATCAGCTAAGAAATAAAGTAAGAGGAAGAAAGTACAAAAAAAAGCTTTGCTCTCCCTGTAGAGGCTGTGCTGGGATTATAGAGGAGGAACCAATTCCTCAGGGAACCAACTTTAGCACAGCACAGGAGCAGCAGGTCAAAGACGAGGTTGCTCATGTTTGATCATGTTAGCCAGATAGCCGATTGGTCATTTCCTTAATTAACGTTAACATTCACTTTCAAATGCTGCATCAGATGGTTTCACAAACACTGCTGTGGATTCTTCTTCGCTGATATTGGGCAGCCTCTGCCTCTGCATGGCGGACTTGGCATTAAAATCAAGGAATCGAAGATAAAAAATAAAAATGTAATCCTTGCTGCTCCACCCCTCATCCAAAAGAGAAAATTTATTTAACTGAGTGCAATGCCTTGTAAAATTATTTACGCTATTTGATTATTTTATCCTTTTATTATATTAAATAATGTGTTGTGGTGTAAATTCTGAGTTATTGCATATTTATTACGTTAAGTGTTTTTGTTGTAAAAAAAATAGCCACGTTTTTTTAAAAAGTAAAAAAACTCAAAATTCTTCTAACTAGAAGGATGCCTTACAAACTGCCTGCACACTTTGCATCATACATTCAACAACAGACAAGTTAGAACATCTGATTCCTCCATTTTTTTTTTTTTATGAATAAAGCTCACCTCCCTGGGAGCTTCCTAACCTCACTGATATTATTTTGAATTCTTTCAATAAGCGATTTAATAACATATAGGCAGCAGCATGCTATGGCAGTATGAGCTGGTTTTCTTCTAGGCCCACTCCTCCAAAAAATGGTAACTGATGAGATCGTTTACAGACAATTGATATTTTTTCTAGACAGTATTATTTGTTGAGTCAACACTTCGTAGAACCAGCTTAACTTAAATTTTGTGCATAATTGTTGCACATTCTGCTCTGCTGAACGGCTCAAGGTGAAGCAGATCAGTACTAAAAACCCTTTCTTAATATCTATTAAAGTTTTATTCCATATTCCTTATTAGTTTCAGGTCAGGTCCACTAGATTAGCTCCGTTCTATCCCGTCCCATTGTAACTCTGGCTGTATGTTTAAAGGTTGTTCTCCTGGTGGAAGGTGACGCCAAGCCCCATGTCTTAAGTCTTGTGGAGCTTCTAACAGGTTATCTTCAAGGACTGCTTTGTATATAAGTGTAACCTGACCTGCTTTCCTGTCACTGCTGAATGAAAGAAACCCCTCACTATGATGCTGCCACCACCATGTTTGACAGAGGGAACCTTTGTGTCAGGCTTCATGAGCCTGTGTCCTGAGGGAATGTCAGGGTTCAGGAAACTGAATACAAAGGCATGTCACACACAGAGTTGTAGAAAATGACATCGCAATGTTGGTGTTTTCAATATTTAGATTGCTAAAGACTGTTTGGATTGCATTAATCATTGGATAATTGCGTTTAATGCAAGTGTAGTGGACTAGCATTTATCATGTTAACGATGAGGCAGAGCAGTTGAACATGGTCTTAAAGCAACCAATTCTCATATCGGAAACGAATGACATTTCCCAAAATGCTGAAGGTCACAAGAGTGATGGAGTGAAAGAAGGGAGGAAGTGGGAGGAAAGAAGGGAATAGGCCAGACATTCTCATCACAATATTTACCTGTGTTCTCACCATCGTAAGATGTTGCACTGTTGCTCTTTCACATGCAATTCTAATGGAAAAACTTTAAAGATTTCTTCCTTTTAATCTGACAAGTTTCGAAAACTGAACCTATTCACAAAACTTTGTACTCTTTAACTCCTGATCTTTTGGCGTACTTGACTGGGGATGTTTACTATATGTTTTTATTTTATTTTTATCTGTATATTGATAGATTTCAAATTTATTCCACCAAACGTGTAATTTTCTGAGCTGTGACCTGGTGTCAACATTTGTTCCAGGTCTTCTCATCTGACTGAGCAGCAGAAGCAGCTTCTTCTCGAGCAACAGCAGCAATTCCAGCAGTTCCTCGCCTCACACAACTTCACAACGGTAGTGGCTCTATTCTTATCACCTTATCTTGTACTTCTTTATATAAGGCTGGTTTACATGGCAAGACAATCGTGCCAGTTTCTGCCCCCATCTTTTCCTTTGTAATATAAATTATATTATATTATACTTTATTAATCTCATATTTGAGAAATGTACGTTAGCATTTAACCCATTCCCTTGGGAAGCAGTGGGCTGCCATCAGGCAGGGCCCGGGGAGCAGTTTGGGGGTTAAGGGTCTTTGCTCAGAGACCCAGAGCGGCAGTCTGTGGGAGTAGGACTTGAACTCAGAACCTCAGGATTCCAAGCTCTATGCCCTAACCACAAAAAAAGTTGCCAATTAACCCGTCAAGTTTGCTAAGTCAGCAGCACCAATTCACACAACATATAAATCTCAAGGCACTTTACAGAGACAATTCAGTTAGATCATACAATCAGGTTCGTCCAAAGTTTTCTAAGGAAAACCAGTCAATCACATTGGGTCACTGACTTTGGAGGATACATACCTTCTGAATGTGCATGCATTTTGTTGTTAACTCTACAGCAATCCCTGCAGCTTGACGACACAATGTAATGCGAAGGTGTCTCTCTGTCTGGATGCCAACCCTTACCATGTCACTGTATTACATTTCTTCTGGTGATTCAGGCTCATCTTTACAAAAGTTGAACAGTCCAAGACTTCTTGCAGCCGTAAAACACATATTATCAACTTGGGTATTAGCTAACAAAAGATCAATTGCTGTCACTATGCAGTTTGGGTGCTAAAAGTCTCAGCTTTGAGAAGAAATGATCCTGCTCTGGCTCACAATGCTGCTTTGTGAGAAGGTGGGTGTTTGTTTCCTGTCGGAGTGTGGCACGGTCAAGACTAGTGCCTCTTGGATGGGGGCAGTTTAAAACCTTCCTACATAGGACAGCAAAGACGACTTTTTCAAGAAGATGGTTGCTCCTCAGGGAGCACAATTTATAAGGATTTGGGCATAACATAGAGGAAGGGAGAGCAATATAACATATTTTAAAGGTCAAAAAATTGGTTTTGTGTGATAAAGGCCCCTTAAAACAGAGAACCTCACACTACTCCAGAGATATGGTAAAAATGCACGTTAGCTGGTCAGCTGAGGTTTTCAGAGCTGGATAGGGGAGACACAGGTACCTTATTAACCTTCAGATGCTGAATACCCAAACAACATCTTCTTTTGGGTTAAGTACATTCAGTAGAGGAGGGGAGTGTTCTTAGGTTGTTGGTTTAGGGATGCAGGTAGGCTCTGTGTGTTAGAAAGGTGTTAGTAAGGCTCTATGTGTTGGTCTCTTTTATCAGTTTGTTGCTGGTCTGCTTGTAAATCTCCTGATAATTTCTGTGAAAAGCTTCATGTGTGATCGATGCAGGTGCCCAAGATGTAAAGAAAGCCATGGTTAATAGTTGTGCAGTATGCCTTGGTCTGGAAATATTTTCTCACTGAAGCTAAAGTATGTCATTTCTCAATGCAATATTGATCAGACATAATTTTCAGACATAAAACTAGTGTCTGAATATATAGGCCTGCATCTAAAATCTCTGATTTCAGCATGCTGATAGAAAGTCTTCACCTCTGTTTAAAGCTTATTGTACCCATCTGTAAATGATAAATGGGTCAGTTGTTCTCATACCTACAGATGTTGACTGTTAGTGTAATATCACTTTATCAAGTATTTTCTAACATTCCATGCTACAAAATAAGTAATAAAAATATGTCTGATCCATGCTGATATCGTATTGAGTCAATATCTGTATTGTATCGGAAATGAAAAGGTTTTATCAGACATCCCTAGCTGTTACTGTCACATCAATAATGGTATTTACTTTATGTTTTGATGAATGATCACTATTTCATTTTTACCATTTATTATTGAATGCATGGAAACACAACATTTAAAATTTGAAGGGAAAAATCCGCTCTGGACTATATGGTCTCAGTCTGAGCATTGTTCTGTTGGATGCAGCTTTATGAATGAATGAAACATTCAGCTTTATTACAAACAAAGAACCTGGTGACGCTCACTTGTTAACTCAGCTGCAGCATTGAACTTGCAGAGCTACTTCTATTGTCTGCTTCTTACTGGCCTCAGTTTACAAACCCTCTTTATTTAATTGTTGTCATTGAATGCGGGTTGACAGTGACAGAATTAGCAAACCAAACACCAGGAAGTTGCACAGTGAAGGAGTGGAGCACTAAGAGCAGCTCTCTCCTCCTATATTGAGCATTTTTTCACCCTAGAGATGCAGCAACCCTTATTTGACTTGCAAACTTTTGAAAATCTGCCAGCCGTTTGACAGTAATGCTCTTTGACACTCTCTAATTATAGAAACCATTTTATTTCCTGTGTGACTATGAAGTTTGGTTGCTGCTTCAATAGGAAGAGTGAAGACTTTCATTTTTGTTCAGTCAAAAGAGAAGGAAAAACAGATCCTATTTTAAGGTTGTTACTGTTTAGCTTTACAGTGCATCTAAAAAGAGAACACAGAGAAACAGACACACTTAAGTGGATTTAGAGCAAAAGTTTTAGGTCTATTTTAATTCTGCAGTTTGTTACTGCGCTCTCTCTTTTAATTATGGTAACCTTCGTTTCTAACCTGGCCACTGACCTCACTGATCATTGAAAGTGTTTTGTTTTTTTTCACTTCTGAGCACAGATCAGTAAACTGCAGTGGTCTCCTCTTCCTCCAGGAGCAGCAGGCAGTGATCTACCAGATGCTGCATCAACAGAGACAGAGGGAGCTGCAGCGCCTCACGCTGGCCGGAGCGCTCAGCTCAGCCCCTAACTCACCCATGATCTCCCAGTCGCCCAACCTGCTGTCCTCAGCGACAGCATCTCCCCTGCAGGGCGGTCCAGGAGGTGGTCTCTTTGGACTGCAGGACAACGTGCTCCACAAACCCGGGGTGAGTGTCGCTGCAGGATTCCTAGCTGTGCTCAGAAACACGCTGCTCGTACTGAGAGCAACTAAAAACGGCCCAACCCATCAGGGTTTTAGTTAATATACTTGTCTACAATTTATACTAAATACTGTTTAAATTTTAAGACTTCACCTGCTACTGCTGGATTTGTTTGATCCTGATTTTTACAGAATTCAAACTACAGACGCCTCAGCTCATCTGTTTGCTTGAAACATTGTTTGGGTTCTTTTGTAAGGTTATGTGAAGTTAGGGATATCTTGTCTTAATGTCTTTCTGACATAGAGTAAGCTCTTTATCAGTCAGGGTTCCTCGGCAGTTTATCACTCTGTCTGAATGTTTTATCCTTTCTTCCCTGCACCCTTCTTTTTTCTTTCCCTCCATTCATGTATAGCTTTCATTCCTCATTTCCTCCCTTTTTATCCACCTTATTTCTTCCAAACTTCCTTGTTTTCTCACTTATGTCCTCTATTTCCTCCTTTTGCCTTTATTTCCTTTCCTTCTACTTTCGACGGTCCATATTTACAGATAGCAGATGGTTTATTCAGAGGGATCATTTAACTTATTATTACCTGCACTTTTACTCAGGGCCAGAGATGGCAAAAGTACTCACTTTCCGTACTTGAGTAAAAGTACAGATACTTGTGTTAAAAAATACTCTGGTAAAAGTGGAAGTACTGATTAAACTTCTTTACTCAAGTAAAAGTAACAAAGTACAGGCTTGTAAATTTACTTAAAGTATTAAAGTAAAAGTAGTAACCACTTTTTTCATGCCGTTGCCTACATTTTAAATGGATGTCTGCCAATAGGACTAGATCTCCATTGTGTTCATTTTCAATCATCTCGTCGTCCATACTACTATGCTAACGCCACCGCCACCAAGCTGCAATGATTTGCCGCGAATGAATACCGCCGAATCTGTCGATTCATCTTGTAGTGGTGCGTCAAATGCAACGTAGATTCCCATCCAATTAGATTGAATTTGGTATTGATGACGTGAAAAATAATAATGGTAACTCCATTGAAATGGTTCAAAACTAAAGTAACGACCCAATTTTTTTAAATGTAAGGAGTAGAAAGTACAGATATTTGTGTAAAAATGTAAGGAGTAGAAGTAAAAAGTCGCCATAAAAATAAGTAGTAAAGTAAAGTAAAAATATCAGAAAAATCTACTTGAGTACAGTAACGAAGTATTTGTACTTCGTTACTTCCCATCTCTGCTCAGGGCAGTATATGATAAAACACATTTTAGTGCTTTTTGTTTTTGTGTTCTAAGTAAAGAGCTCCACCTTCCAACAAGTTTAATGCTCTCTAAGTAAAAGGAACCAGAAGTAGACACACCATCATTAAATCAATGAAAAAATAATTGAATCTCCTGCTCTAAAATTTAAAATGCTACATTAATCTTTGTTTCTTTTGGCTTTAGTTCATTAAATCTGAGGCCTCTAAATAATATCCAGTTCATCCAGTTGCCTTTAGAAGTCACGCTGTCAATTATCAGAGTCCAGTTGAGGGAATTTATTTTTATTGTTCTGCTGTTCTTTGAAGACTTCAAGGATTTAATAGGGAATATTAGGGATAGTGGCATCCTAGTGATTAGGGCATAGGGCTTTGAATCCTGAGGTTGTGAGTTCGACCCCCCACTCCCACAGACTGCCACTCTGGATCCCTGAGCAAGACCCTTAACCCCACACTGCTCCCCAGGTACCGCCTCACAATGGCAGCCCACTGCTCCCCAAGGGGATGGGTTAAATGCAGAAAAGTAATTTCCCTCTGGGATTATTAGAGTATATAAAATCAAATCAAAAGTTAGTTAACAATCAACCCCACGAAGACCAAGAAACGCTCATAGGGGTGAATTACACAGCAGACATTTGAAAGAAGCTGCTCTAATCAGATGAGACATCTTGGCCTGTATACTAAGCTCTATTTGTGGATAACACTTCACATTTCCCTCCTTGTGCTGGAACATGGTGGTAGCAGCACCATGTAAATACATAAAACTCCTGAAAGAAAAGCTGTTTGTTTCTCCAGAGAGCTTGAGACAAAGATGGAGGATCATTTCTCAATACAAGGAATACAAGCCTTAAATATATAGCCAGTTAAGAGGAGGAGGTAGCATGCCTCCAATATTTCTCTTCATAGTTGTTGTTTTGAAATGTATCAATACCTTGTCTAATGTTCACGAATAGAAAATAAAAGGTTAAACAGCAGTTTTAGGTGTTTTATCAGACTTTAGACTGATAAAACACTCCAAAAAGAAGCACTTTAGAATTAAAAATAGAATAGAAAATCCCTTTATTGTCCCACAATGGGGAAATTGTGGCTGAAAAAAGAGACATATGTAACAACATCCTGATGTTTTTTTCCCCTCAGACAGGAGAGAAGCCAGGAGACAAGAATGGATGATCCCGTAGCTTCTTGTCCAGTTCGGATGACAACATCCTGCCGCAGTCGCGGATTTCTGTGAAGATCTGGACTTACTAGACTCTCCGTCTTCTGTCATCGTCTTCTGACAAACTTATATGAATGTAAAACGTGACATTAAGGTGAAGTTTTGTGTTTCAAAGCCTTTTAATATCAAAGGGTTCAATGTTTTTTTCCTTTTTTCTTTTCTTTATTTAGGCAGCTTTTAGAGAGCATGATTATGGTGGTCTCTTCTTTAAATTGCACTAATTTGTTAGCTCAACCAATAGGGGCTGCTTATGAAGCTCATGGCTGCAGGAGCTAGATGAGCTCCTTTTTGTGACGTTTGATCTGAAGGTCTAGAGACTGGCTCTGACTTCTCCAGCCTGCGAGGAAAACAGACTTCTGACACTTCTAGGAACCTCAGCTGTCTTCCTCCATATATATTTCGTCTTCCTGTTTTGTTTTGTTTTTTTCAGTTCCTTCTGCATCCTTTGAACCTTTCAGCATCTCGCTGGCACTTATAAAGTATAAGATGTAGTCAAGTTGGTGTGTCGTCTGTGGTGTTTCTCCATGAAGCTAGTTATTACCTCAAACTTTCCGCCCGCTGTCCTCCGGTTTGATTTTGTGCAGCAGCCTTTAGTGGATAGGAACGGCCTCCCTAAAAAAGCTGCGCTGTTCACTCATTTTAATGTAAAAAGACTGGCCGTCAATCGTAGGTGGTAACGGCTTTTGTTCCATCCCATTAGAGTTCCTGCCATCTTTTATATAATTCTAGTTGCTGTCGAGATTAAGCAGATGAAACCAAACATTTGGAACGGAAGTCGTTTTTCCTGAACGAATGTGCACTTTGCATGTTCAGACTTAAGGACGTTTAGTAGGCCACCACAGACTGAAGAGGTTTATGACTTGTATTTTGCACTCTTGTCCTGAAGTTCTTTGTGTTACCTTCCCACATGGATAACTCTTAACTAGCTCTTCTTTTAGCAATACTGGATAGATAATGCCTTAATGAGTAAGGGGTAGATCTACGGGGAGGGGCCCACAGGCCCTGCCCCGTCCTCTCGTCTTTGATGGGTTTTGTTTTTATCTCTGGCACATGGAAAGGGTTTTTTTTAATGGTTTGTTTCTAAATAAACTTCTTAGACTCATTTCTACTTTAAATGTGTGAATAACGTTAAAGTGTCAAATCATTTTTCTATTGTGACTTTTGTGTTCAGATTCAGAGCTCTTAAGTTTATTGTTGTGCTTCAGAAGACTGAGAAACGATGATTTGTAGCACATGTTGCAGTCATAGGAAAGAGTTGAGCTCTCAATACAGCAGAGTTTGATGCGTAATGTGACTGTTATCAGCACTGAGACGACAGTGAAACCCCAACTTAGGGGCCGACCTTCTCCCTCCACTCTTGATTCTTCAAGTGTAGCCTGTTTTTCGTTTTACCAAAAGATCCTGTTTCCTTTGTATTTAGTTTCCTAATGGTTCTGTTTGCAAACTGTTATAGTTTGGCTTATTTCAAAGAATCAAGCAACTTTCTACTTAGAGAGACAGTGCCTTGTAAAAATATTCTTTCCTCTTGAACTTTATCAGATTATCTGAATTCACTAGCAAAACTAATTTTTTTCTTTGTTTTTTCGATAGATCAACACAAAGTATTGCACCAGTGTAATGTAGACGGAAAGAATTAATTGTTTAATTTATTTAATTACTCATTAAGCAATCTGAAAAATGTCTGGCATGCATTTCTATTCTGACCCTTTGAGTTAATGCTGTGTAGAACCGGCTTTTTCTTCCGGTTAAATCGACTGGTGTTTTGGAGGAAACCTGTTTTGTTCATCTAAAGACAAACATTCTTGTCCATTTTTCTTTTTAAAATATTTTCTTTTTCATTTGGAGCATCAAAGTTTTGGCTTTTTTGTGAATATTAGTTGAACTGCCTGCCCTGCCTGAGCTGTAAATCTCTGCAGCTCTCCCAGCATTAGCTTGAACCTCTCAGCTGCCCCCTCCTGTAAGTTTATGTGGATAAGTGCCCTCTTCAGATAATGGATTGAACAAAGGTCTGTGAGATTTTCAAAGCTTTGAATATTTTATTTAGAACTAAAATCTCTTCAAAACTTTCCCCCCCCTAAAGGACCACACCACTACTGGAGGAGGTAGTAAATACAGCTTTTTGCAACTTTATCAAAGCTTCTCTGTGCTGTTTTAGAGCCTTGGCGATTTCTGCCCTGGAGTTTTTCCACAATCTGTTAATAGTGATGATATTTATGAGCTAAATCACAGGATGTCTCCAGACGTTTACATTTGCAAACCCTCTCCACATAGTTACAAACTTACCTAGGTGCTCCGTGTGGAAATTCTGTCAGCACAGATTCCACACGGAGGGGCGTTAAGGCCCAAAACGACAATCTGGCTGTGCGGACTTCGCTGCCGCATCAAGCCTAAACCGAGTTTTAAATTTAAGCTGTGCTCCTCGGTCTTCAGTAAGTTTTTTTTTTTTTCTATGTTCTTTGACAAACCCTCAGAGACTTACTTAAAACTGCTCACCTATAGACCAGCACCTATCTACCAATATGTTTACTTTGAGTAAGTTTTTTCCTATTAATCAGCAGGGAAAATAATTGCATGCCACACTTTTCAGCTGTTTTTTTTTGTGCAAAACAGAATTATTAACTGACTCATATTCTTTCCATTTAATAAAATGCAGCTTTGTGTTGGTCAGTAGCATTGAAATCTTCATTAAAACATGAAGGTCTGTGGTTGTAACACAATGAAACGTAAAAACGTTTAAGGATCTGAATACTTTTGCCAGGCACTTTGTGTACCTGTAGCAGTGACAGATGTTAATTATGATGACTGCGAGATGGAGGTCTGTCATTTAAATGATCTTCCTCTGAGCCTTGAAAATGTTTGGACTCAAAGAGTGGAGCAAAGGTTTCCTGAAGCGGTTTCTCTGTCATGTTGCACTGGGGCCTTTTGAGCCCAAATGTAAATTGTTTTTTTTTTTACATTTGTTTTATTATTATTTTAAATGCCGTTGGGGTAAGACTTGTAAAGTTCAATATGTTTGTGTAAGAACACATTCATTCCTTTTAAGCTTTGAGGTATTGGTAACATATTCATGTTATGAATGTCGTACTGTGTATCTTTTATGTATTGCAACATTTAAGCACCTGGCTCTAGATGAGACTTCAGCTATTAGGATATGAATTGCATGAAATTCAGAGATGTCTCTTCAAATGTATAGCTAAATACCAAGTGATAACTATGCATCATATAAAATGCATTGTTCCCTGAATTAAGAAAGGAAAAAAAATGAAATGAGCACTGAATTATAGGAAGCAAAGCACGTCGACATCGTTGTACAGTGAATTTGTTGGACAGAACTGAAAGAAACAAATTGACAATATTTCAAAGCCCTGTAAAGTATTTTGATATTTTTGTGTGTAAAATTAAAAGACAACCTTTTTTGGTCAATAAATGTATTTTACTGAGTTGTTTCATGCTGTGTACCGATGTTGATTATTTCTTTCAATTTGCTATGATGTCAGGAAATCTGCTTTACTTACGACCAGTAGATTTTAAGGAAACACAAGTCTTTATTTTATTGATTTTTTTTTAAATACCTGTTTAAACAAGATATTTAGTTATATTCTAACAATTAGTTTTAGTTCACATTTAACACAAACTGATGTCATACAGATGCATCATTATGAATATAAACAATCAATGTTAGAAAATGAGACCTTTATAGAATCATCCACATATAGCAATATTATGTTAATTTCAAGTAATATTTACAAGTTATGAAAACCCCTATTTGGTTAGGGTTAGATGGTGAGGTAAGAAGAAAAATAAAATCTATGGCTGCTTAGCACTTCCTGGGCCTTCATCTCACCTCAGCAGAACCGTAGGCGGATCCACGCCACATTGCTGATGCAGTAATCCATGTAAAAGAGGATCTAAACAATTATTGGGTGCACATACAGCACCATAGATAGACATCACGGTAAACATTCTGTTCATCGTCCCTCTATTTTTCTAATTACCAAGCAACCCGTATTTGTTTCTTTTTATGCAAACATAGTTAACAGAAATACATTTAAAATATTCCGCATGTTACTGAAAGAAACTTAATCAAACCTATTGTTTTATACTGTTCTGACAAGCATCACTAAATAAATGTAAACAATCAATGCATAAGAACCTGATCATTTTTAGTGACGGTTATCAAAATACTGTTTGGAATTTGAATTTTACAACCAAATGTTCAGCTCTTTGTCTTCTTGAGTTTTTAGTTTCTTATATTACACAGTTATTAATGTGGTAAAATGACAATGGTTAACTGTTTGTTCATTTCAGTAGGTGAAAAGCTGCTTCCCTATTTTCCTAAAGACATGTCCTGAAATGAACAACATGAGATGAGGGTAACAATGTGACCTTTTCTGAGATGAAAAAACAACCATAAAAGGATGAAAACTGACCATGAAGTGCAAAAAGGGTTAAAAAAAAAATCACCCTCTAATAGCCAGTATACAGTAAGTATGCATATTTTCACCCTTAATGTGACATAAAATCTGCACAGGTAACTTTCAATTCAAAGTAAAATCTGTGAGGAGGAAAAACCAAATACCAGTGGTTATATATAAATGTCCCACCCTCTTATGAGTTCAGAATGAAGAATGATAAAAATCATGTTTAAAAGCAAACAAATCAGTATTTAGTTAGATCATTTAAGGCACATCAGATTAATTTACCTCAAAACAAAGTTTAGGTATTTTTGTAGGTTCCATCTCACAGCAAAATAGATGGTACCTATAGAGCTTCCAAAGCATCTGAGAAATCTGTGTCCAAAGATACCAGACAGGAGTACAAAACATTTTAAGGAATTTGGACTAAAATAATAACAGTAATACATGACTTCTAACTTGTATGTTTGGTTCAAATGCAACGCTGCACAACACCAGTTTGGCAGAAAACTCACAAGGCATGACAGTGGCAGCATTATGCCCTGGGACTGTAACTCTTTACCCAAAGCAGCCTTAATCAAGTTGGGGGAATAATGAACAGTTCCAAATATGTGTTATTGCTGGCTTAAAACCCTTATGCTTCTCAGAGAAAACTGATTCAGAAGAGGAACCTTACCTTTCATGGCAATAACAAAAGAAAACTACCATCAAAATCAATAAATGAATATCCTCCCCTGAGTAAGATTGCATTTAGGAAAGGATCCACCCTGAGCTCATAAATATAATAATTGGAAATGTAATGTGAAATCTGACCGTCAGGGTTCTGCCCTCTGTTTAAGTTTATTTTTAGTTTCTTTGTAGTTGTTTTCTAGCAGTGTTTACAGTAGTTGTTGCCCCCTTGTGCTTGTTTCTTTTCCCCTTGCTTCGCTCTAGTTAGTTCTACTCACACCTGCTCCATATTCAGCTCATTAGCCCATCCTTTGTTCTCTTCCCCATATATACACCACCTCTGCAGTCAGTCAGTGCTGTTTTTTGTTGATTTGTTGCTTCCTCGTCTCTGGATCCCCACGTGATCTGATTTTTTTATTTCTCAGTATTTTGGATTTTTTGCTTCTATCTCTTGCGACCCCGTTTGGGATAAGCAGGATGGATGGATGGATGGATGGATGGATGGATGGATGGATGGATGGATGGATGGATGGATGGATGGATGG
>NW_015150579.1:323128-324897 GCF_000732505.1 Cyprinodon variegatus
GTTGAACTTTTGTAAATGATTTAAGAAATTGTTCTACAAGAACCTGTTTGAAGACAGGATAACATTAAAAAAGATTTCCCTCTGAAAACAGGGTTTCATTTAGTGTTTTAGACTTGAGGTTAGATTAGAGAGTGAATCAGTATACTTAAAGCAAAATGAAAGTGGCCAAACAACAGAACCTTAAACCTATTTGTTTATAAACCAGACACCTTGTCTACTATTAAGGAAGCTTGCAGATAGAATGGCTCAGGTTATAGTATGTTATCTCTAGTAATGATGCTATTTGCTTAAACTGCTAGAGGATATAAAAACCACTTTCCATCATTCTGCTTCATCCTGTGTTTACTTGGTTTGTCTATTTCTCTCTCTCCTTAAACCCCCAGTCTGCCTGGCAGAAGCTGCTCACACTAAACCTGGTTTTAATGGAGGTTTCTTCCTGTTAAAAGTGAGTTATTCCTGTCCACTATCGCTGCATGCATGCCACATGTGAGGGATTGCTGTCAGTCAATGAGTCTATGCAATCATAGACTCAATCTTTAAACCCATCTGACTGTATGATGTGATTTACTGTCTTGTGAGGACATGTGTTGGTTCTAAATAAATAAAATTAATTTTAAATCCATGGAGAAACTAAGAAAATAGTTATCCCAGATTTGTAGTCATTCATCTGCTAAGCAAGAAGCAATTAATCCCAAGTAATGATTTAAAAAACAAGATAGCTCACTCCATGCAATCGTTTTCAGTGGGTGTAAACCGCTAACCTGACAACAGCCAGATGCTGTCAATAAAATGAATGAGGCAGTGGAGGAAGAGGAGGAGCAGGAAGGCAGAGGAGGAGGAGTCTGACCTGAACTTCTACCCAAGAGCTCTCAGTTTCAACAAAGCGTCTCTCTGCTACTGAAAAACAAGATCAAAAAGGAGATTTTTACCAGCTGATAAGTTCGCCAGGATGAACACAGCCCGGCTGATCTATGTAGCGGGGACACGACCTCCTCCTCTGCCTTCATCTGTTTCCTCTTCCTTCTCAGTGAGTCCTTCTACAGCACGTCTCTGGGTTTTCTGTGACTCTCTGAGTCAGAATCAATATTTATTCGTGTAAATTACAGTTAAATGCTGGTTTTTTGGCGTTAACGCGGTTTGTTTTTTCTATGAAAAGGGCGCTCCCTTCCTCTCTCCCTTCACCTTTGGCACCACTGAAGATAAAAACCTGCTGAACATGTGCGGGAGTCAATACTGCAGGGAAACTTTGACATCCAGGTGTTTCCTGAGAAAAAAAAACTTTAGATATATTAATGTTTGCAAGTCTGAAGCAAATAAAACTACATTATTAAACAGTGGCTTTTTGTATAACACCCTCCTATGTTCAAAGGTCTGGTAATTGTCATTTGAAACATGAAAACATTTTATATGTTTTTCTTTTTCATGGAAACATTTGAATCCAGACTATAGACAACAAAAATCAACAGAAACAAACAGAGAAATATTTCTTTTTACTGCAGAACATATTGGAAAACTATGGGAAAGGATTAGGGCCACTGAAAAAGTGAAAAAATGTTAACTAATTTTTTTTTTTTATTTCAGTATAATCGGTCTCCGTCAGTCACGTGACATTTGTTGCTAAGACGCCATTTTTGGCGTAAAGGCGTAGTGTAAACAACCGCAGTATAGCTAAACGAAGGACTAAAGGATTGAGTTTGTCTCTCTGACTATATGGAAAAAAGTAAGCAGAATGTGAAATTACCGTAGGCTACGGTGTCGTGCCAAGGTAG
>NW_015150579.1:326543-332606 GCF_000732505.1 Cyprinodon variegatus
TTGAAGTGGAGTTAACTCGGGTTGTTCTTCCTACTCCGTGCGCGATCCCGACGAGGGGATACAAATTTTCGCAGGGATAACTACTTTGGCAAGACACCGGGAATGGCAGCTTCTCACACAACACGATCGTGTCATTTCTGGTAAATAATTGTGCCGAAAGAACAGCCGCGTGTGGCTTATCTCGACTTTACGCCTAATATGGTGGTTTTCCCACGATGCACCGCGCCCGAGGTAAACAATTGACGTCACCTGGCGGTCGTAGTCAAGTTTTTTTTTTCCCTTGGCCTTCTGGAGATAACGACATAACTACCATATCTTAACAATTAAACCATTGTTTTCTCAAGATAACAAGATCATCGTCTCGTTATCACAAGAAAACAGTTATTGATCTCTCAAATAACGAGATGATTAACCTGTATGAGTAATGAATGAGATTCCCACACTGCATGTGCACAAACAATCTTTTTTTATTTCCTTTTTCTTTTCACTCATTATCAAGTCATGGTGGATGATTGGCTTGCATGGAATACAGTAGAAACAAATTTGACTGTTTTTCAATGAAAATCTTTAATCTGGACTCAGGTGTAACACCAGGGCTGTTCAGAAAACACCTGGAGCATAGGTCTAATTGCTTATGAATCAGAAGTGGAAGGAAATCCTCAAACCAATCACTTGTCTTGTTACCTAAATGTTAAACACAGGATTATTTACAAAATAACACACAGACTGCCATGATTTATACCTATAAATCCTCTCCGCTGTTATTGAAGGATGTAATCAGTCTTAACCCACACCAATCATCTCATTATGACAAAAAAGAAATGGCATTCGTTATATTTAGATAATGAGAAAATGTACTCGTTTTCTCGGGGAAACCACAGTGAAAAAGTATCTGAGGGACACAACCGCTGTCTGCTTCTGTATATGTCAAAAAAAGTCAGAATTCTGACTTTTTTCCCATAATAAACTGAAATAGAATTTTAAAATCTTTTAACTTTTTCATTGGCTGTAATTCTCTCTGTAGAATCAAATTAAATGAAGTGAATCCAAAATTGTGTTTTACATTTCTCATTATGACCGTGTTTTTGTCACCTATCTCTCCTCCTCCAAATCATAACCTACCTGTCCCCTTTAGTGTGACATAAAGAAAGTGTCCAACCATGAACAGTCAGGGTAATCAATAGCTCCTCCTCATGGCTCCGCACTGGAACACAGATTTAGAGGTTTTAAAAGGAATTGTGACCAGGATATCTGCCGTCTTTTCCTCCAGGTCCAGAGGAGCCTACAGTCCACTCAGCCTGTCCCCGCTGCCAGGCTCCCATACAGGGTGAAGCTGTCTGCTGGGAAACGCTATGCCTGGTGTGCTTGTGGGCACAGCAAGAGACAGGTGAGACAGGAACGCTGAGCTTGGTTCTTTTTAGGCCGAAGCACTTCCAGAGCTCTCAGCTCCCCCATCTTTATAAAATCAACTCTGTAACACATCGATGTGCTCTACATCTATCTAGCTCTGAAGTTGGACCACTGTCCCTAGAGCTGGTTCTTGCTCTGCTCTTTCAAGTCCCGGTGTCTTTAAAAAATGCATTTAGGGAAGGATTTGAGCTATGAACTAACAAAGTATGCAGCGTTCCATATCACTAACAATAATACAGTCTGAGACGTGAACATTCAATCCCACTAAGACTGCAGGTTTAAAATGTATGCCTGGAATTCTTTTGAATTATCTTTAAGTCATCTAATCAGGGGTGAATATGCACCCTTCAGTAAGCCACAGGCCACGACACACAAAGGGATTTGCATATTTATTCTGAATTTATTTCATATATCAGGAGCATTTTTGGTTCATGGTTTGCTGGTGGTGGTTTATGAAAGCCTGTTCATGCTGATGTCTGTCAAACTGAACTCTACAAAAACACATTTCAACAAAAGACAAAAAAAATCCTCTTTTCTTGGTTAAAGTGGCATCAATAGGATTATTTCCAGTTCTTCAAGCACTTTGGTTTTTTTGTATGAATCTATATTTCATGCTTGTAAATTCTGCACACTAGTAGATAGCTTTTCCACTGCTTGATGGGAATTTCTATGTAGAAGATGAAGAATAAACTATAAATTATTTTTTATTATCTTGCTTTTCAGCCTTTCTGCGACGGAGCTCACCGATCAAAAGCACCAAATATATCTCCTCTCCTTTTTACCTCCGACAAAGACAAGGCGGTGATGCTCTGTGCCTGTAAGCAAACCAAAAGCTCCCCGTACTGCGATGGATCGCACTTCAAGGTCATCATTAGGGATGCAGTGAAGTATGTAAAACGTCTGTTTAAATGATCTGCTTTACCTCAGCACAATCATGCTGTCTGACATTGTGTCACTGGTAAATAATATTTGATAAAATAAAAAATGCTGCCTGTCTTTATTCAGTTATTTTTATTTTTCCCCCATAGCCTTGTTCTACAGAACATAAAAAAGGATAATAAGTTTAAAATGTTTTTTCTGTTCTTGCTGGGCACCAAGAGACGTCTTATATTCACCAGAAAAGCAGAGTATGAGGAAGATTTATGTAAATGTACAATTCAAATATGTTATATGAACAATAAAAAAACTGGTGGGCAGTGTGTGTGGGGGGGGCTTTATGTGTGTGATTATTAATTATCAAAACCCAAAAGTTGTGTTGTTTTTGTATTTGTAATAAACGTTCCTGAGGAAAAATTCAAAGAATAATCAATACATGAAATACATTGTCGTTTATTATGCTGTTGTAAGTAAAACACTGCAAAAAGCAAACAAATGAGTAACATTTTCTTTAAATAAGTGTATTTGCACTTGATTTTGTAGCTCAGTAAAACAAACCGCCAGTGGAATACATGTTCTTTACTTTAAAAAAAGAAAATATATCCATTATCTTATTTGAAGTGCGGTATATCTAAATCCCTTATTGAGGGCCAAAATACTAATTCCATTGGCAGAATATTTCAACCTTGAGTCCCAAAAAAAGGCCAGGGCAACTTTTGATTTATATTTTATGGAGAAACAAGTAGCATACCAGATATGTGCAAGATTTAAGAAATAAATATGCAGCAAAAGTCTTAAATTTAGAAAGATTTATTTGTCATTTTGTTTACAGAAGTGTAAAACAAATTTCATCTGGAACAGCTCTCTGAACAATTTCATCTTTTTGAAAGGTGCAGCCTTGAAAAAAAAAAAAAAAAAAATATATATATATATATATATATATATATATACAGTCATATAAACATATGACTGTAAATTTACAGTTCTAAAATTTTTTTATAATGATTAAATATAATAAAATATAATACAATAACCCATTTTACAAAAATGGGTTATTGTACATGCAAAAAAAAAATAAAAAATTGGATATCAACGGTATAGTGGAGGATGTTTTTTTCCAGGTGGATCATCACAATAAGCGGTTCTCCTGATTGTCAATCATTATGGTGATATGTTTACGTAAGGCCATCCTACGTACTCGTCCCCATTTTCACTTACCGGTGGTGAGTCTGACATGGTGGAAACATTGCAAATATTCTTTTGGAAAGTAAGCTTGTATGAGCGATGCAAACAGCAACTTTTAAACAGAGCATGCACGAGGAGAAATGGGTTTGTGCACGCTCTCACAGACATTTAATAGGTGTTCCCTCCCAGGAGCGGGTACAGGGTTGTGCTTTTCTTTTTTAATTCGCAGAAATCCTCCACTATACCTTTAAGTAATTCATTATAACCTGTTTTTTTTTTGTTTTCAAAAGAAATATTAAATCAAACAACTATAAAATTGTTGGGAAATTCTGGAAATTTTGACCTAAATCCTCTGATTAGATTATCATTTGGTAAATTGAACATTAACATACTGAATCTTTAATGATGAATAGATTTTTGATTATATTATTACAGCAATGGGTCAGTCAAAAAATGGGCTGGAATTTAACTAGCAGCACTTCGTCTTAAACCATCTGATTGCAGTATTATGGTTTAAGCAGGGACACATAGCTGTGGCAAATCCAAAAGCTGTTGAGCCCCACAGTCGATCCAGTCGATCCTCATCTGTTTTTTCCAGAGGTGTCCTTACTTACATAGAAATTTTAATTATCTATACTTTACTGGAGTAATTATTTTTTAAGACATCCCTTTACTTCTATTCTATTCTATTCATTTTTTTTTTTTTTTTTTTTTTTTTGCATTTATCTCTTCTTTCTACTTCTTACATTCTTAAATATAGACTTGTGAGTTTTATTACATTTAAGCTAATTTTTATAATGGCCAGTTGGTATAAAAAACAAAAAAAAACATCAAAATAATTTGTTTCTTACAGACAATTAATTCTATGTGTTTGGATTCGGTACTGTACCAACTTGTTGTTCGCCACATACAGATAAATACATTTTTAAGATGCAAAGTTAGATTTGAAACTGTTATGATTAGTTATAAAAGTTATCTTCCAGAATTGTAGAAAAATTTTCTTCTAACAGGGTAATGGAGTAAAGCATTTTAACATTTTTTTCCAGCATTACTTTTACATTTTTATACATTAAGTAGTTTTAAAAGTGGTGCTTTTACACTTTTACTTGAGTAAAAAGCTTAAGTTGATACTCTAACTTCTACAAAAAACTTTTCAAACAGAAGATTTATACTTCTACTTGAATAATAAACATGAATACTTTTGAAACCTGTTTTTTTTTTCAGAATTCATGATTTTATCTTTGAAAAGGGTACAGCAAGTGTAAGTTTTTGTGTTTTCTCATGTTACCCTGGAAGTTCAGTTGTGTAGAACTAAACCTGAGCGCTAATTAGACAGAAAATCTAAAAATGTTCATGCAAGGGTTGCATTTATTTCCATCTGTCTAAGAGTTTAATCATATAAAAAATTATTGACAGAAAGAAAAAAGTTAAATAAGACCTAATTATATTTATAGCAAGTATGTAATAATATGTTCTTTCAGATATATTAAAGGTTTGGGGTGGAAAAGGTGTTGGAAGAAACAATTTAGTATCTGATTCCTCCTTTTCATTAAAATATAAGGGTCTAAGCAGTTAGAATATAGAAAACATCCAAATGAACTTGGTAAGATTTTCTTTAATTGTTTTTCTGGTAAACATGAATAATAGAAAATATGTCTGCATAAATGATGCTTTCTGAATTCTAATGTCTGTGCACTTCAGTGCTTCCATCCTGTGAACTCTCTTCATGGAAATAACTTTCTTTAAGATTTTTTTCCCCATATGTTACCGATTAGATCTAGACATTTGACACCAGTACATATCTACATACATAAAACTTTTATCAAGTTGCAGAAGAACTGTCAGCTCTCGCCTCCGGCTAGTTGTTTATATAATGCTACATCTCAAGGTCAAAATGATACAGTGGGATCAGAAATACTGTCACTAATAGAGGAATATGAGGAATTATGAGATATAATAATGAACTCACATCCTACTATTACAAGACATTAGAGAATATTACACAATATAAAGTTGGACACTTAAGGAACAATCAATCTATCTAATAAGACATAGCAGATGAACATGAACTGGTTGGAAACAAATAGGAAGCACTTTACTATAAGATATAAGAATTATGTGATCAATCTCTGAAAATATTAAATCAGCTTTTAATAGAATGTAAACTTCTGCATGGCCCTACCCTGCCTCTCATGAGTCATTTATTTAAACAAACTCTAACATATTCTACATGAGCTGTAACCAGAGAGGATTTGAGATTCCTCATGAGGGTTTCTTCAAACATCCAGCTTTCTTTCGAAGAGAAATTCATCATGCCAAAATAATTAAACTTTGCATCATGCAAAAAGTTAATATATTGTATAACACACAGGAGGTTCATGCTGTATTGATATATTGAGTTTTATATATTGACTATATGTTCCAGTGTAGCCCTCTATTCATTATTTTTAAAATACCATCTATCCGCCAGGGGCACGATGGTTCTGGTGCTTATCTCCAGCACTGATGAGAGGCCTGCTAGACCCTGGACAGGTTAAATACAGTCATCACACTCATCATTGTAATATTCAAGATAATCAAGATGTCTAGAAA
>NW_015150579.1:336951-348221 GCF_000732505.1 Cyprinodon variegatus
GCTTTTACAATCCAATATTGATTTTTTTCGTTGTGTATTTATTTCCTTTCTTTGGATTGTCAGTTTGGCCTCTCTACCGCCCCTCCTGAACCAGTCATTCCATCTAAGAAGCCCTTAAAAGTGGAGCTTGTTGGAGGAAAACGGTACTCATGGTGCAGCTGTGGACACAGCAGAAAACAGGTGAGAGAATGACTTTTAAAAAAAGTGCAAACCATCCAAAAAAGATAAAAGTTTGTGAACTTTTTTTTTAATCTCCTTGTTTTCAAGCCGTTCTGTGATGGATCCCACAAAACCAGAGGACAAGGAATGACTCCAGTCCGCTTTGTTCCAGAGAAAGACTCCACAGTCTGGCTGTGTGGATGCAAGCACACCAACAACCCACCTTACTGCGATGGCACACACAAGCAGGACTTCATTGCCTCTGCTCCGCTGCATGAATACACAGACTGATGAAGGTGGTCCGCCCTGAGAACTGAGGGGAGACGCATGCAGGGAAAACTGCCCCGAGGGGCTTTCCTGTTTATGCAATTATTTTTTTTAAACTCAGGAGGACATCAGTTTCAGCCAAACACCACAATCATTGGGACATGTTGCCTGTTTACTAAAAGGCAATCTGCTACCGCTGAAAAGTGAGACCGAACAGGACCGGAAAAACCCAAGCAAGTGTTCTTTTAAATTTTATGATGATGGTGTGATTTTACACCTAATTATGATGAAAATAGGGGAATAATAAAATAAATCCAACATAAATAAAGTTACCATACCTCTAAAATCTGTTGTTTTCTTAAAGCTGTTGGTGAATCATTGCTTTTCTGCACTCAAAAATGCACAAATAACAGAGACTGAATATAGTTTTGGCAAAAAAAAAAAAAAATCAGTATAAGTGATGGGGATATATTTTTAATAGACAACAATGAACCGAAGGTCGCTGTTGTCATGAAATCATCTCATTACTAGAGGCTCCGATGCATTAGTTGAATTGAAAGTTACTGGGGGACGACAGCAACTCATCATGCACAGAGGTCACCGACTTCACGTTCCGCCCGTAGCTACAGATCTCACTTTGTGGCTTTCAGATCACCTTTAAGAAGCAGCGTAAACAGCTAAAACAGATGGGGTCCCGTGGCTGATCTGTTGCATAGAATGCTGACATTATGCAGCTTTGGTGGTTGCTGGTAGAGCAGCACTTGACTCCCGACACTGTAAAGTTTCGGTGCAGATGGGTTCATGCTGTGGGGCTGCTTTCAGGAGATGAGTTCGGCCCATTTCCTCCTTTGAAATTAACTCTTAATGCTTCATAATAGAAGCATTAAGCATTTAAATTTCAGGTTATTTCAGTTTTGGTTAACATGACTAACATGAGCACGATTACACAAAGCATTGCATATAACGTCATAGATGAGGGAATTTGGTATAGAAAAATATGAGTGGCTCACAAACACAGCTGACTGAGCTAAATACAAACAAAACACCTTCAGAAGTCCATCATCTGCACCTGACCTCACTAAAACCCTTTAAATCAAAAAATAATTTATTGATCTCAAAAACGGGAAATTTCTGTCCACTTCTGTCAACTTGTTTGAAGAATTTCAGTAAATAAAGTTGTATAAAGGGCGGACAGAAGAGCTGAGGCTGTTATGGCTGCAGAGGATAAGCAAGATCTCATTCAGGTGTACATGTTCAGAACAGGAAGTCATTTAAAGGCATCTTGAGAGAATACTATGACAAAATCATGTAGGAGTGTAGAAAAGTACAGAAACCTTTAAATCGCGTCATGATCCATTAAAACTAGGAATAAATATGTAACCCAGTATCTCTGGGCTCAATAT
Organism: Cyprinodon variegatus; assembly: GCF_000732505.1. Classification (NCBI taxonomy): domain Eukaryota; kingdom Metazoa; phylum Chordata; class Actinopteri; order Cyprinodontiformes; family Cyprinodontidae; genus Cyprinodon; species Cyprinodon variegatus. Next base: position 338,781 of record NW_015150579.1, read on the forward strand.
TGTTTGATCCTAAAGGACTGGAAGGAAGGTTATTAAGATATTCCAGGAGTCATAAATTCCCACTTTGCATTTCAATGTCATTTTCAGGCTGTTTGATGGAGTCATACTCTAGCAGAAGTTCATATGTGAGGCAGATGACAGAGCCCAAGATGCCAAAGGTAATGACAGACTCGAAAACATCATTAAGCTGCATGAGAATAAGAGGAGCGAGGAAAATAGGAAACCATAGCAACAGAAATGGTCATCGCCATACTGCAGGATTTCTAAATAAGCTGTCCCAATCAGAGCATGGGAAAACCTCAGTGTAGAACTATTAAACTGTCCCCCACCTAGATAGTGCATTTTAGATAATAGAGTCAGTGTCTTTATGTTACATATCCATTGTGTGGAATAAATGCTTTGGTGACAAGCAGGACTAAAAAGGAGGCTGTTTTAAGTGGGCTACTGTTGGTCTTGACTAGATTTCGAGGTGCTTTTAATTAGCAAAAGAAATCGCAGCTGGAAATCATCTAATGTCTCTCAACCAAATGTGTTAAGTTTCAGAAAAAAAATATATTTTAATTTATACCATTTAAAATTGGAAATTCTCACTATATATAGCACACAGTTATCTCTAAAAAGAAAAACAACAATTAGATGCAGAAATGTTTATTTACAGGCGTGTCTCATCCACACATGGTTAGCATCACACAAACAGGTTAAAGCATGGCTATATGCATGGGAAGTAAGCTTGTATGAGCGCTGAATTATTATTTTTTTTATTGGAGAAGGCATTTCTTTTCAAAAATTTGCGAGAATCCTCCACTATACCTTTAATAGTTCCTCTTAGGTTGCATTTAAAAAAATAGTTTGGAAGCAAACTTTAGATTTGTGCTGTCAAATTTGGAAAGTCAATGATGAGGATTTGCAGATTCACTGAGGCTGCTGAGGTTTTTTGGAGCCAGGAAAGATGCTGCTAGGAAGAATCATGCTGTGGGCCTTAAAGTGGCACAAGATGAAAACTCATCCTGAGCAAAACTGTTTATTTCAAAGATGGAAGATCTTCAGAGGCAGGAAACACACTGGTATCTATTCTCAGTAAAGAGATCCAAATGCTTTCCGAGTTAAAACGATGATTGGACAAAATCGAGGTTGACCTGTTTGGCTGCAGTGACTCAGCCTTTAGGATCAGAGAACACTGAACCAACTATTAGTCATGGTGGTGGCAGGATTGTTCTGTGGGATTCTTTCGCTGACGGTAGGCCGGACGTATGACATGAACTGGATGGAATGAAGGAGGATTTCCTCTGAACTCTACACCCTTGTTTGAAAACAGTTCAACGTGTGAAACTTGTACACATCAGGGTGTGTCGGTAAGACTGGTTTCAATTATATTAGACTGAGTAAAACCTGGTTTATGAGTTAACCTTCCGAAATACATGGGGATTCTCAAACCTTGTTATTTGCTACAAATCCAAGATATTTATCATTTATTTCCACCTTTCTGAAAAGAAGTGTGTTCAAAAAGCAACGTGCTACAGAAATGTGCATAAATGAGTTCAATTTTGCTGTGTGGATGATATAAGATTCACATTAAACAAAAGTAGCTCAATTTTAGTTTTGTTACACAACCCCCCCACTCTGGAAACACAAAACAAAACCTATAAAATAAATAAAAAATACCCAATAGGAGTGGATGAAAAGTATGTAACATATATGAACCAGCTAAGTCAGATATTTCCTCTGGATGAAAAGAGATATTTAGAAAACAGGAGGCTCAGGTCAGGAAAACCTAGTAAGTAAACATTTTATTGACCTACAACATGCACATATGGCTGATTTCAAAAACGAATCTGTTGAAAAGCAACGGAACGGGAATGCTGAAATGTACGGAACAACATACATGGCAAAACATTTCCAAAATCCCTTCTTATTCTCCCGGTTCTATAGACAAAGGCTGACGGACACCTCACCCGCCAGCTTGGTAGTGCTTGGACTCGAGTGTGATAATACAGCTGAAAAACTCTCCAGCTGAGAAGAATAACCGGCTGGGGACCTTCACATAAAAAGTGCATCAACTGTTTTCCATAAATGTACATGCAACCTGAAGAGGTGCTGCTTATTATTCGGACGCTTTCAGAGAAACTCTTTTAACCGTTTTTTATTTTTATTTTCTTCCTTCGACATTCAACTGAACGCGGCGACTAGCACCACAAGAAGCGTTGATGATTCTGCGGCAGAAGTTGAAATGAAACGGACCCACTGCGTTTACAATACAAAAACGGTTACGATATCTTGTATAAAAGATAAGTTTATACATATGTACGCACACATGCTGACATTAGATACATACTGTACAGTTTGTATGTGTGCACGGCTCTAGTCTACCACAAAAACACGCACATACATACGAGAGTCTATTTGGCTGCACGTCTCGGTCTTTCCCTCTGATCCGCCTCCTGCCCGTCCGGAGGGATGAAAGCTGGAGCCTCCGTCGGCTCCATGAGGAAATTAAAGGGAGCAGTTTAAAGATCACTGTCCTCCCCTGCGTTACCCCTGTAGGTGTTAGGTCGTCGGGGGCGCACCGCTTTTGTCGCCTCCCCGCGCCTCCTCTTTGCCGGCGGTGGAGCTCGTGCCATTGACAGTCACTTTCCGGCTGCCGGAGGCCTGCTTGGGGGCGAGGGCATGTCGCTGAGTGCTGCTGGGCGCAGCGGTGCCGTTTGGGCTTTGGAGGGCGGCGGAAACGTTGTGGGAGGAGGGGCTTGTCTGGGAAGGGGCTCTGGGAGGCTGTGGTGCTGCAGGATTGTGGAGTTTGTCGCTATGAGAGTCGCTTTCCGACGCGGGGCTGGTACCATCAGATTTTGCTTGGGCGGTGGTCTGCGAAGGCCTCCTGCGTTTCCGGGCGGGTTTGACCAGGTACTGCAAGGGAATGGGTCCGGTCTGTGTGGAAATATGTACAAGAAGATACAGTTGGATGCTGAGGAGATCTTTGCATTTTAGAACATCTGATAATTATGATAATAATAAGACTCAAAACCAAATTTAAAAAGGCACAAATCTTGGTCTCTTGCAACAGTTAGCAAATTTTATGCAAACTGGTCTCATTACCAGAATTACGTAAATAAGATGCTATCAATGGGATTTTCTGTCACTTTCCTCTCAAAATAGAAAAGGAAAAACATAGTTTTCATATTTTATTCAATTTTGTTTGTTTAAAAAGTTGCAGGATGAGTCCATATTTATCCACCTTGATTCAGAACCAGTTTATGCTAAAACTGCAGCTGGACATTATTTGAGGTATTAAAACACCTTATACATTCAGAGAAGAATTATTCACAACATTTTTACCACCAATTCTCAGTAATATAAGGCTGTGCACTTTGACTGGACAACCCCCCCCAAGGAAAAAAAAGAAAAAAGTAATGTAAACAATAAGTCAACCATATTCTTACCATATTCTTAGGACCACCTATCCTGATTTTTTTTTTTTTTAGACATTTCCCTGCTGGTATTAATGGGTGATTATCAGGCGTTTATAGCCCTCAATGGCCTAGAGGAGGTAATGCAATCCAATAATACAGAAAACGCATCTACAACATTTAGGACAGGCAGTGCTGAGGACAAACCTCTACCTCCTGACCCACTCTGTCTCTGCAGTTTGTTCTCTATGGAAGTGCACGGTGCACAGTTCATCTAAATACTCATGATCATACCATAAAAGGAAGAAAACTTGTCGTTTCATTCTAGGGCTTTTAACCAGGCTTGCATTAGGGCTCATAGCAGGGGCATCAGCTGACCAAATACTATACTGGGGCACAATACGGCACTAAAGAAAATACGAGCGCAGAAAGCGTACCAGTAAAACATTTTTTGTGCAATTATTTATTTTTAAAAAGCATGGGCACAGGTAATTAATGCACGCACCGGGCAAATATTTTATAGAACTCATGTATTATTAGAAAGCGTCATAAATAAATTGTACAATCAGATTGTTATTTTCTGCATCATTAAATATCTACCTGAACCAAATGGAATTGAATTGGCCCACTTGTGAACTTAACCGTATATATCTAATTTACTACTGATGAGGGCACAATTTATCTTCATTAAATATCTGTCAGCAAACATGAACTTGAAATGTGCAACTGTAAAAGGAAAAACAAAAAAAAACGCCTCTACATAGATACATGTCTGTGTTTATCATTTCTATTAGGGCCCATCCTATCATGGTGTGATGGTGATGATCCTATGCGGCGTGTATATCATGGCCACAAAGATGGGAGAGCTGGATGTTCATTTTTTTTAACAGTAAATGGTAGCGTCTCAGCTTCATTTTTGCGAAGCTGTCGATCAATCGTGACTGGCTTAACCCTGTAATGCAAAATGTATCATATTTGATACATACGGTTTCTGAAATGTTTTGCGTCTAAAAACTTTTGCATAATTTAATGGTAAAAACTGCTCAAAATCCTATTGTACACCATCAGATATACCTGATAACAGCCAGTAGAAGACTACACAAAAAATAATCTTGACTTATCGCATAGCAATAAATTATTATCAAAAATGTATTTCTGTTTTTGCTTTTTACATATTTTGTTAAAAGGCCAAATAAGGACTTCAAACCAAAAAAAAGTAATTTTCTGTTTTGTTTCATTCTTGGATGAGGCTTTAAAGGGTTAATTTGGAGAGTTCTCCTCTCTCAACCGACATGATGGCAAGATGGTGAAGAGTGTCTTGTCCCATTGTGCTCCTCATAATTCAGGTAATCAGACGCTGAGTCTGATTACCTGAATTATGATCTTAATTAAGTTTCTGCCCAACAGGATTCATACATTGTTTTCTAAATAGTAATCGGGAATAATGATAAACTCACAAAGGTCTTATTTGAGCAGTTTCTAATTCATTTCTGTCAAGAAGAGGGCGTTATTCGCCCTGTTTCTCCTCGGCTCTCCTCTCTCTCCCCCTCTCTCTCCTCTCAGCACAGAGCTGGAGGAGCGACTGTTGAACTGGTGAGGCAGGGCAGCTCATCCACCTGTGCTGCGCATTTTAAAGTCGGAGCAGACCTGGCGTTACATGGCATAGTTTCTGCATCCATTGCTCACTTCTAATCTCTCCTGAGGATTTTTCTCTAGCCTCATCTGGCATTTTTTCCCATCCGGTTATCATTTAGGTTATGCAATCAATGTTTTAATCGGTGTGTCTTTACTAGGACTACCGTTTCTTAATGATTAAAATATGACCAACTCCTGGCTCTGTGTTACAGGCGACTCTCGGGCTGCTACATGTTCCGAGTGGCCGTTACTGGCTGGTGGAATCTGATTACTCCGTCCGCATATGTCAGACTTAAATCCTAACTAAAGTGTCTATAGGCCTATTTAAAAAAAAAAAAAATGCAAGCCTGCATTCTGTAGATTTCCCCCAATATGCCAGAGAGTCTATTACTTTTTTAAAGGCGTAAATAAATTAATGAATTAAAAGATCAGTGCCCCAGGCATACCCAGGCACCGCAGATACACAACGGGGCACGTGCCCCTGTGAAAAGGGTCTACCGACGTCGACAGCTCATAGAACTGCGAATATGCCGTTTTCAGCCCAACCAATGTTAAACACCCAGCACCAAATACCCTATATAATCATTCTATGACCCCTTTAGATATAACCCTAAAGATATTTAAACATAACCTGTAACCCTAAGGAGAGTTCAGCACTACCACAGACCTTGCTTAGCTTGGCAGTAAGAGCTTCTTCGTCTCCAATGACTAAACCCCTGAAAAAACATTTGTTTCTGGGTCAGACTGAGTGAAACTACTGAAATTTTTATCCCACATAATTTAGAATGATGTTGATCAGGTTTTTTGATCACAGTATATATCGATATTAATTTAGCAGATGTTCACATTTGGAACAATCCTCAGCTGCGTCTTAAGGGCACCATGTCACTTACTCTTCTCCACTCGTAGAAGTAGGCGATGTCCATTAGTGTGTAATAGTCCTTTAATGGCTCGTCCCCATACAACACCTCCACCTGTAACACACAGTGGTGCAACATTACAATCTCAACACTAACAGAGCTTAATAGTACAAAACAGGTTGGGTTTTTTTTTTTTATAAACTGACACAAAAAAAATGTCCCTTTCAAAACTCAATACTTATCATGACGCACATTTCTAGATTTTCTTTTACAGAAGTTTATGAAAAAATGTAGGAAAATTCTATTAAATTCAGTTTATTCATATAGCACCAATTCACAACACATGTCACCTTAAGGCACTTTACAGCTCACCAGATCATACAGTCAAATTTATTCAAAGTTTTCTATCTAAGGAAAACCAGTTGATTGCATCGACTCATTGACTCCCTCACACCAAGCATGCTTGTACTGACAGTGGAGAGGAACAACTCCCTTTTAACAGGAAGAAACCTCCAGCAGAACCAGGCTCAGTGTGAGCGACCATCTGCCGAGGCCGACTGGGGTTCAAGGAGACAGAAGCCCCGTCCAGAAACACACAGCCAGGCAGACGAGCTCCAAGCCAACTCCCATTTCAATGTGTGTTGGTCATAAAACAAGTTGCTGAAGTCAGCTTTCTGTTAGGCACTCAGTAGGGCTAGGTCAGTGCTCTGTGGGCTCTGCTAACAGCAAAAATATTATAAATACATAAGAGTTTTGTGGACAAAAGTATGTATTCCCTTTTGGAGCCTAATGACCCAGACTAAGACACCATTAAGAGGTCTAGGCACATTTATTTGAGTAATTAGTTAATCGGGGTGTGACACCATCAGTTTCCAATAGTTGAAAAGCTCTTTCTTAAAATGTTTTCATTTATCTGAGACACTGATTTTTTTTTCTTATGCTCATGCATAAGAAAAAAAAACAATCTTCCTAATGACAATAAAATTAATGCTTGAAATATTCCACTCACTAATTAATGTATGATAGTTTATAATGTGCTGATTAGATAAGAATATGGTTGTTTTCTCCTTAGGAAAGAAATATGCACCTCCTGCAAGGCTGTTGCCAGTTCAGAGAAAACCAAATCTGAATCTTCTTGGACTTGGTCACTTTGCTGCACATTAATCCGAATCTCCCCGCAGCACAGGTCCTTAGGGCCCTGTCACACCTTGACAATTTACCCAGCACGTGCCTGACACCCCAGAATCTCCTAAAACGCTGGCATACCCTGAACTCTCTATGCATCTTTTAAATTTTAGCTGTATGCATAGCGTATTCATAACAAGTCCAGAACTCCTGTCCATCAACAGGGTAACTTATGCATAACGCACAGAAGCGCCATCCCCATGAAATGTCACAATCCAGTGTCCTGAGGGGGGCAGCAATGCGCCTGGAGGCGCTCGGCCTGCATAAAAAGATTTATTTGATCGCAATATTAACCTAGCTGCTGTTTACCGCTCACCCAAAAAAAAAAAAGTAAATAAAAAGAAAGAAAGAGAGTTTGCAGTCACAGCAGATTCAGCATCATGTCTGCTAGGACGTTTGTTGGTCGTGGGCGTGGATGAAGGGAGGTTTCATCACACTCAACTCACCCTATGATGTGGATGAAGTCTGGAGGAGTACTGACCGTTTCCTCCTGAGAACTCCCTTTTATGCCAAAATGCTGGCAATACGCCATTATACGGTAGCTGCAAGTTAGAAACACATTCAGCCGTCGTCTGGAACACATCAAATACGTTGATATGCGTTGGAGATAAGTTCTTGATAAGTTACGCATAAGTTACTCATAGGTTTTGGATAAGCTAGACGCCACGACTTATGAGTAATTTTGCTAAACGTATGTCAACAATCAAATAACTTACCTGTTACTTATTGCCCACGAACGAGCATACATAGCGTACATACTTGCCGTATGTCGACGTGCGCCGGCGTGTTTCAGCGTGCTCATAACTTATACAAAACGTACCCCTAACTTTTCCAACGTGTGCCACAATTTTTCCAGATTTTTCATACAGCAGGCATACGCTAGCTAAATCGTCATGGTGTGACAAGGGCTTTAACAGTCTGAAGTATCTGTCCTTACCAGTTGATCTCACCGCCAATCAGACTATTTAGACTCCAAGCAAATCCTCATCCAAATACAATGAGAGTTAAATACTTTGAATTTAAATGGAAAGTGGGAGAACCTAAAACACTTTAGCTGCAAGTAGGGATAACATTTGGACATTAGCCAAAAAAGTGATAGAGTATCTGCAGAGTATCCGATATTTTAATGCTGAAAGAATCACTCTGTTTCTATTAAAGGTTTCTGCTACTCCTTAACTTGACATGGGTCAGTTGTTTTCATACCTTTTGTTGTTGACTTTTGTTCCCCGTTTCAGTAATATTGCTTTATGAAGCCTTATCTAACATTCTACAGTGTAAAACATATAATAAAAGGAGCAATGATTACTGCTAATACGTACTGGGTCAATATCTGTATCGGCCAATTTGCCCTTTCCCCACCTAATGCTGAAGAAAGCCAACTGAAGCCATGTGTATTCAGTACACTCCTACACTCCATGGCAGCGTAGCAACGTTTTATCCATGCCCTTCATTATGTCCTGGATGAATTGAATACATCTTTAAAACCTCAACAACTGGTTTATGGAAAAAGACATTTGAGTCACAGCAGTAGTTAGTAGTAGTCCGGTTTGTTCCAACCCCCCGTTCCAAACTGATACGCCATGTTTACAGCTAAAGTCATTCCATCTGGCCAGGCTAGCATACCTCTGAACAGCTGCATGAAGGAACAATCCTTCATCTCTACCAGAAGTAAGGCCAGGTAATTCAATGCACATAGGGAAATATTTAGTGCTGTAAAGCTGCTCCATTTTCAAGCAGTTAAAGTTGTGAGAAGAAAAATGGAAGAAAAGGATATTAATGTTGCAAAGCTAGGCAGCATCCTACACTCCATCCGACTTGAGATGTAATAAAAGATGTAATAAAAGACAATTATGACCCAAAATGGGCCTATTTTCATTTGACAGTCAAAAGTCGACAGGAAGTGGCACACAAAGGGAAGTCCAGGGTCAATCAGTGTACCAACATCATTCATAAACAGTTAACGTGGAAAGCAGGTTGCACAAAAAAACTACATTTGTGGAGTGGAGAGAATTGGAGCTGCCTGGAACGTAGCTGTAAAACTGACAGGGCAGTCCACAGCTGGGCTGGTCCCGGAAAGGCTGATGGGACCTTAAAGAGAGATGCTATTTCCATGCATCTAGTATCATCTAATGTGAATAAAAGGCTATCACCAGACAGATCAGGCAGAGCAGAGAGTAATCTTAAAAATGGGTACTAATTGATAGAAAATTCTGAACTAAGTATGATGAAAATAAGAGATCAATTCTTAAAGGAAAATTCCGGTTTTTAACACTTTTAGCCCCTTTTCTGTAGTGTCCAGGATGAAATCGAATGATCGACACCAAAATTTTGACAATTGGTCCTGTCTCTGCTTTTTGGCTCAT
>NW_015150579.1:348555-425742 GCF_000732505.1 Cyprinodon variegatus
TTTTATTACAAAATGATAGAAACTCAGACAGAAAAGAGTTCTGTTCATAGCCTGCATTAAACCACACAGGACTGAAACATAAATGTTTAGGGCACATTGAATCACATGCATCACTGCAGATTCTAAGGCTGAAATAAATGTGTCTTTAAGCCTAAAAGATCATTCGTTGTGTCTTCTGCTACTCCTACATGCTGCTCTGCCAGTGGCTCCAACGCGTACAGAGCTGCGCCCTAAACCTATGCTCTGCTATCTGATGACAGCTGACGTTCTTCATCAGACTCTGCTTTGTTGATCTCTGATAGTGACTGAAATACGTCCACTTCTTCACCGCTCTGTGTTGTCTGTCGCAGTTTATTTGCCAAGGTTCCCTTTACGCGTCAGATCCTTGGCTGCTACAAACAACTATAGATTAATCACAATTAATCAAATTAATTGTTTCAGCTCTAAAATGATCGCAAAATAACGGCGTGAAAGTGTTTTCAAATGCAGATTTTAAACATGTTTCTCATTTCAGTGGTTTATTTCAACAGTATTTAATCAATTGTTTTTACACACATGCATATCAATATGTAACGAGACATTTCTTCCACAAAGGTCTCTAATCAGATTGAATTTTTGTTCTGTTTTAGGTCAGTTTTGGAGACGATATTTATTTCTATTTGCTAAATTCTAAATGTAGATGTCCAGCTACATGGTTCAGGAAGGATAAAGGTTCTGTGTGTTAAAAGCTTGAATCAAGTCCATAACTAAAGCAAAGGATCTTGAGAGCAGGGCCTGAAATTCACTGCAGGATAGTGATATTAGCGCATTATGTGATCCATCCCTGCAAAGCTGGTTCTTATAATGTGGTAAATTCCCTCTTTAAAAAAAAAAATCACATGATGTGTAGCTACTAATGTGGACGTTTTCAGATTCAGACGAAGAAGAACGTCTGCTCTACTCACTAGTATGCACTCTTCTTCAACCTTTAAAATATTCCAAATGTTGCTCGCTACCTAATACGCAAATCTAATGTCGTATCAACAGAGGAACCAGCTTCTTAATAAAGAACACAATTCAAAAGTGATGCCAGAACAGTGACCCAGATAAAGCCGATCCTCCAACAGGTCAATATCACAGAGCAGCCGAAAGATACGTTTCAGCCTAACTGGCTCAAATGGTAAAATTAACCACATCCCTGGGCGAAATGAGCTGCACCATCTGTAAAATGTACAGTCCTGTAACCTTTACCAGCCAAAGCAGAAAACAAAATGGCTAGAGCAAAATTTTGCATATATATGCGTCGATTAAGCTGCATAGGTAACCTTAAAAGTTTTAATCCTGGAAGGTTTTCCATCCTAAAAAATATGTTCTTCCTTTAACCCCACAGTTAAGTGAGAAAAAAAGAGATCAAGCAAGGGAAAGGGCAAGAGAGAACAGCTGAAACAACAGCTAAGAAGATGAAGGGTGGAAAATGAAAGCGACATATTGTTTTTGGTCTACTCTATAAAGCCTCAAACTCAACGCTATTTCTGACATTTTGAATTGAAAAAGCTTCCTGAATGGGAAGCAAAGCGTCTTCAAACTCAAAGTCCAGTGGATTGTTTTTTCACTTTTTTGGAATGACTATGACCTGGATGACTGAGAATCTTCACCAGCAGACATATTAAGCACAACAATATTATGACTTTTATTCATTAACCAATCCCTCGAATGTATGAATGTATAAACCCCCCCACTCACAAGCATATAAGGGGGGATTTCCCCCTTAATTTCTAAAGTGAATTTCAGCCACTGTTGAGAGGATGCTCCTTGGGGCTGGTAGGAATAATAAAGTGAACGAGTCGTGTACTAAGATCGCCTGAGAGACCATCAGCATCGAAGGAACGGTTACTCAAAAAGCATCACAAAAATCGGTTTGCAAATACTCTCACATATGCCAAACTTGCAACTGACAAAACTAGGGGGGAAAGGGGGAAATCATCAAACCTGGCTCAGCTCCAACGGATTTGAAATATCCGTCAACTATTGTGAGAATCTTGCAGAACGACCCACAAAAAATTTTACCTAAATCAGACACTTTTATAAAGGAAATGCATGCAAACTTCTGAATTCAAGAGAGGGTTTAAGAAAGTCTATTAAAAGAAGACTCTCATTTGATTCTCGCTTTGGTGATAAATAGATATTTTTGTCCAGGCCTGTGCAGGAGACATCCAGGATCTATTGTCAGTTCTGGTTGTTCACACTAGACAAGCAGTTGGAGCGCTGCAATGATCAATGAGCACAAACTGGACAGGTTTAATTTAATTTAATGTAACGTATGGTCCGTGAATAATAATCTAACATCAGTTCCAATCCAGGTTGTTTTTTATTAACCATATTCAGATTGTGAAATGTGATAATGCCATAAAAATAATTTGAGAATGTATTCCATAGCCCTATTCTAATATTTTCATTTTTTCAACATAAATATCAGGAAACTATGGTGTTTTCTACCAAATCCAGCACTGAAAATCTCACACTGTTCTCCTGAAAGTTTCTTTGCCTTCTTGAAATGCTAATTTAAATGGGGAAATTCTTTTTGAAAAAGGCAAATAGGAAAAAATACTGCAAACACACAGATAGAAAAAAAGAGAAGAGAGATTGAAGCACTAACTCCTTTTTTCTGATTCTGCAGAATCAAAACAGTTCAGGTTATTGTGTGTGTGCCCAGTTACCCGATAATTGTTTGGGATGTCCATCTTGCTGCGGAGGAACTTTGCCAAGTGTGTGATGGACATAGCTGCTGGGCACTGAAGGAAGCGTTTCCCGTTGGACTGGGATCAAAGAACAGTACAGAGGAGGGACATTAACAGGATGAAGAGCAGAAGATTGGATTAAAATGATTTAATTACGTGCCAGCAACCACCTGTACCTTGTCTCCTTCGATCTCCGATCGCTGCCTTTCGTTGCTCCTGTCGACGAATAGAAATAATGGTTAAAATAAACATTTTTATTGATAAACAACTATTATTTGAAGGGAAATAATCATTTTCAATTTCTAAATGAAAGCGCTCAGTAACTAAGTTAAAAACCAAAACAAAAAAGGTAGAATTATCTGTGATGTGGTTGGTGGAATAAATTGATAAAGATCTTAATATAAAACTTACTGCATTTATTACACATTAGATTTTTCCCCCTTCAGAAAATAGAAGGATAAAAATATGAAAAATAAAACAATTTCCATTCTGAATTCTATCTGTACACCTAACCAGACATGGAAAGTCATACATCTCATACTTTAGTAACCCTGCACCTAATAAATGTTTTTACATATAAAATCAGACAGACAGAGGTGCAACTATTCATGCATAAGCAGATAATACTCTTTACTCATTTTTACCCATCATCACCTTTAAAAGACATGAGTCCCAATCATTATGCTCATCTTTCAATCAAAAGAAAAACCCAAAAAGTATTAATCTGTCACTCACCTGTTCCTCTGGTAGAACTGTATGGACAGACTGATGATTTCGTCTTCTGCTATGTTAAACGTCTCCACCACCTCGCCCGGTTCCAGCTCCCGGTTCTCCGCGTAGAAGTCTCTCCTCCTTTTCATCTCATCTGGGTTTCAGTAAAGAAATGCACCTATAAACAGCCGTGACAGACGAGCAACACCGCTATCTGCTTTCACATTAAACAGCCTTACCTTTGAACAGCCCTGGAACCAGCTTATAAACTATATCTTGCAGAGTTTTGTCCGCTCTGGAAACACGATAAAGTTCAATCAGATAATTCTGTCATATAAATATTTATGGTTTAAATGAGAAAAAAAAAACAACGGCAAAAAAAACACTTGTTTACCTGATGCTGAGCTGTGGACATGTCTTGTGCACTTGGACCTCACAGCGAGGACAGAACTGATTTGTCTCAAGAAAGGCAACAATGCAAGTTTTACAAACTAAAAAAAAAGAAGAAAAAAGGACAAAAAACTTGTCGTTAATGAATCAGAATAGACAAGGCTTCACGTTTATGATCTGTCTTGTATTTCAAAGAAGACGGAGCAGTTTGATGTCGGATCAGCGTTAGTACAACCACTGCAGGAAGAACAACAACACTCTTCAGTGTGGAAGTTGAGGAAAGACCATCAGAGAATTGCAGAGACAGAAAAATGTCCATTAATAAAATCTGTATTTTCTGCAGAGGCAAGTCGGCCGCTAACAGGGAGTTAGTTTAGATTTAGCAACCCTAACTGGGCTAACACGCTAATGGTAATTAATTTATTTAAGGTAAATAACAAAACAGACTGCATCAATGCAAACGGACACCCACTGATGTTGGAATGGTAACGGCTCAACATGACCTAATAAGAATAACGTGTATTTAAACAGAAACGCAGCGTATTCAAGAACAGATATTTGTGCCACTGGTTTACTGGGACACACACAATCAGAAGAATTTTGTTTATAGCTACAACTGGGAACATGCTATACATGTGTGGCCATATTTGATACAGAACTCAGAGTTGTTTGAGTAGTTTGTCTGTCCGAATGTAGACTTCAGCTTGTTTTTTAGCATTTCCAACTGGAAACATAAAAATAATCTTGCGTGTTTTTTTTTTGTTTATATCAGTTAAAAAGTAGTTTAATGCAGAGCTGTGAAACGTCACAAAATCTCTTGGATAAACATATAAATATCTGATCACTATGAAAATATATTTTGTTTTCATGGATTTTTAAGAGAAAGATTTTCAATCATATATTTTCCGCAAATCCTTTGAATGATTTCCCTGTTGATCAAAGATGAGAATTACAACAAATCTGGTTCTGTGGTACCAAAGCCTAGAGAAATCAGAAGAAAAAGAAAATAAATGTAAACCTTTGAAGGTGAGTCAAAGGCAGCAGAAATAAAACAGAACCTGACTTGCTAGAGATCCAATGCTGCTGTGGAGTTCATCATTGCTGTTGGGCAATGAAAAAAATGGGCAATGAAAGAAAACTGATTTCTAGAATTAAAATAAACTTTTTTCTTTTTAAGAATTAATGCCCTACTTCATAAAAAAAAGTGTCTGACTAAAGTTGTGAAAATAGCAGATCTAGTTCAACACATCTATTGGTTAATATAGCAGACAGACAGGCTAACAAAATGCAGAATAAAGGAATGGTTTTAGACATACAGGGCAAAGCAGACACTCCCTTGTCTCCTATGAATCATGCATTACACACAGATCAATAACATCTTCTGTGCTCCAAAAAAGCAAAGAACCTTCTTCTTCCTACTTTGGCAATTTTGGATTTATTTCTAAGAATTTACCCCTTGGTTACCGCTGCTCAAGGGTCAAAGTAGATTTAAATTCATAGGGGTCTGATATACAATAAAATAAAAAATACAAAGAGAAGTTACATAATTGCCTTATAATGACATGTTAACTGAAATGTTGATATTCAAATAGATAGAGACAAGAACTATTGAGAGAGAAATATTCAAAGATCTATGTACCTTTTTATCTTTATCCAAAAATAAACAGCATGCAATTAAATATTTGCTTTGGATATACTTTAGGGATTCATATAGGTTAAAAATAAATATAAAAATTGTTAGAACTGCAAATTTACAGTCATTTTTACTATTTTTAAGGCTGCACTTTTAAAAGATGAAATTGTCCAGTGAGCTGTTTCCAAATGAAATTTCCTGTTGCTTTACACTTGTGTAAACAAAATGACAAATAAAATCTGTCTAAAGTCTAAAGGTAGGCTTTGCATCATCTCTTGTGAGCTGGAAGCAATAAAATGTTGATATGACGGATGATCAGCCACATATAGTTTATTAAGGAACAAGGGCATGTAGAGCCATACTGCTGAGAGCGAACCATCAGTGTGGAGCGTGAACCGCAGACTCTGAGCTAATCGCCGCAAAGATGCATTTCTGCACAAGCACAGCTAGAAAAGCAGAATTTGTTAAGAGTCGAGCGTGCAGTACCGGATGATCCAGGGTTATTTTATCCCCTGCCGCTGCTGCCATGATCCATCTGTGGTCATGCAGACTATTAGCATGACTAAACAGGACACAGCAGCATGACTGATACTGCTCAGCTTGACTAACAGATTACAGCACACGATTCATTTTAAACTTCTGACCGACCACCAGCTAATATATTTCTTTTAGACTCGTAGACAAAAAACTCACACCCGTGACTCATTCTGTTTTCGCCATCAAGGGTCCATGTTTAGCTCACCAGTTTCTTCGTTATAGTCATGAGGGTCAATGAAATAACTTCGTCACCATCGATGAAAACAACACTGCCCAAAACTTAACATAATGTGCCATACCTCTAAGTTGAGATAAGATCTAGATATTTATAGGCAGAGCTTAAGCTCTTCATCATGATTTTTGAAGATGCTCAGGAGTTTTTTTTTTTTTTTTATTGGGAGTGGAATAAAAAATGATTCTATGATTCTAACTATATTCTATTGTTCTGTAGTTTTGATTTTGTGATTTGTTGCTATTGGTTACGATGTATAAAAAGCCAACATAAAAGCATTCTTTACTGCAGTAGCACAACTAAAAATTTAGAAAACAGAAGGAAAAACAACTCATAATTTTAGTAAGTGTTTGCATTTAGTGCACACTCTTATTTAATATTTACTATACATGTAAATAACTCTTATGCTGCCTTCATGTGGCATGGTAAAGAAGATCCTCTCAACTTTTAAAGTGGAAATTACCAGTGCATTGAGTTCAAGTGCTTCTGTTGTGGTAGAGAAGAGAAACATGTTGGATCATCAGATTATCCTTAGACTTAGACAACTTTTATGTTATTTTATATATACTCTGTGTTTGTACAACTTTCATGACATTTCCATTTCTTAAAGTGCAGAAGCGATCAAATGTAAACAATCTGGGAGAAACAAAACTCATCCTCATCAATGCAAAAAATGCATTGAAAAGGATGTTTAGAGGATTAAAATACGTATGGTGCTATTATGCAAATATGCAGTGTTTTGGTTTGGTGTGGTCAGTTAGGCCTGCTACTTCCCAATTCATCTGCTACAGGAAGAGGAGGATGCATCAAATGCATCGGCTGACTCAAAATCAAACAATAACGGTCATTTTGGAAACATAAGTTTAAAAGGTGACATAAAAATTAATTAAAATCTATATGTGACAGCATTGTGTAGGCTACAAACACAACAGGAGAGAATGTTTAACAGCACAGTACTCCTCATTTCGAATCGTTTCCCCCAGCGTTTTACCGTCACAAGTACAGAGCAATGAAATGAAATCTCTGCATTTAACCCATTCCCCTGGGGAGCAATGGGCTGCCATCGTGTGGCGCCCAGGGAGCAGTGAGGGGTTAAGGGTCTTTGCTCAGAGACCCAGAGTGGCAGTCTGTGGGAGTGGGGCTTTAACTCAGAACCACTAAATTCCAAGCCTACTGCCCTTTACCACTAGGCCTCCACTTGCTGCTCTCCAGCATGTTGAAATGCTAGTATCACTAATTTTTTCCAGTAGAAATTCCAACATCAGTGTGTGTCCGTTTGCATCTTCGATGTCTGTTTTTGTTATTTACCATAAATAAATTAATTACTTCATGACGGCAGCAAAAATTTCAAACTTCTCACAAACGGAGTGGCCTTTGTCGCTAATGTCATGTGTTAGATTATACAGTAAACATATCTGTGCCATTATTGCTGTGTGCATAGGACACAGTAATATTTGACGCATTGTTTGCTCCATCACTTGAAGGCCAGACTACAACCAATTGCGTACGACTTTTTAATCTCCGATCCAATTATTTTCGGCGGTACACCGACTGCGTACGGTGAGACTACGACTAGGCAGGGTGATACGATCTGTACAGATTTTTTTCCCACTTCTGTCTCTCTGGTATACACAAATTATAACGATTTCCCATATTTGACTTGGACAGATTATGAAAAGTTATTACAAGAAAAGAAAGAAAAGCAAAACCCCACTTTGAGTATGTGCAGCAACTCCAACCAGATCAGATAGAGAATGTTCATATATTAAAAACATAGTGAGATCTACGTCTGAAGAAAAGAAAAACACAGCAATAAATGCTGTGGGATGGTTTATATGCTGACTGAGGCAATGAGGTGATTCTTAGAGAGAGATCTGGGAAGTTTATCTGAGTTTTTATTTTTTTCCCAGAGAGTTGAGAGAAACATGTCAGGCTTATCTGCTCTGTCTGCCCTTTGTTTTTTGTAAGGCTCAAAGAGGATCACTATTTTACCCATTTTTTTTTGTCCTCCTGAAGTTTTTTTTTTTTTTGAAGGAGATTAATAACCTACACTTTTCGTCCCTCGTTTATGTGAGGCTCATAGAGGATCCGTTTTCTTTTTCTCCTGAATTCCTGTTATAGGTAAAGTATTCTTTTTTTTTTATGTTTCTTTAATTGTTTTTGCACGAGTCTATCCCAGTTGCTGTGTATGCTCTATGCAACTCCAAAACTGACTCTATCCCTGTGTGATTAACAGATTTTAATTTTGTATTTTCCACCAAAGTGGATGGGTTTTACCTAGTAACCGCATCTCTCTTCCTGTAAGATCCATGAAATTGCAGCTTAATTGCTGCATAGTCCGACTAAAATAGACCTGGGTATGTCTCAATCGGAGCTACGCAAGCCCCCCTTGCTTAAAATCGTGTCAGTTGTGATCATCCCCATTGACTTTCAATGAGCGCTAAATGCCACAACCTCATCCGACACGATTTTCTGTCAGATCAGATGCAAAATCGGATTCTGTGTGTTTTGGCCTTTATAAGCAACTTCTGTTACAATAAACAGTCTTTGGCTTACATACGATTTTTCCTGCTTGATCACCTCTTTACTAATAAAACAGAAGCATCAAATAAAACATATTGATAGGAAATCAGATTTTATAAATATTCTTTTTTATTAAAGGTGTCCCAGGATGAGAACATGCAAACTCTATGTAGTAAGAACCCCAGTTTACACAGCAAAGACCCAAAGTTCCCTGAACAAAGACGCTTAATCCCACACTGCTCCCTGGGTGCTGCACGATGGCAGCCCACTGCTCCCCAAAGGAATGGGATAAATGCAGAGATTTCATTTCATTGCTCTGTACTTGTGACAGTGGAATGACAGTTAAAAAGCTTGGTGAAACGATTCTAAATGACAAGTACTGTGCTGTTGAACATTCTCTCCTGCTGTGTTTGTAGTAGATGCCAGGGCCAACACTGCCGTTCATTCCATAGTAATGAAAAATAATCATTTCTAAACAGAGAAGTTTTCCTTTTTTAAAAGAAAAACTTAAATTTCTCTACATTTAAATGGGAAATTAGAAGGAGCCAAGCAGTTAGGACATTGCGCTTGAATTCCTCAGGTTCTGAGTTCGAGCCCCACTTTCACAGCCTGCCACTCTGGCTCCCTGACCCTTAACCTCACATAGCTTCCTGAGCACTGCTATATATGTAATGGCACAGCTATATATGTTTACTGTATAATCTAACACATGACATTAGCAATAAAGGGCGTTAAGTTTGTAAGAAGTTTGTCATTTATGCTGCCTTCATGAAGTAATTTATTTATTTATGGTAAATAACAAAAACAGACATAGGACATGCAAAAAGACACTGGGGGTGCGGGAATAAAGATTGTTTTGGTGATATATCGTGATTTTCGGCTCCCAGATGTAATATCGATCTTTCAGTTCCTAGTATCGATTTTTAAAAAACAAAACATTTTTACCTAAAACTATGAGGGAAAATGGGCTACCTCTGCACCACTGCTCTGGCAGGTGACGCTTTGCAGCCTTTCTGCTGTGCGGCGCAGCTCCATATCCGTACTTGAGGCAGTCACAGTGGACTTGGACTGACTCAGACCCCAAACAACATGGATACAAAAATAACTAAATGACCTATATCTTCTGATAAACATATACAGCATTTGCTTTTTTTAAATCAATACATTTAAATTTGATTGATGGAAAAAATATTGCAATATAGTAACATTGCAATATCGCGATAATATTGTATCGTGATCCAACTACCGCGACACATATCATATCGCAACATCTATGCCTATACTGACCCCTAATGGACACCCACTGATGTTGGAATTACCGCTGGAAAAAATTAGTGATACCAGCATTTTAACATGCTGGAGAGCAGCAAGTGGTGGCCTAGTGTTAGGGCATTAGGCTTGGAATTTAGGCTACTTCACACTGCAGGCCTTAATGCTCAATTCCAATCCGATTTTTTTTTGCGTTGCCTTGTATGTGATCTCCTGTGTAAACCGCAGTCATAGAACGCAAGTGTCTTGCATGCGCAGTAGAGGACGCAATGACGTCACAGGCCAGTATGCTCTATGTTTACTGAAGTAAACATGGATGATAGCATCTAGCGGTCTTTTCCAACCATAAAAACTCAATCTTTCCAAGATGTTTAAACATAAATACTGCTCTCCGCATCATCGTCCACCATGGCTGTTGTTTCTCTTGCTGCTTCTGCGTAGCAAGACGCAGAATAGTGACCTTTGTCGGGTATTAATGCCGTTCAGGCAGGATAAATGCGACCTGGCCGTTTAGACACAGGTTGCATTTGAAAAGATCAGATTCATATCGGATTCAGGACCACATAGCCAAGTGGCCTGGGTCGGATTGGAAAAAAATCATATCTGTGTTGTTCAGACAGCCATGAAAAGATCAGATCCAGATCACATATGGGCAAAAAAATCGGATTTGAGTCACTTCAGGCTGCAGTGTGAACGTAGCCTTAGAGGCCCTGAGTTCAAGCCCCACTTCCACAGACTGCCACTCTGAGTCCCTGAGCAAAGACCCCTAACCCCACACTGCTCCCCAGGCGCCACACAGTGGCAGCCCACTGCTCCCCAAGGAGATGGGTTAAATGCAGAGAGTTAGTTTTGTTTGCTTTAAACTTGTGACAGTGTAATGACAATAAAGTTGAATTCTATTCATATATATTAAGAAATGTTGCTACTGGAAACAAATTTCCAATAATTTGTTTTGTTTTGTTTTGCACCCAAAAAAAAAAAAGTCCACATCTGTTGATGCATCAGCCTCATAGAGCCCTAAAGCAGGTATGCATGAAGCTGTGAGGTATCCTGAACCTGTGGAGCATGCAGGTATGTTTGCCAATGCCTTCATCAGGGAGGGGGGGACTTACAGGAGTGCAGACACTCTACGATGGTTGTAGCATCGATCAGGTAGCCGTCGCACAGCGGGCACGTGAGCAGGGGGTTCAGATCTGTGATTTTGACCCGGTTCGGCTGCATTTTATCCATCAGGGCAGATCTGCAATAAAGGGGAGGGAGAGGGGGGAACAGAAGCAGTGTAAATGTAAATGCGTTTGATTTGGTTATCTCCACACCGCTGCTCACAGGCACACAATGTCTAGAGCTCGTCCTTGGGACAAAACCAAAACAAGCAGAATCAAAACAAGTCGAAACTGCCGCGATATTTATAAACAGCTACACACAGGCTATTGAATGGCCCTCCCTCTGCGGGGCCTCAGCTTATGCACCGAGCTCCCAGCTCCCCTTCGGCCAACAAAGAGCGACTCCATTTCCCCCGGAGCTCCGCAGTCCGAGCAGGCAGGAGGCCCGGAGGAGGGGGGCCCTGCACATCCAGAGGGAAAACACCGACACCGATAGGCTGCGGAATCACACCGCTACACAAAGCAGCCATCTTAAATTTACTGACAGGAGCTGAATCTGGAACAAGAGGCTCCTCAAATGTGACACCGGGCAACTCTGCGTGCGCCTCCGCCGACAGAGACGCAAAGAGCCCCCCGACAAAAAAAAAAAAAAAAAAAAAAGAGAGAGAGAGAGAACCTAACAGAGGCGGTTGTTTATTATTATTACTATTATTCCTACCTGGTCAGACATTAAAGTTCGCTCCCAGCCGGACTCCGGGAGAAATTATTTGCACTTGAGCAGAATTGTGCAGCGGCGCCAGAAAATGGCTTTTTTTCAGCACCGTCAGAGGACTGCCCATTTTGGATCACGTGACTTTATTTTGTCGCCTCGTTGCTCTCTTCGCTCGGGCCTAAACAGTCCTCTCCTCTCTGTAGGCCCTGCTTACACTGACTGCGATGTTTTCTCCCTCACAGGCCGAGCTCCGCACTTCTTATTTCCTATCAGCCTTTTCTCCTGAATTTCTGCCGCCGAATGAGGATGAATGTGCTCCACCCCCCCTCTGTTTGCTCCAGCCTGAGAGGAAGACCATTTGTCTGCTCTAGAGGCCCTGCAGGCCTCATGAGTCCAGGGCCCCAACCCAGAAAGGGCCCTAAACACTTGGGGAAACTGTCTACATTTTTACAGATAGAAACAAATAAATAAATTAAGAAATAAAGCTACACCACTGAAACCAAACAAAAAAACAGGGTTTTGTCAATCTCATGTTTAAGATTTAAAACTTTTTTAATAGTCTTTTAATAGTTCATTATATGGCCAAAGCTCCCAACAAACATAATCTTACTGCATTTTATTTTTTGACAAACAGGTCTAATTTGCATCCTAAAATATATAATTTGATTGGTTACAGATTCAGGTTCATGGGTATATCCCAGAGTTGACAAGTAACAAAGTACAAATACTTTGTTACTGTACTTAAGCACACTTATTAAGAATCTATACTTTACTACATTACTTATTTTTCTTCCTACTTCTGACTTCTACTCATTACATTTTCACACAAGTATCTGTACTTGCTATTCCTTACATTTTTAAATAGGTTCGGTTTAATGTTTATAAATATCTATTTCCCATCATTGGCGCCATCCACATCTAGTGAAAACTAGTGTAATTGGACGAGTCATATAACGCAGACATTCATTGGTTAGCTAAAGGAAATCATCAGAAGCAAGCAGGTGTTCTTCAAACTGCAGACATGAATTGTCTATGCCATGCTACAATGTTGGATTCAGAAAATGATGTTGAAATGACTGAAAGGTTGGAAACAGGCGAGAGCGTATCGGGAGATGGAGACCAACAAGACCTCCCTCATCCTTGGCCTTATCTCAAAGAATTTTTTAAGATAGTCGAAAAATTGAGATTTCAATTCATATAGTGGCATCTGACTGTTTGTTTTTTTTAAAGGTTACTTTATACTTTTATACTTTAAGTAGTTTTTGGAGCACATACTTTTTCACTTTTACTTGAGTAAAGAGGTCAAGTTGATACTTCAACGTTTATCAGAGTGTTTTTAAACTGCAGTATCTATACTTCTACTTACAAATGTATGCACTTTTGACAACACTGGTATATCCTGATGTGGATATAGGGCCCAAAAATTGTTCTCCAGCAAGAGTAGAACTAGGTCATCATATTTTTTACCCAAGTAAAAGTAAAAAGTAGCCTATAACTATTGAAGTAACAGTAACAAAGTATTCACTTACTATCCAAAATCATAAGATCTGTTTTCATATTTTACAAAATAGTGTAAAATAGAACAAAATGTTAAGTCATAGGCAAATTCTTGAGTTTCAAAGGAAAACATGGAAACAAACATATCACACAGTAATTACACAATAAAAAGTTAGGTGCAATGAAGTTATTCAAAATAAATTTCTGAGATATAAAACTTACAAAATCAATAGTTACAGTATGTAGAATAGGTTTGTTTTTATAAAAAAAAAAAATTACACACAATGGATGGAATAGCCAGAAATTATACTCAAGTAGGAGCAGTGATACTTTATCATATTTTTACTCAAAAGTAAGAAGTATGATGCTGTAAAACTACTCCTAATAGTATTTTCTAGTTATGTAAGTAAATGTAACTGAGTAAAGGTAACTAGCTACTACACACCTCTGGTTATATCTGGAAGAAGGTCTTAGAGAGAAAAAAAAACGATTGGAAGCAAAATGATATAGGGGTAAGACAAAGGCACACCTGCCCAGTCACCCTGGGTGACGCAGGTGTGCCTTAGGGTAAATATAAAAAAAGAAGAAATTCATATAAAATACATAAAGCTATATTAATAAAGAAGAGAGGAAGTAATAATGGCGATATTAAGGGTAGGTCCTGTCTAAATCAAACAAAAACAACATACTCCTACAGTTATACTAGGAACTGAAGGGAAGAAAGAGAAAATCTGTGTAATTACCGTAGAAAAGCAATATGCATATACCTTCACACAAAACTAGTAAAAAAAAAAATTGATTGGGAAAGCTACGCTACAAACCAATGTAAAGCAGGGGGCAGTAGGCACCTATCAGTGATTTGCAACCTACCATAATGAGAGAGAAGAAGTCAGTGACTTTGCAGCAATTCCTCCAAGCATCTGGAAATGGTGCAAAGCAACGTCTCCCCAAGTATAATCTATTATAATCTAATTGCTTGCAGCAATCTGCTACAAGCACTGCTGTTTCTTTTAGAATGGCATCATGGGGTTGGTCCTCTTTATGGGTTCCCCTCCGCTTCCTGGCCCTCTCTCAATTACAAACACATTTACTTCACTTAATGTCATTTTCCAGAACCTTAAGAACAAAATAATAACCTGTTTGATAGTTTAATGTCTTATTAATCTATGAATTACAAGCACGTGTTGTACTTGAAATCAAAAGTTTGCATCCAGGCGGTACAGTTTTTCAGACGGTAAAAGAACATTTCCATTCCATAAAGTGCAGCAGTGATCAAATGCAAACACTGTGGGAGGAAAAACATGGTGCTAAAAACTCATTGAGATTGAAGCTCAAAGCATTTATATATGTTGGGCCACATGCCATGATCATGGTTTTTGGACATTGAGAACCAGTGTCCATATTTCATCTTGACATGATGACCAGAGAAGAAAATACAGTTTGGCGGATAAACAGCTCTAAAACCTCTAACACCCCCCACCCCCACCACCCCCACCACTCAAATGAACATGGGTAAAAGGGTTTGCAGGTCTGGCACAATTGGGAAAGAACAAACAGTATGTCTTTTGATGATTTTGATCCTTTCATGTGTTAACTGATGAGTAAAGACAAAGCTAACAGGATGCACTGCATGCTATGCTATGCTACAGTAATCTGGTTTTGAGCTGTTGTTGAAGCTTGGGCAAGCTTTATTTCACTAAGGGTTTAAACAATGATATAACATTAGTGCTCATGTGTTCCTCATATACTCATTACTTTTCGATTACCAAGTATGACCAAGAGTCATCTAGTGGAATCCTCATGTCTATTCCCTGCCAGCTCCGTAACCAGCATTGAGAACACAGAGGTCATGTCCTCTGTATTTTCTTGGAGCCAGCGGAGGTAACAGAGGTTGGGTGCAGCTATCTGTGTTCAGAGCATTTTGAGTCAGGGTTTTTTTTTCCTCTCTCCTGCTGCTCCTGTGTCACGCATCTCAGTCTAACATCATCGGATCTGTCGCTTTGAGACATTTGATTTGCAGTTACATTTCACTGCTTAGAGAGTAGCTACGTGGTTGGAGGAGAGACACACAGCAGCACTCAGTGAATATTAACCAGCAGCTACTTCGATGTTTAAGTAAAAGTTAGGTTAGGTTAAAAAAATTAGAGATGCCACCGTAAAATATGTTCGTTAGACATACGGAGCTTTTTCAGCTAAAAATTGCAACAGATTGTAAGTCTATACAAGTTAGTATTATAATGCAAGAAGTTTGAGAAAACAAAGTTTGTTCTTCTTTACTAGTTCAAAAAATCTTGGCTTCTCAGAGGACCATGACGCACATTTACAGGTTAAAATTAACATGTTTTCTTATTGAACAGACAGAATCAGATTGCAGAGCTTCTACATATCTTGAAATGTTGTTTCTGGCATCATTAAATTAGTAGGTTAATAAATCTTTTTAAACAGAGAGAAGCAGGGAGAGCTGCAGATTTAAAGGTGAAACAGATTTACTGGGATATGCAACATGCAATAAAATATATCTCCAAGTTTACCAGAAAGTTTACAAGAAAAAAAATATGCTATGCTATATTTAAAATGCAGCATATCCATTTTTTTCTGGATGGAATTCAAATTATACTTCTAGGGATGCATGATATATCTATTTTGGCATTGGAATCGGCTCTTATTAATTATTTTTTCATGCATTGATATTTTGGGCCCTATATTTGTAATGCACTGAAAGGCATCTATCTAACATCTATAAATATAAATATCAGTGTATTGTGGTCTTGTGTTCTCAAAAATAGGAAAGCATGCCACATTTTGCTTCATTTCTTCAATGGCAAACTTTTTTTTCTTTACGTCAATCCTGTTCATTACGCATGATGGGAATTTTGGTTTCCTTTTCCAGTATTTTTATTTCAATTTTCAGTTTCGGAACTTTTAAATTGTTGCTCTTACTATATATATATGAAAGCCTAACCAAGAATTGTTCCTCAAGTTTAATAGTGACTATTAAATACAATTTCAAGTCATTGTTTATTATATACATACAGTATATAAAAACAATTCATATCACCTGTCATCTTAAGGCACTTAACAAAGACATTTCAATCAGATCATACCATCAGACTGGTTCAAAGTTTCTAACTAAGAAAAGCCAGATGACTGCATTGATTCATTGTCTTGCAGGATTCGCTTGTCCTAAATGAGGTGTGGTTACAGGAGACATGCAATCGCATTTTTTTTGTTGACTCTACAACAATCCCTCACACCGAGCATGCATGGAGCGACAGTGGAGAGTATAAACTTCCTTTTAATTGTAAAGAACCAGGCTCAGGGTGAGCAGCCTGGCGATACTGACTGTGAGTTTAAGAGGACAGAAGATACTGTAGAAGCTCTGATCCATAAAAACTCTCTGTTAGAAAAGGCAATGGTATATTATCTCCACAGCTGGCTCTGTTAAGGAGCCAGCAAAATGGATGAAAGAGGGGACCTAAACATTCAGAGAAAAGTACCTCTCTGTTCAACCTTTTTTTGAAACATTTAAACAGAAAAGAGATATTCCAGATAGATTTGTTAATAAACTTAAACAATGGAAGTGTGAATGGAGCCATTTCATATCAGCTCTTTTTAAAATAGCTGAAATAGCTTTTGATATTGCTACTGGTAACTTATTTAAAAATACTCATTTCATTTGCTTGCATGCATGTATTCTACATGCAAATGAAAAAATTAATTCATTCACCAGGAGGATATAACAAGTTTCTGTTTGTTATTTGTGTAGTAACTACCGCTAAATTAATGTATTTCATAGACAGCTCTAGACTGGGGCCCTACCCCTGTAGAACTGGTCCTGGCCCCATCTTACAGCTCCTATACTGTAAGCATTCACTACAAAAATGGAAATATTTTTTTCTTGAAATAACTGTAATTTTCCCTGATTTCAGCAGGTAGGTAAGAAAATTTACCAACGGATGAGATGATTTATATTCAAAATCAAAATCCTATGGAGGACCACCTTATTTTCCTGCACAGTTTAAGAAATGTTACAATTTTGGATCAGTTTTTGCAGTGTACAACAAAATTAATTTATTATGATGATATACGCTGACAGAACAAATGGGACAGCAAAACGTTTTTATCAAATGAACTCTTAAAATCTTACATCAAGTGTTTTTGTGATCTTGCAAAGGGGTTCGCAGTAGCTAGTAGCACATTTGGACCAAAGCAGGAGAGATCCAGGGTTAGCTCACAGCTTCAGATACTACAGCTAGAAACCATTGATTATGGCTGAAAGCTTGGTGTTATAATGGACTCAGACCTGAACCCTCAGAGGCACATAACGGCAATTACTGAATATAAATCTAAATGTATCTTTAGTAGAATTGAGTACTGCAACAGTGTCTTCATAGATTTGCCTAAAAAGTCTGTCAGAAAGCTGCAGCTGATCAAAAGTGGTGCTGTCTGTGTTCTCAGTCTAGAACTAAGAAAGTAGAGTATATCACCCCAGTTCTGAAGTCCTTAAATTGGCTCCCTGTAACTCAGAGAATAGACCTTAAAATCCTAGACTATAAATCACCGAATGGATCAGCACCTCAATACATAACAGATCTGTTGTCAGGTTGTCAGAATTCCAAGCTCTATGCCCTAACCACTAGGCCACAACTCCCAATTTAGTTCCCCATTTAGTTCCTACCATCCACTGATCTGGAATAAACTCCGAGGAGACTATAAAGGAGCTTGAAACCAGAGTTCTTTGAAGTCAAATTTAAAATCCACAAACCTGTTAAACTGTTAAAGTATCATAAGTTTAAAATTGCAATCCAGCTGTATAATTTTTTTTACTACCTGCTTTACCATGTTTTTTGTATCTTCATTTGCTTTTATTTTCCTTTTATTTTCTGTTGGATTCCAGAGCGGAAGAGGATTAGGGCCACTGGAAAATTTTTTTTTACTGATTTTTAAGTTTTATTTCAGTTTAATATGGGGAAAAAGTCAGAATTCTTACTTTAATCTCAGAATTCTGACTTTTCTCAGAATTCTGATTTTTTTTTCTCAGAATTCTGACTTTAATCTCAGAATTCTGACTTAGATCTCTGACTTTTTCTCATATTGTACTGAAATAATATTTAAAAATCACTTAACTTTTTTATTTTTTCAGTGGCCCTAATCCTCTTCCGTACCAGTCATCTTTTGTAGATGGAAAAAAAAATGGGAACCCCTGCAGTTCCCTTCTAGGCCTGCAGGGGGCGGGGTGCAGCCGCCATCTTGAGGACACCCCCAAACGTATCGCTTTGCTTGGCATAGGGCGGTTGACAACCGTCTCCAGCTCATCATGAGGAGATTATTCACTGTCAAATAATACAGCAGAGCGACAGTTTCATACTTTAGACTTCCAGGGAGGAAGAAGAGGTGCTGCCCAGCGACATTTCATCGCTGCTGGCTGTTTTTTTTTGTGAACGGCTGCGGTGGCGCTGTAGCCCGATGGCCGGCTAGCTTGCTCCTCGCTGGACTCCGCCGCGGCCTGCTCGGGAGGAGGAAGGGTGGTGACGGCGCAAAATGCTCCGCCGCTGACTGACTCCCAACCAACACACACATACACACACACACACTCTGTCCTGCTGCGTTAACACGGACTCAACGGGAGTTGGAAGACCACCATGATGCACTTATAGATTTCAGTTTACACGTCGTTGACTTTTGCGGGTTTCTTTTTCTTGTAAATTTTTTTTTTTGTTGCGTGAATCGAAGAGCCAGCCGGAGACGGCATCATCATCATCATCATGTCATCCAACTGCACCAGCGCGGCGGCCGTCAGCGCCAGCAAAACCAAGACGAAAAAGAAGCATTTTATAGGACAGAAAGTGAAGCTGTTTCGAGCCAGCGAGCCCATTCTGAGCGTGTTAATGTGGGGCGTCAATCACACGGTGAGTACATCACCGCTGCTTCTCTCCCTCCCTGTGTTTTTATTTTAGCTGCACCTCCTCAGCTAGCCGCCCCCTTCTGTCAAACGAGCGTTCACGCTTAAAAGCACGAAATTGCAATATAATAATAATAATTTCCTTAAATTCAGCTGATTTTCTACTAGAGTCAAATGGAAAGGCTTGTTCTGGGGTGGGATGCTGTGCTTTTTGCAACGATTCATATTTGTGTACTTATGAGCAGACTTTTTAGGCCATATTCACCACATATTTTTTATTTATTAAAAAACATGAATGCATAAACCTCATTAGAGGTTAATTACAACCAGTTCAGAAGAATTAAACTCCAAATACACACAGTATATCTTATGCTTCTGCAAAAATCTGCATCCCTGCCATAGATGTTTTTTTTTTCTCTCTCTCTTAGTGGGGATTATTCTGTCATCATAGATTATTTTGGATTGTAAAGTATTTGTTTCTTGGTTGGAGAGTCGTGATGTGCTGCTGCTGTGGTGCAGGCATGGTGAGGTGGGAGGGGCAGGGACAGGCAGCTGGAGCAGCTGGTTACACAGATTTCAAAACAAACCTGTTCTAAGCTCGTATTTACCGCTCCTGGGTTTCTACTCTTTCTCTTCTCTGCGCTTTATTCCATTACATCATCTGACTATAATTAGAGCAGAAAATCCTTCACATTCTCCTTTGGCTGATGCTGCTTTTGGCTATTAAATATTGGGCAGGTTGTGCCATCCAGGGGTGGCAGAAGGATGGATGGATGTGTGGCACAAGCAGAAGGGATACCCCCTTGTGTGTACTAACTGTTGAACTCGTCCACAGTTCGATAAATGCATGGAAAAGATGCCTTTTTGACATGAAGGGATTACAGAGGAGACTTGGCAAGAGCTAAAAAAAAACAGCGAGCAATGTTCATCTCAATCCTTAAATAAAATAGAATAAATAAATGTGCCAGTTCACATCAAATCTCTTTTTAAACAAAAAAGACTCAACTCTGATTACATATTATAATGTAAATTTAAGGTTTAATACATATAACATGTTTCTCTAAGGAAAGCCCATTGAGCTTTATGCAGCCATTATTCATCTTAGACAAACGTGGGAATTAAAAAACAAACTTAATTTGATGGGAAAGAAAGCTCAGACAGGAACGGGCTCAGTATGAGTGGCCATCTGTGTTTGAAGATCAGCTGCAGAGGAGAAAAAAGTAAAAAAAAAAAAAAAACATCAAGTAGAAATTATTGGCTGTGGGATTCATGACAAATAGGTGAGCTAAAAATAAAATGACTTAAAGACATGCAATTGAGAGAAAAAAATGGCAAAAATAAAGTACAAAGGTAGTGCAAGAAGAGGTGGGTTAGTATAAAGTTTTAGAAATATTTTTAACAAGTTACAGTGTTATAAATTTTAACATTTTTTGTTTTAAAGTTCTGTCTCTTACAGTTCGATGTCTATATTGAGCAGCCTTTCAAGTGGCTGGAAAAAAGGCTGCTGCACTTTTCACACGCTCGCAAGACTGACACATTTAGACGTTTTAGGAAATATTATAGCTTGTAAAATACTTAGACGGTTATAAAGTGGAAACTAAAGTACATGTTACCTTAGTTCTTATGAAGATAACACATTTTTGAAACCAAAGTTGGCACACTGCACACAACATGTCTGCTAAGAGGCTGACTACTGCAAACTCAGATGAGCAGACACCCTGACTAACTGTCCATATATCAACCTATAGTACTAATCAGTATGGCAGAGTTATGTTATTTTTATTGACAGTTAAAAACATTGTAATAAACAATACATTTCTGTATTGAATGAAAACAAGTCACCAAATTAGAGCTCAGTATTTGTGCTGAATATATGAAACAGGACTCCCTATCTGTCTTTATGTATTTTGTTCATTGAAAATGTGTTTAAGATTCTCTATACTATGGACTTTATAGCAAACTCAGTTAACTGACCGTTTGGACAGATGATCACTGCTTTTTGCTCCGTTGGTCACATAACTCCTCCTCCACTATGCAGCGCCTGCGGCATCTTTGTTATTAGTCGCCGCTGTCAGGTAGCGACAGCCCCCATAATGCTGTGAGCTTCAATCACTGAAAACGTAGCTCATAACAGATATATGATAAGTGCACATGCACAGAAAAAGATAGCAAACGGATGAGCATGTAACACGGCTTTACGTAAACATATCACCAGAATGATTGACAGTTAGGAGGACCACTTATTTAGATGATCCACCCGGAAAATAAAAGATCTTTCTCTATACTTTTAAATGAAAAGATTAGAGACGGACCTTTTAGAAAAAGTGTTCTCTTTGTATAATTAGGGTAAGTTTTTATAATTAGGGCCATCCTACACTGATTTGGAGAAATCTTTGCGTGTCATCCTGTTAGGCACTAGGCTTAGTTTGTATTCATTATTTATTTAACCTTTTAAGTGTCTAGAAAGCAGGAACTGGTGTCGAATGTATACCTTATAAATGGTTAAAGTGATCTAGATGTGCTGTGATTGTAAGGAGGATTTAGTGAAAGCAAGCAACAGTTTTATTTTTTGTTTTTTTGTTTTCTTAGATCCATATATGCACATTTTCAATGATCCATTTTTCCTGATATATACAACCAAATTTGTATCTAACATCTCTCTGACATTTACATGAGTTTCTTGGATCAAGTTTATTTTTTTTTTTTATTGTATTACATATGCAAGTATTTTTTTTATTTTAGTCGGCTGTGCTTTAGTGTTGCTAAGACTGCCATTTCACTGTTCATTGTGCCAGGACCAAAAAAAAAAAAACTGTAGACTGTAAAGTTAAGATAAAGAATTGGAGGAATAAAACTTTCTGTTTGGGGACTAAAGAGGCAGTGAAGGGGATGTTTATTACTGCAGCATCTTTAGTATTCAGCAGTTGAACTTGGGGTGTGTGGGTGCAGCACACAGGCCTGATGATTTGAGGTGTGGGTGTTGGGCCGATTTAAAACATCTAGCAGCCTTCTCATCAAAGCTGTCCCCTTTCAGTCTGAAGTTGCCTGCATGTATAATTGTTGCCTAGCAGGGATGGGGAATAGAAATAAAAACAGTAAAATGAATGTGGTAGTGCTGATTATTTACTTCCTGCTACAAGATAATTTGCCAAACAGCCGCCCTGGCATTTAGTGCTGTCCTTTTTGTGTTTGAAAGCATGCTGTTTTTTGTTAGTTGCAGGAATCTTGTAGGCTGTCTGAAGTTCCTCCATGTGTTTCTGCAGATAGGATCGAAGTTCGCCACTTGAACAGCATTAGTTTTGAGCCATGCTTTTTTTTGGGCAGAATCAAAGCAGTGCTGCAAAACCCCCGAGGCCATTTAACTGATTATGCTGACAGCTCCTACAAACCATGCTAAACTTTAATCATTGTTCTGTCTGTTTGTTTGGGTTAAAATCTTAGCAATAATCTTTAAACAACTGTCACTGTTAGCCATGGGTCGTCATTAGCAATAATATTTGCATTAAAAAAATGTAAACAAAAAAGAAAAGCAAAAAATATTTCTACTACTGCTAAAATATATCAGTCAGGGTTATAAAAATATAGAATGTTTTAGTTTAAGCTTTTTAATAGGGCTGTAACTAATGAATATTTTGCTAATCGATTAATCTGTCATTCATTTTTCAATCGGATTGCAAAAGATTTTTTTCCCCAACAGAATTTAAAGAAGGTAAAACTTGAACTATTTCACTTGAGGAGTTCTGGATAGAGCATATTGATGGTTTCTCATCTTTAAGACAGAATGTCTCAATGTTTTTTTGTTGTTTTTTTAGAGTTTTGTACATTTACTGCTCTGAGTGGGTTGCTCTGTTAGCTATAGCCTCTATATTGTAGTTACAATTACTAAACCTGTAAAGAAGTTAAAATTTGTTTTATTGAATTGATATTTCTTTAACATTGGGCAGTTCATATTCCCCTACACTTTACTGAGCCACCCGCTACCTTCCTAACCTCCCTTTCATCACCACTCCTTTTAAACCTTCATGTCTGTGGGTGGGAGTATACATGGTCCCCTTCATGTGAGTGCACAGGAGTCGGCAAGGATCTGCGTAGGTCACAGAGTATATAGGACGCCAAGTGAGCAGGCTTCTGATTGGCAGGCGCCTTGCTGGTAAATTGGTAGGAGAAACACTGAACCTAGATTAGCAAAACAAGTGCTAGTGTAAATGTGAAAGTGCTGATTCGTGGTCCACCAACAGACAAGTTTCTCACAGGTTTGTGCAAATAATCATGTAAATGTGTTCAAAATCAGTTTCTGCTGCCATTATGCTCTTTGAGAGTCAGGGTGAGGCCCTAATTAAAGCATAACTTTTAACGGCTGACGTCAAAATGCTTTGGGGAGAACCCTGTAGCTTTCTCCTGTCCTGCTCTTTATAGCCTGGGTATATGGAGTTGCATTTAATTTCTGAATTAATCAGGCTGCCTGCTCTTCCACGGTCTGTAGTCATCCTCTGAAAAGATATGGTGTTCCTAACTTTCCAGCTTTCATGTTATTTTACCACAATTCAGGACTGTGAGATTTCTGAGGAGTATAGCTTGCTGAGTTGATCAGCAGATACATAAACACACTGGAAAAAATAAAAATCTAGATAAGTAATTTTCTCCTTAAAATAAGTACATTTGTTCTTGGATTGAGGAGGTAAAAGTGACATTATGCTAATGGAACAAGACAATTTACATTTAAAATAAGAAAACACAATTGCATTGTCTTATTTCAAGTGTATTATATCTAAATATCTTATTTTAAGAGTAAAAATACTAATTCCATCGGCAAATCATCTCATTTACCTACTCAAATTAAGGGTAAATACACTTAATTTAAGAAATTTTGACTTAATTCTAGGTCGTTTTTCCAGTGCATTGTTAGTAGTACCTAATCCAGACAGAACAAAACATGTTTCTGTTGGTTGATGAGGGGGCAGACAGGCATCACTGCAGTACACTCACAATTGTAGTAAGGATATGGTGACACATTGTGCACACTAGTTACCCTAATACATGGTTGCCAAGGCCTTTGGATCATGTAACCTCTTTGTGCATCGTTCGCATGGACATCTACTGCTTAAACTCTACTTTTCTGACCTCCTTTGTCTTTCTTCTCATCCTCCTTTTAGATTAATGAGTTAAGTAATGTGCCTGTACCCGTGATGCTGATGCCAGACGACTTTAAAGCCTACAGTAAGATCAAAGTGGACAACCACCTATTTAACAAGTAGGTACATCAGTTCACATGCTGTGAAAAGTTTTAAAACAGCAAAACTGAAATATAAAAGACTTGTTTGAATTGAGACGTCCCTTTGGTCTACAGCACTAGATGACGTATCCTGAAGGATGATTGATATAATTACCTCAGTCTGCTAAATTAGTTTTTAGTCGAGCCTTTCATGATGCTGATCAGTGGTTTTTCAACATCCTGTTAAATCATTCTGGACTTTCGTTTTGTCTGTTCGTGTTCTTGCAATGACTGCAGGAAATGCTTCTTTTAATCTGGTTTAAAATTACAGTAACACAGAGGATTTTATAGGAACCTTGTTTTTTTCTCTGGGCAAGAGATCTTCCCTGACGAGCATTTGTCCTAATTTCTCAGTATACCTGGGTCTGGATATTGTGAATACTTGTACTAATCTTATTTTTAGCCATTCAAAATACCCCAAAATACTTTAGAAGTAAATTTTTACTTTTAAAATCTTTTTTTAATCCTGATGTCAATCTGACATTAGGTTTGTTGTGATACAGAATCGGTATTCAATGCTAAACAAGAAGAAAAAAACCAACACAATGGAAATGTGTAAATACACCACATCAGCATCTATACCATCTATATTATCATAGTTACTTTGGATGTTGGAGCCTCTTTGTTTTTTTCCTTGAAAGCAACAGATATTTTGTTCAAACTAGACATTCTGCTGCAGAATATTTGGCAACTCTGGGTTGAACTGATTTAGACATTTGTTGTCCTGTTGACAACTGTTACTTCAGCTGCAGCAATTTAAGTTGGTGGAGGGCTAATGCTATGCTAACTCAACAACTCAAATGGCATGCGTCTGTTACTATAATTACATTTACATAGTGATGAAAAATGTGAAACGAGTCACAATTTAAGTAAAATTAACATTTATATTTATTTATATTTTATTATTAATGGTTAGGAAATGACAGTGGCAGCAATGCAGGCGTTTGTGATTTCAAATCAGCAAACGTGTGCACGTATTGGCCGGCTAATATATCAATATGTGTCTTTACTGAAAACACTTAGGTTTACTAACATCACCTACAAATCTAGAGTAAAACACTGAAATTAAATAAAATATGTGTCAACAGGGCATCATAATTTAATCAGAAAGCCTTTACACAACCAGAGTAAGCTACCTGCACAAAACAAAGTTTTTAAAGTCCTATTATGTGTTATATATCAAACTTAAAACTTTCAACCTGAGATTGATAATGCCTAGTTTAGTGTTTGGAGTGTTTTATTGTTATTTATACTATTCTAGCATCAATACTGCAGTGTTTTATTGATGGATAAAGCTAATAGAAATAGTGTGTTTTGTTATTTTTCCTCCAACTGGTGCTCAGAACTTTGTGCCATTCACCGTTCATCTGTGTCTCTCGTCAGAGAAAATCTACCGAGTCGCTTTAAGTTTAAAGAGTACTGTCCCATGGTGTTCCGAAACCTGAGGGAGCGTTTCGCCATCGACGACCAGGACTACCAGGTGAAACACTTTTTCACTAAGTCAGCAAACATCAGTAGAGGAAATTAAATTCTGCATTAGCTGGTAAAAAGTGATTTCTTTTTTTTTTTTTTTTGTGGTGTGTCTCAGAACTCTCTGACCAGGAGCGCCCCTCTTAACAGTGACTCCCAGGGCCGCTTCGGTAACCGCTTCCTGACAAGCTACGACCATCGCTTCGTAATCAAAACAGTATCCAGTGAGGACATTGCTGAGATGCACAACATTCTAAAGAAATATCATCAGGTAGAACTGTCGTTTTTGTTTGAATCACAGGCTTAACTTTATCTCCCTTTCTTCTGAGCTAACTTTAAACACTGATGTAAACGATGCACTGCTGTGGAACATAAAAGGACAGTAAAGCAGCTCTGTGCTGAGCTTTAATCAGTGTTGGAAGTGATTTTTTTTTTTTTTATGCCTCCCGTTTTTTTTTTTCTATCACTCCCACACTCCTCGTTACATCGCTCGTCTCCTCTCCTTGGTTCCAGTTCATAGTGGAGTGTCATGGCAACACGCTGCTCCCCCAGTTCCTGGGAATGTACAGGCTAACGGTGGACGGCGTAGAGACGTACATGGTGGTGACCCGGAACGTTTTCAGCCATCGTCTCACTGTGCACCGCAAATATGACCTGAAGGTAAAATAAAAAGTGTAATATACTGTACCATGGTCATCTTCTCAGTCCGTCTAAAATCCATCCATCCTTTCGCCCACCTGCTTTTTTGTTAATCCATCCACTTGTCTGCTCAGCCATACTTTCAGCATTTATTATATTACCTGTTTTTTTCCATCAGTTGTCCAGTCATTTGTCCCTACAGGAGCCCATCTGTCAATATATATATAAAAAAAAAACACTTAAGGAACTTGAGAAGTGACTTGCACCCTTGCAATTTGCAGTAAAAATGAATTGTGCTGTCGAAAGATGTTAATCTAATTAACTGGATTGTTTTGCCTCTTGTGAAAAGAGAATCAGAACTGTAATTTTAAAAAAAGGATGTTCACCTCACCACTGTATCTGTTTTGAAGTGATGAACCAAATCTAACTGCTCCAGGATATTTTCTCTTTTTATCCTTCACCTTATGGAGCTTTTCTTTATGGTGCCTTGTGAAGATTTTTAATTCAGCAGCACAGTTTGGTGATAACCCAATTTACAGGAGACTAGAAGTCTAGGTCGTTGCTGAAAGCTGTTAGATCTCAGTTTATGCTGAGCATTAATGCTAGCCATGGTCTTAACAGTGCCACACCAGTCTCATATCCCTTTATTTACATTACCTCCTATGCTTACATACAGATTGTCTTATTAAAGGTTCTTCTGATTAGGTTTGTTTGTTTAAATCCTCTTTTTCTGTTTTTGTTTTTTTTGTTTTTATCCTGATTTTTAGGGTTCTACAGTTGCAAGGGAAGCCAGTGACAAGGAAAAGGTAAGCCTCATTTCTTTGTGCTGACGGGCTGCCGTCACGAAGGGACCAAAAATAACCCCCCTCGGATGACCCCAGCAGCAAACTTGTCAAATGACAGCTAAATTAAGTAGTTCTAAGCAGAATGAAAGCAGATACACTGTGTTGGTACCTTGTGCAACGGCCTCATTTAAATATATCTTTCATAACATCCTGAGGCTTGTTTTAAAGTGTTTGTTTGCTCAAAGCTTCTCTAGATGTTTAGTTACCTGATGTGATGTAAGCATGGCTGATAGAAATCTGATATAATGCATCTCTCTCTTCAGGCTAAAGAGCTTCCTACTTTTAAAGACAATGACTTCCTGAATGAAGGGCACAAGCTGCAGATAGGAGACGATAACAAGAAGTACTTTTTGGAGAAGCTAAAACGGGATGTTGAGGTAGAGAAACTTTGGTTTATTGGGACGTTACCTCTGCTTATTTGTTAGTCTACCTCCGTGATTCAGTTTTTATTTCTTTAAAGTGCCAAAGACTTTTCTCTGAATTCTATTTTTATAGAATAATGAGGCCTCTCTGTATGTGTGTTTTAGTTCTTGGCCACCCTGAAGATCATGGACTACAGTCTGCTGGTGGGCATCCATGACATAGAGCGGGCGGAGCAGGAGGAGATGGACGTAGAGGGTGGCGGGGACGAGGAGGAATTTGAGAACGATGAAATGGGTCGGGGCGTGCTGACTGGTTCTTTCGGCACGCCTCCTGACAGTCCTGGAAACCCTCTCAACTACGGGGGATTCTTCGGCCCCGGGGAGTTCGACCCCTCTGTTGATGTTTACGCAATCAAGAGCCATGATAGTGAGCAATTTTATTTTAAATTAGAAACATAAAAACACAAATGAAAGAATTGAATTTGACTAAAGGTCCAAGTTGCAAATACATTAATGCTGCTTGAATTCTGATTTTGTCTTTCTACAGCGACAAATTTACATGCAATTAATTTTAACTTCCTTAAACAGAGTAAAGAATAACTTTGAAGTGAGTTTTACAATTAGGTTCTCAGCCACCTTCACACCAACGCCTCAAAATAAGATTAAGTGCAGCTAATTAAGACTCACTGAAAGAAACTCTTAACTTATCTCAGTATAAACATGGCTGCTCTGTGAAGCTGTCAAAGGGTTTTTAAGTGATTAAGAGCATCTGCAGTATATAGACCAAAAGTCTCAAACTCCTCCAGGTCCGCCATCCTGCACCTTTTACTGCCTCACTATTATGCTTACTACTCAACAGCTGCGAGGAAGCTGTGGAAACGCTGAGAGCAGGGTTTGGGTATAGAACATTACCCTCACAGAACTGTGTTCTGTTATCACAAGAAATAAAAAAAATATGGCTTCATTGGAAGTAAAGAGGCCTCTCCAGGGTTGACGTTAAGGATTTTTACCATTTTTACCACCAAGTGACTTTCACATTTCATTTGCCCAGAAACAATTTTTACTTGCCCAGTATAATGTTTAATACTAAATATAGTTCCTAATATTAATTTTTGTATATATATATATCAATGAGACATGTTTGTTTTTTTAAATGTTTTTTGTAATTCAGTATTTTTTATGTTTACAGGTTCCTAGTGTGTATATGCATGCGTCAGATAATGAACTCAAGCCTCTATTACCGTGTTAACATGCTTTTCAGTCCTTCCTGCACATTCTTTTCAAACTAAACTTTGCTTCAAACTGTTGTGTGCTTGGAAAAATATAAATTGTAATGTTAAAAATCAAAAAAAAAAACATGACAGGTTTAAAACTTAACATAAATCACAAGACAGAAGTCAATTTCACAAATGAATAACTTTTATTTTAGAGCCACGGTATGTTTATACAAGATGATACTATTAATGTAATCTGACTTTTCTACAGAATCATTATACATAGTTATTTTATACAGGGTTTCCACAGTCTGACATAATTTCAGAATTCTCTGACTTTTAACTGACTCAGGATTAGTTTTCCCTGACAAAATAAATGCAGCCGTTTGTCATGTTGGCAACTACATCAAAATGACCGCTAGGTGGACAAAAATCACGCCATCTGGCGGAAAATCACCTGGCTTTTTCAAATCACGCGAGAATGTGTACAAAACAACAAAAATGGCGCCGGCAGCGCTTCTGGGTCGTTTTCATCGAATGTCTGTGATTTTAAAGTAATTTTAAGTGATACATTTTTTTTTGTGATCATTGCACTTGCAAATGCAATGAAATTTGTACTCTCCCAACAATAAAAACTTGCCTTGGGAGATCGGGCGACGCTTAACATCGAGCCCTGCCTCTGGTAGGTCTGCAGGAGCTGCAGAGATGCACCGCTCAGGTGGGAGAATTCATCAGGCGTTATACTCCACAAATTT
The DNA here is from genome assembly GCF_000732505.1 of Cyprinodon variegatus. Lineage (NCBI taxonomy): Eukaryota > Metazoa > Chordata > Actinopteri > Cyprinodontiformes > Cyprinodontidae > Cyprinodon > Cyprinodon variegatus. The sequence goes on from NW_015150579.1 coordinate 378,339, forward strand.
ATAGAATAGAGGCAAGGAGAAATCCAGCACTGATAGAAAACTATACTAGAATGAGCTCAGGTTAAAGGATTTGAGGGGCTGATAACAGAGCAGCTAATGATTAGGAAGGTGAAGTTATAGCCCAGACCTAAACCCAGAGGAGTTTTAAATAACCACATAATGCCACCAAAATAAATTAAGGTTGTGATGACTCAAAATCTGAAAGTTCAAAAGATATAAACACTTTTCCAACCTACTGAGTAAAACCAAGTCAATCATCTTATCAGGTTGTCAGCACCAAGAGCTGGAACATTTGTGGTTGTCTCCAGTATTATCAGCTGTTTTGTTGGATACTAGTGAAACATAAAGTGATTTTATTTATTTTATTTTTCCAGGTGCTGTGAAGAAGGAGGTTTACTTTATGGCTATTATTGACATCCTCACGCACTATGATGCTAAGAAAAAAGCTGCACATGCTGCCAAAACTGTGAAACATGGGGTGAGTATTGAAATGCTCGTTCTTTTTATGGACTTTGAAATAAGACCAGTGGGTTTCACAGAGTTACTGTACTTGGAATCATTCTTTGAATTATCTGCTGTTATAAACGCAGGTCATTGTGGATTAGAAGGGAACCTGAAGCAATCAACCTTAACTAAATGCTGAATTTGTTATGCAGCTGGTACACTTGGTTAATGAAGGCCTGCCGGACGGGTTTGGTTTTTTAATATTTTGACAGGCAGACATGTAAATGTGAGTGTTCAGAACTCGGGTTGGGCATTGTGACAATTTCCTATCGATTTCAGTTCTCTAAAGAGGAAGGTTTAAAAAGTTCATACGTTTTAAATGAGCTAGCTTACCTGCCTGGAGGAAATAGTCTGAACTTCTCAATAAATTTAATTATATGAATAATTTCCTTCTTATGAACTTAACTATAATTTATTACAGGGTGGTTTATAGATGGTAAACCTATAAACTCTGAGAAACAGTCGTGGACTAAAGTCCTGGCACCCCTGATATGATGTTACTTGTATTGTAGTATAGCTTTTTATTTCCTCTGTGTGTATGGGAACCAGCCTGTTGTTTTTTGTTTTTTTTTTTTCGACAAAAATAAAATAGTTTTCCTTTATTTTCTTCAAATTTGCAATTGCAGTATTAGGGATGCACTCCCTCCTCCAATCAAATGATTTGTTCACTAATGCGGCTTCTTTAAAGTTTGTTAAGCTGCTCTAGTAAAATATATTTATAGAAACTAGGTTGGGTGGATTACCAGTAATGAAGGATTATCTGGTCCAGTTAAAAGTCAAAATGCTGCAGGGTTGAAATGTTTTTAGTATTCTAGTCTGGATAATTCTTTTAGTTTCTAGATTTTACACACACACACACACACATATATATATATATATATAATCAATTAGCATTAATAGTGCAGCAGCTTTTTGCCGAGTGCAGACCTAAAGTATAGTGTAATAACAATATCACATTACTGGTGACTGTGAATTTGAGCCAGCAGCAAAGTAATCATCTTTTATGTTTAGGCTGCTTGAGTTATTTATTTATTGTTTTTTTTTCATCGCCTGTAAATTTTTCCATTCAGTACAATGTAGAATTTATAAATGAAACTCGTAGCAGCATCTCTAAATGTATTTCAACCATTTGAAAGGCCAGTTCAAGTGACAGAGTATTCACAAACACAGTGTCATGTTAAAAAGAGGTTACACATTAGATGAGTCATCTATAAACATCTCATTTAATACTAAATAATACTCCAATAATAGTTTTGGATTTATTAATCGTTCAGTTTTTGAATCCTCAGGCTTTCTTCTTGATTTGTGGTGTCAACAGCAGACTGGATAGAGCTGGTTAGAAACAAAAACGGTTAAAGGATTGTAAATTGGAGGATTATGACTTTTCTCAAGCTATTTGGAGGGTTGATTTTATGGTCTCTCTGTGTACTTCAGTCCAAAGGGACTGATTAAAAGTTTGTAAAATAATAACATAGGGACGATTAATCAGAGGATGGAAACAGTTCCCCATCTCCACAGTGTTTAATGTCAACCTGATGAGCAGGTACTGCTTGCAGTGCAGCTCTGTCACATGCCTGGACCAAAGATGGTGTAATAAAAGGGGTTGAATGTAGTTCATGTGCCAAAAGCAAAGTAGTTTAGCCTACAGCATGAACACTTTCTGAAACCACTTATTGTTTTGGTCAGACATTATTTCAGGCTATCGCTTCAGGAAAACTGGAAAGGATTTGATTTTAAAGAATTTATCATGAGGAAATCTTTTTTTTTTTAAACATCTTGCTTTGGGCTGAAACGTTTGTTACATTGGATGAAGGAGTTTGCCCTGAGGGTTGTTAGTTCAAGCCCCAGCTCTGGCTTTCAGTGTCGTTGTGTCCTTGGACAATGCACTTCACCTGCATTGCCTACTGATGGTGGTCAGAGGGCCCGGTGTCAGTGAGCCCCAGGGCATCTGTGGCTACTATATATTTTGCCATGCTTTGTGTGTGAGTATGCACGTGAATGTAGTGTAAAGCTCTTTGGTCAAGTCCTCTGACTTGAAAGACACTATATAAGTGTTGACCATTCACTTGGATTTTTTGTGTTGGTGTTTTTTTTTTTTTTATCCAAGCATTATTGACATTTTATGTCCCTTTTTTGGTCAGATACATATTTTTCTAGCTGCACAACATGCAGACAGAATGTTACATGCATTAAACATTCCTTCTCCATTACCTCAGGCTGCAGATGATGCAAAAGTAAATTAGCCTCTAGCTTGATGTTAGCACTTAATTTCTCTTTAATGGAGTAGTATAGTCTTTACAAATAACAAAGCTTCCATAGCCTGAAGCAGTTCAGTTGTTTGTTTCAGTCAAAATGATGCAGAAACTAACTTTGTGGAAACTTTTAAATTAAGAGCCTTTAAATATGCTGGTGAAGATTCTGAGTCACCCAGGTCAGTCATTCCAAAAAAGTAAAAAAAAAAAGAAACAAAAACAAACTGCTGAAATTTGTTTTCCAAGTTTGAAGACGTTTCACTTTTTCAATTCAAAATGTCCGGATTAGCTTTGAGTTTCCAGATTTGGAGCCACTCTATAAGCCGGAAACTCAGCGTTAATCCAGACATTTGATTTGAGAAAGCTGGCTGGATGGGAAGCAAAATGTCTTCAAACTTGGAAAACAAAGTCCTGTTGTTTGTTTTTTTTTTACTTTTTTGGAAGAGCCTTTAAACATTCTCTCTGAATGTTAAATAAATAAATTGAACTTATTGATCTCGCAATGGAGAAATTAACTCTGCATCTAAGCCATCCTCTTTGGGGCGCAGTGAGCTGCCACTGTGCAGCGCCCGGGCATCACTCGAGGGTTACAGACAAAAGAGGCAGTTATATTTTCCAATTCACAAAAGTTAAGAGTCTTTGAGGTAACTGTTCGATTTTTCCCCGAGTCTCTCTCCTTTCTCCTTCTCCAGTGAAAAAGTCCTGGTCTCGATTTCGGGGATCAGGTTAATAATGCTTAGGAGGGCCTCATTGCAGGGGGGATTAACTGGAGCCAGCATTTGGTGATTGCCGCCTTGCTTGCAATCAAAAAAATCTTCATTAAATATGTGTCACTTGAACCATGGCCTTCAGAGATTTTTACGAGGTACAAGAAGATGAAAGAAAAGTCCAATACTGTTTCCAGGCTTTCAGATTATTTGCTTAACAGCATGCCAAAGCATCTTCAACTTAGGACTGGACCAGAAGATATGAAAGTAATCTACAGTAACCAGCTCCTCCAGCATGGCAACTGTGCACAACTTAACCATTGATTTCTGCTCTGCTGCAATAAAAAACCTGATTAGGTTCTTCCAGGAATCTCACCATTCTATAGTAGAAAAGGTGCTTTTCCATAGTCGAGACCAAACTTCCACTGAGATGTAATCCTAGGCTTCCTTTACCCATTGCTAATTGATATCATCTGTTGGCCACGTATTCATAGATGTGAAATTTCTGTAAAGTTTGCCAATTATACCTTTTTAATAACTACCAGTTTCAGGGTTTCCACGGGTCATTAAAAATCATTGAATTGTTATTTTTTAAATTAAGGCCTTAATTGGCATTAAAATTCATTAAATGTTTTTATTGTGGCATTTAAAATGCTTTATTAAAAAAAAATGTTTAGAAAAACAATTTCGTCAGACATATTATGTCAAGATATATTTTTGTGGAACTGCTTCCGGTTGATCGCAAAGCTGTATGTTCAGAAAAGAAGCTTGAGAATGGAGGGAAAAAGCCAAGTTTCCACAAAATTGGTTGGAAAACGAGGAATTTGGTACATGGCTCCAGCCTGTCGACGGGTACTTGTTGGTGGCATTAAAATTATTTCTAAGAGCATTAAAAAGCATTAAATTTGAGTTATTAATTCCTGTATAAACCCTGCATTTATGCATACATTATGACTTGCATTATCCCTGGATTCATCACTAAGTCAGTGGTCATGGTTTCCCCCTAAAAAAAACTGCACCTGCATATCAAAATCAAAATCTCTCCTCCAATCTCAGAAATCTGGCATAAATCCTTGCAATTTTCCAGATGCCCGTTTTTTGTTATGTTACAGAAGGAAGTGATTCAGTCTCTATTTATGGACTAGAAATATCATGAGAAAGCACAGATGGTATGCCGACCAACTCAACACTCCTGTCTGTTTTTTCAGATTATATTTTTTAACCACCTCGGATCACTTCTTTAAGGAAAACTTGCACTTCAGTTTTGGAAATTGTATACTTGCAGAGGCCTGTCTGAGCAACCAAGCACAGATCATTTAGGGAAGTTCAATATAGTGAGCTCAATGAATGTTCTGCTATGTAGTTTGGATTACACCAGCATTCTAAAGGTCTAATCTGGGCCCACATGTAATAATCCACTATCCCTCGCCAGTCAAAGGCTTGAGTATTTTACTCTTGGTCTTTTATCTTTTATTTCTGCATATAAATATGGAAAAGATTGCAGATCAGACTCCCTAAATTGTTTTGTTGGGATCTCTACTGGGAGTGCTGCAAAGATTTATAATAATCTAGGGAGAACATTTACCTTCATTGTCCATAGGCTCCACCTCTCCAGATCATCATAGATTTTCTTATTTGCTTGAAATGAATTTTCATAGAGCTGTGCAAGTTTTTTTTTTGTTAAAAAAGCACAAAGTACACAATTTGATTCCATTTATTGCTTTGATGGCTTGAACAATTTGGTCAAAATTAGGGTTTTTGTACATTGAGTGTATAAACGAAAAAAATCCCATACTTTTCCAGAATGTTCATAAGCAGTAGGATAGAAAATTCAGTATTTTCCATGGCTAGAGGACCGTTATCCGCATATCAGCATATATTGTTCTCCACATCCTCAGTAAACCTCCCTGATAACCCAAACCAGAGGCTCGATAAAAAGGTTAACGGACACCGCTGCCGACACCCTCTTTGCATTGTTAGTTGATTTGAGAGGTTCCCATTAATCTATATTCTTGCTGTTTGTGAACAGTAGATTAATCATATTCACTACATAAATATTTGTGTTGATATATTTAATACACTGCATGTCTTTTTAAAGTTTTTAAGCATGTTACTTGTTCTATGAGACAGCTTTTAAACACCATGTATACCTACATGATTGTCCTGTAGGATGATTATGTATTTTCAGGGTTTATTTACAATAAAATAGTTTTCACCCTCAAAGATGTACTTGATTTTGATAATTAGGTATGATGTAAGACATGCAACATGGGGTATATTGGTAACTTAAATTCTCCAGTCTTGTTTATGAAGATTGTTTTATTGGATCAAGCTTTTCTAAAATATCAATCACTGCTGTTGCATTAAGCACAGCTGCTAAATCAACCGTATGGTTGAAAAGTGCTTCCATCAGCAGACCAGAAGACGATCTGCATTTTCATACAAATCATTTTCAAGGTTCTTAATTGAGTATAATGTATTCAATTGCTGCTGTTTTTAAGGATCTTCTGATCTTGCAGGAATTAAAGCAACGTCAACTTTTGTTCATGCTGGTCTGCAGTTCTGTTATTGTTCTGACTTTAAAGGTTCTCCTGTTTTTCTTGTGCAGGCAGGGGCCGAGATCTCGACGGTGAACCCGGAGCAGTACTCCAAAAGGTTCTACGAGTTTATGTCCAACATCCTATCATAGAATTATCCTCCAGTCCAGCCGGTCACATCCAGTCATAGATCAGTCAGATGCCACACTTTCACTTCTGTGTGTAGGTCTCTCGCCCCTCGAATAAAAATAAACAATCCAACAAGCATCCAGTAAGATCCCCAAACGCTGCAGAGGTCCTGCTGGGGGATCCTTTGAGCCTGTTACGCAACACCCACCCCTTCTTCACTTTGTGAAATCAAATCCCAGTATCCTCCTCCTGTTTTATTTTCTTTTTTAAATCTACACTCCTTAACACTTCAATTGCTCCTCATGCCAGCACGAAAACTGTCTCACTAATGCCTTGAACGAGAGCATCAGCTTCAGCAGTTATGTCAGTCAGTAGAGTCTCCTCAGTCTCTGTTCATGCTGTTTTTCTTTTTTCTTTTTCTTTTAGACAAACAGGTGCAGAATGACCAAATTGCATGACAAACTTCTCAGACAGTCGCCACCAGGCTTCTCCTAAGATTTAAATGTACTGCTGACAAATTGGAGATTAGCACATTAATATATCAGTGTATAGACTAAACGAATGCAGTGTCAAAAAAAAAATGCATGGCTGACATGTACATGAGACTCCAGCACCAGTTGTAACATCAAACCACTAAACATCAGAGTGTTATGACTAAAAGGATTAATATGAAAAAAAAAAGTTGAAATGTTATGTTGCCATAATTTCTCTGGATGTTTTTAAAATTTTAACCCAGAAGTTGGGTGGAGGTTGGTTGGAATAAGGAAACACAAACTCTCACAAAAGAAAAAAAAGGGGAATTCTGCAGCAAATACTTGTTTTATTACCATAATGATCATTTTTATATCTTGTTTACATTAATGTAGCAATTTTGTGTTTGTATACAGTATTGTTTTGTTACCAACAGACATTAGGAAAAAAGGTTACTTGAAAAAAAAATGACTCATTGCATATTAAAGGGAGTTTTATCTTGTTTTTGTTGTCCTCATTCTTTTCTTGCCCTCTGTGTGCATGTTTTTATAAATTCATAAACTTTGGGAGATAAATCACACTAAAATTTTTGTGTGATCCCATAAGGGAATTATCCAAATACTTAACAGATCAAGTTGAAAGCTTATTGAACACCAAATATACTCTTCATTATTTAATGAGTTGCATCTCCACATAGTTACTTCAAACTGTGGAGTTTGGGGAAATAAGTAAATATGCAAGGCGAGTCAACCACTTTGTAGATAATTAAACATTTAGGGTTAAAGTTACTTGTTTTTTAGAGCTCCCGTTTGCACAATGCCTTTCTGAATTTTACCTGCACCCATCAGAAAGACTTGAATAAACACATTAATTTAGATCCGTTGTTCCCTCTTTGCTGGTGTTAACATTGTCCTGCTGTTCCTCTGACCACTTTATTTGGCAGATTTAGTAGAGTTCATTAGAAATCCTTTTCAAGCTCAGGCCCTGCCTTTAAACACACTCCCTCTGTGTTCAATGGGTTGGGGCCTGTTTTCAGGAAGTTAATAGCCTCCAGAACCAGCTCTGCTGTGTTTTGGACAGAGGTGGGTAGTAAATGGTTAAATTTACTTGTGGAGCTTTTTTTTTCAAATGTATTTTTAGGAGTAGTTTTACAGTGTTGTAGTTTTTACTTTTGAGTAAAAATATAAAGTATCACTACTCTTGTGTAAACTTTCTGGCTACTTCATTGTAACTTTGCTTAATGAATACAAGCATGTTTTACAAAGCTATTTGGTTAAAAAAAAATATTTCATGGAATTTGAGGGAAATTACAGTAAAAAGTTACTTTAATCAATTCTAACATGCTGTAACTATTAATAAGATGTCTCAAAAAATATAAAATCAGCTGTTGTAATGGGTTATAAGTAGATCAGATACTCGGTACTTTTAGTCTTTTTTTTTTTTTTCAAGAAGGCACGATGAAGTAGTGCTACTCTAAAGTACCGTTCTTTGACACTCTACTGACCTCTGGTTTTGGATCCATCAAGTTGGACCGACCAAACGTGTCAAAGTTTTAACCACCTGATCTTGCCTGCGTAAAGGGAGGAGACTGGTTATTTAAGCTAGTCATAAATGGGCGAAATATAAATTCTTAAGATGTCTTCATGGATTAGAACCTATTAATAAAATCAGCCTCACAGCTTCAAAAATGGATAAACACCTTCTGGAGGAAAATCCTAAAAAACCAGCTAGAATAAATGGAAGGGTAAGTGTGAAAATTCTGTCATCCAGGTCATGGTGACTATGTTCCTCCAATTTAAGCCAGTTTGTAGTTGAGGTAAGGTTTCCTAACTGAAGAACACTTTGCTGTCTAAATATATTAGACATTTCTGAACTGTTTAAAATCCAGGTTTGTACTGAAAAGCTGCCTGTTAGAAGGTACAGTATTTAAACAAATGGTCCTGTGTAGATTAAAAAGAATAATCCCAATTTGATCGATCAAATTAACTCAATCCAGCACTTATAATCCCTATGATCACTGATGAAAAGAAATCCTCCATTTTTAGTTCAATTAGATCATTAAGTTCAGGATGTGCAAGCTAATATTTACTTAATCATGCAGGTTAAAATATTCCATTTCAAAAGCAGTATTACTATTTAACATAATACGTTACTAAAGTACATTTGATGCATTAATTTGACCAAGTTATTTTCTTAATGTGTTGCAATGCATCAGGATAATGTAAAGTGATGCTTCTGTTCAACATTCCATCTATAACAAGTTATTCTGCAAAAAAAAAAAAAGTTCTTCACAAAAAAAAAAAAAAAATCATTGGTAGAGCAACCTATTGACCTTTTTGGGATATTACCTACAACACATAAGCAGATGTCTAAATAACTAATTGCATTGATGCATTCTTCTGTTCGCTGTACAGAGAATGGGGTGGAACAAAATCCTCTGGATAACAGCAACCCCCTTCAAGACCCCAGTGGGCCCGGCATGAGCACATTACAAATGTTGATTGTTTAAACCCATTTTTTTTATTTATTGGACAGCATCAGTAAGAAAACAAAACAGGTGTGTTTGAATCAGTTTTATACAAAACAACTGCATGGAGGAAGTGCAGCGAGAAACAGAAGCTCTAATCCATCCTGGCTTTCAGGGTTCGTGTGGTGATCTTGTCTTTCTCTCTGTGAAAGATTAAGAACACAGAAACAAAACATTAAATCATCAGATCTGCTGTTTCCCTTTTCACCAAACTATTTGCTGTCATAGCAGTAATTAATGGTATTGTAAACTTAATCGTGGAAAAAATTAAAAAGCACCTTTGTTTTCTCTATATAAAAGTTGTTTTTTTAAATTTTTTATTATTAGCTCCTCAAATATTCAGGGGCTGCCACAGTGAGTCATTAGGACTTGCTCACAGACTCAGCAGAGCTTCAATGCTGAATGTCCTTCCTGACAACCAGGGCTCCGTTTCACGAAGCAGGTTTAACGAAAACTCAGTTGTCTAAACCTGAAAACAGGGAAACTGACTTTTCTGGTTCACAAAGAGTTTCTTCAACCTCTGGTTCAGTCAGCGTAGTAAGTCTCCCCAGAGCTAACCTGGTCAGTAGAAGGTTAGTTTTAGGTAGCAGTTTCCTCTGTCTCTGCTCTCCTTACAGCCAAATGCTGTGTTTCATTTCCTGATCTAGTCTGATTTTTGTTGTAGTTTTGTGCATAAAAAATATATATCCTTCACTCGGTCCGTTGGACACGTTACCGGTAGGTTTTAAACAAACATTGCATGTCTGTTTGACGAGGATCTTATCAAAAAATGATCAGCATTTTTTCACAGAGAATTTAATATTTATAGGGAGAGGATTCTACAACTCAGTTGACATGCTATGAGATTACGTGTTTTTATGTTTGTTTAATTTGAGCAAGATGCCGATCATTTTATATTTACTGTACATGAAGAACTGCTGATATTATTTTGAGATTACACATAAGGATTGACTCGATGACAACCCTAATGAGCCTATTGGCACACTCTGAAGCCATGGTATGGGCCTGATCGCTGCTTATAATGGCCATTTGTCTGCATACAGACACTTTACAGTGTAAAAGAAGACTGAATCAACATGAAGAGGGACCCGTGAGATGATCCACAGGTTCTATATATTAGAACGTTTTTAGACTTCATTTTAACCTGCTGCCAGAAAATGTCACCTAAATAGATACATTGATTTACTACAATTCAAGCCGTTTTGATACGTACCAGTTTTACTGAATACGTATTCCTGATATCTGAAAAAAAAAACAACATTTTTTCTTTGTCTAAATGACTATTTCAAACAAAATGATATTCTCCACATCTGGAATAAACCTTCTGGAAATTTTAGATCTCCATCTTAATAATCCTGGTCAGCATTTGTATTATTTTAACTATGACATTTTTTTTTTCAGACATCATAAATACACTTTCAGTCAAGCTGATAGATGTGAGAACGGCCACTTAAAATGTGTAAACATTTCTAGATATATAAAACTTAATTCTTACTAGTATAATTTAGTTTTTTTTACTTTCAAAAATGCAGTTTCTGCTACAAAAATTTAATTTAGAAAATATATTGTTACAGTTAGGTCTAAGAGTGTGAGTTTGATCAGGAAGAATCTTATTTCAGTGATCTACAAATGGAGCAACAGAGAGGAGTGCCTTTAATAAATGTAAAAACGGTCTGCCATAGACCANAAATTGATTGAGCTAATAGATAGCAGCCGTTGTCAAACAGAACACAGTTCCTGACTTTTGGCTAGATCAATTTTGATTTGCGGATTTGAATCTGTATTTTGTTACACCTGCTTCATGAAATTGACCCCAGGATTCAAACCTTTTCTGCCGCATTGCAGCCACAGATCTAAACCACTTATCGCTATCTACAGAAAGCTATAAAATAATGTTTTAGAAATCATCCACTTCTCTGGAACTGCAGCATCTTTATCATACAATCTGCAGTAGAAACTGAGCGGGTAAGATGTAGTGTTTCCCTTAATCCATAAGCATTTATGTATTCCAGAGAACTGCTTCACAGCAATGTTTGTTCCAATCAATCAACTCCCTCTAGGTTCCTGGTTCTTTCCCCTTTTTTTGTATTTGAATTTTAAGTTCAGCTGAGAATTTGTTTAGATTTTTTATTACCCATGTCTGTATAACCACCACCAGTCCTTTATTTGTGGGTTTAAAAAATCAGGTATTTATACATCAAGTCCAGTGTTCTGGAATCTCTGCACAGCTTTATAAAATTAAAGTTTTCCTTTTTCTATGTATTAAAAATTAGACACAGAAATCACAAAAAGTCAGTTTGGTTTCAAAACTCACTTTGCAGTCATCACTTCAATTTAATAAATGGTATGGGTTATGTGTCTAATAAAATGTATGTAGGGATATGGATCAGAAAAAAAAATAAAAAAAGAATTGAAGATTTATTATTTTTAGTCCCCTTGGTTCATAAATTTTTAAACAACAGCAAGCCTTTCATTGGTATGCATGTGTAGAACCCCATTAGATCTTCCTCATTATTTTGGGAGGAATATAATTTTTTTTTTTTATATAGTTATGCAAAAACATTTATCAGGCAATTTTAAAAGTATTTATGGCTGTAAAAATGAAAGACACGTCTGTAGGCCATTAAGATATGCGAGATGTGATCTGTTGGTAGATTTTGCACTTACATGACGTGTACGACGACTCCCATACCAGACACAGCATCCCGATCAACTGCATTCAGCATCGCTTGGGAGATAGTCTCAAAGAGGTCCTCTGGTTCCTGCAGGGACAAAAACATTTCTAATTACCATTCTAGTGCATGATAAGCTATGAACAGCTCTCATATTTCTTATGTAAATCTTGATCATCTGTGTTGTTGGTCATTATTGTTTATTTTGAAAGCTGGAACTAAACCCAACCACATGAATGTGTCTCTATGTTAGAAGGCAGCTGATCGTTCTATTTAAACACAGATGTATTTCATAGATGGTTTGAAAAGTTTCAGATAAAAAAATGAAATGTAAAAATGTCCATCTAAGGCTGGAGACATTTCTAGAGCGAATTCTACACAAAGACATTTAGAAAGTTTAGTCTTCAGACGGAAAAGTCCAGAAAAATAGGAAGCAGTTGCAGGATTAAAGATGATCTTTAAGCCATTCTAGCAACATCAAAGCCGATAATTTGAACAAAATTAGAATTATTTGACACATTTCAAGTTTCTTCAGATCTAAAAGGATGCTGACAGAATCCATTTACATAACATGTACAATTATGAACGGGCCCACAGTGAATACTGACCATGTCAGGCTCCCACAAAGATTCGCACATGCCGTACATCTGCTCCGAGCAGGTCCCGCTCACTACAAAGTCCTCTGTTACCATAGGGCAGCCAATCAGATCCAGGGAGCAGATGAACGGTTCAAAGGTTTTGGGGTCAAGTCCTGCAATCACTGGCTCAATGTAGTATGGTCCAAACCTGATGCAAAACGCAAGACAAAAACAAAGAGATGATCTACAACCACGTGGTTCATCTAGAGACCAGAAAATATCCAAGTGAGAGTTCTCCAGCCTGATGTTGCTTACCGGTAGTTAATTTCAGTTTACTATAAAAGTTGTAATTAAACTGCTCATTTTCATTTATTAAAATAAACAGTGATCAGTTTTTAATATAAAAACCTGATCTTTCTTCCTCATCCTATCATTTGTAATCACTATCACTGAATTTATACTGGATTCAGAGGGTTATACTGGAGGTTTCTGCCCTGTAATAATTGAGCCTTTCTACTCAACTTACCAATTGCTCACCCTGTAAGAGGGATTGCTGCAGAGTAACAGCTCAGTTCATTCAGCAGGGATACCATAGACAATTATGCTTTTACCAGTTGGTATCATAACCTAAATTTGATAATACTGCAGCATAATCAGGATCAAACTGGGATGTTTAGAAATTCTGGATCAGAATTAGACACTTTTGTCTTATAAAGTGCTTTCAGAATAAACTTGTTTTGAATGTGAATGGACAAGTAGAATACTTAAAGGATTGACAGATGGACATATACATAGTTTAATAGATAAATCTTTAGTTCAGTGAAATAAGGAACAGAATATTTTCCCCCATAATTATCCTGTAAAAATCCTAAATCTAAATCCAACCAAACCCTGTGAAAGAACTAAAAGGGTTACCTGTGACACACTGGATTACATCACATTTAACCAAATTGTCTGTAATAAATAAGGCACATATCTAGGGCAAAGATATAGACTTTTACACAGCAAGTAGCCCTCAGCCATCTGAAGTTACTCACCTCCTTTCATACAGTAGGTTGGACACCATGCTCATGAAGGTTTTGGGCTTGATCTGACGACCTTCCTTCAGCTCATACAGGTTCAGTCTGAATTTAAGTCTCTGTGCCCTAAACACAATGTACAGAAAACCAGGTCCCATCACTCAATAGTGTCTAAGTCAATAGTTTTTTTTTTCTTTCTGTGGCAGAGACTTTCACTACAATTGTGTTTCACTAAAAGTTGTGGGGAAAATGGGGAAGAATACTAAGGCAAAGCACACTCACACTGTCTGAACATCAGTAGCCAGTCCAGCCAGCCCGATGTAGAGTCTGTCTCCCATGGGGAAGACCTTCTGGAAGTCTGTGGTGACCATCTGGGCCTGAATGCCATACCTCCGGTCTGCAGCTATGGCCACACAGTTCTTCCCTCGCATGGCCATGACAGCCCCGCCGTTATAGTTCATTATAGACTGGATCAAAAGAGGGAGTCAGTTAGTGCAGATTTAATAAACAAACATATTCTCTCATCAAATTCTAACTCATTCTGACTTATGTTTTATTATCATTGTAAGAAAATATTAGGATACTGTCATACCCTAAATAAATTATTGATTTTAGAAAAAAAACAAACAAAGTGTGTCCTCATTGTGGTGAAAATGCTTAACAAAAAAAAGAGGTGAATGAAGAACATATTGAGGCTCTAGGTATTAGTGTGTACAAAAAAACGAAATATAAAAACAGAAATCCCATTAAAGTAAAAGGTATTATGCTAACTTCTCCTGAGAAACCTCAGATCGTTTGACATTAGTGGACATGGACCGCTTCTAGTACAAGTTCTCAGTTGTACAGTTAAAAAGGCTTGAAGTCCTTCAAACGTCATCCTAAGATCTGTGATCTATTCCCCCCATCATGTTGCTACACAAAACTAAACATTGGGGCAGATTTTCTAAACTGGTTAAGAGTGCAACTGATTATAACTAAAACCTTGATGTAATGTTTGTCATGAGCTAAACGTTTTATTCGACTTACAGACTGCATTTAAAAGCCCTGCCTTATATTTTTAAACCACAATGTAATCCTTGTTGTCAGTTACAAGACGATTTTTTTTTATTTATTTATTTAATAAAGGGCTGAAAATAAATCAAGGAAACCAAAATGCATATGTAGACTTTATATGAAGAAAACGTTAGCACAGCTAACGTTAATCGGTTTAGCTTACAGTTTATATACAATTTCTAGTGCTGAACAGTGTTTTGTAATATATCATAAAGCATACGGGTACATTAAACTGCGCTTTAAAAGGAGGCATCCAAGTAATAAGTGTATTTTAATCTTTCAGCCATAAAACTGAAACCCAAAAAGTATGCTAATGCTATTAGCTTAGCTAAGCAGTTGTAGTAGTTATTTCATATTATTTTGAGCTTTAAGCCCGTGCGTAGCGCAAAACGTTACTCTCTTACCATTTTGAAGCCGTTGTTTTTTCTTTGTTAGTTGTTAGAAACTTGTAAACTATTTCTTTGTTAGTCGAAAGTGATTGTTAACTGCCAAGAATGGGAATGACTACACGATTTAGAAACACAGAGAACGCACGAACGTCGCTCTCAACGTCACCGCGCTGGGTTAACGTGATTGGATGTTCTCGTGTTCCGTTATGAGCGTCTGATATCATTGGATGATAGGAGCCAATAAAGTCTCAGCTGCTGCCGGTATAGTTTGGTAGAGGTGTGTTAAAGCGAAATTCGCAGAAAGTGAAATTAGATCATCATCAATATGAGATGATGTTAATTGATGCAGATTTTTACTGATAATAGTAATAATAATAATAATAACACCCTGTAAAATACTAAGAAAATGTTCTTTTTTGAAAATGTTTTAAAGCAACAGCAGTGACAGAAGCACATTTATCTGCATAGGAACCACCCTAAGCATGATGCTTCCACCACCCTGCTTGACACGTGGGTTTAGTGTTCTTAGGTTTAAAATAATAATTTTTGCTTAAATATATTTGTTATCACCAAAACAATCATTAATACATCCCACCTCAGTCTTTCTCCAATTAGGTTGAATTATTTTTGTCTTTGTCAGCTGCAAATTTTAGTCTACCTCCAAAGAATAAGTTGTAGCGCAAGTACTTGTCAGTGATAATGCCAGTTTTTTCCCACTTGGCATCCAGAAAGATGAAAATGATGTACTGTACCAGGATAAATAAAACTTGTATACATTCAGGAATATAGGCAAGCTCAATGATTCTTGATGGAGTTCACTTCATTAAGAATCACAAGACACTTGTGTTTTGTTTCATGGTTTGTCTTCCTGGGCCCCGATAGGATCTGCAATGGTTTGATACTACTGATCATTTGATTTTATTAGAGCGTCTGGAAAACTGCCTCAGCCTTTCTGGTACAGCACTGGACTGGTTTAAATCCTACCTGAAGGATATGGAGTAGTGTCAGTAGGGAACTTTAAATCAAAGACCAGAAAAATCATATTTAACATGTTCCTCAAGGCTCTATTCTGGGGCCCCTCCTATTAAACACCTAGATGCTCCCCTTAGCTCAGATTAAAGCAAACAACAAGATCAGTGACCATAACTATGCAGACAACACACAGCTTTACATAACAATAACACCAGCTGATTACGAACCCCTCAAAGCTTTGGCTAGATGCTTAGAACAGATCACTGTGGATGAACCATAATTTTCTTCAACTGAAAGAAAACAAAGCTGATGTCATTATTTTCAGACCAAAGCAGCAGTTTAAGTTAGTTCACAGCTTCAGCTACTAGTTAGAAACCACTGATGACTGAAATCTTTGTGTCATGATGGACTCAGACCTGAGCCTTCAGAGGCACATACAGGCAGGCACTAAGTCAGCCTTTTATTACCTGAAAAACATTTCCAGGACTAAAGGACTTATGTCCAAGCAGGATCTAGGAAAAACTCATTCATGCATTTATCTTTAGTAGAATTGATTACTGCAACAGTGTGTTCAAAAACTCTGCTGCCTGTGTTCTCACTAGAACT
This sequence comes from Cyprinodon variegatus, assembly GCF_000732505.1. NCBI lineage: Eukaryota > Metazoa > Chordata > Actinopteri > Cyprinodontiformes > Cyprinodontidae > Cyprinodon > Cyprinodon variegatus. Next base: position 394,755 of record NW_015150579.1, read on the forward strand.
AAGTATGTTAAGCACATCAACCATGTTCTGAAGTCCTTCCACTGGCTCCCTGTAACTCAGAGAATAGACTTTAAAATCATTTTAGTTTATAAATTACTGAATGGATGAACACCTACATAACATATTTGTTGTCAGTGCATCAACCCCTCAGGTCTTCTAGTTCCAGCCTACTCTGTACACCCAGAACTAGAACCAAACGTGGAAAATCAGCATTTAGATCCTATGCTCCACTTAGCTGGAACAAACTCCCAGAAAACTGTAAAATTTAAAAACCCATTGTCTAGAACTGCCTTTGGCTTTTGAAGTTTACTGAGGTATTATTAGTTTAGGGTTGTGGTCCCACTGTTTTGTTTTACTTTTTTTTTTATCGTTGCTTTTATTTTTCTTCTATATCATTATCTAATTCATGTAAAACACTTTGAATTGCCCATGTACTGAATTGTGCTCTACAAATAAACTTGCCTCACCTTATATGGCCATGCCCAGTTTCAATGTTTAAACCCAAAGTGTGGAACAGAAAGATCAGTACTGGTTCTTTAAGTCTAGATGATTTGACGTTGGGCCAGTATGGACTGGTTAGATTTTGCTCAATATAACTGGCCAGGTCTATTCTACTGCAATATTTAAACTAATCGAAATAAATGTATATATTTTAATAAAATAAACACACGTGACTTATTAACCTACAAGTAGTCAAATATTTTCTTTTATCATTTGTACAAAGACACATCCTTGGTTAGATATTCTAACCCAGATGTGAAAGGTTCGTTTGAATAGAACCACTTAACAATTTGGATAAGAAATATTGTGTTTTGGCCTTTCTGTAAAGAATTAGGTTTATAAGAGTGTTATCAGGTACATAGGAGCACAATCAAATGTTCCTGTTATGCTGCTAGTGACACCCAAGAAACAAAGAAAAAAAATAAAACTTAAACTACTAGCAAAGTAGTTTGAAAATGCAGCACACCTACTTACAGTAAGACAAAAACAATCATGATACAAAAAAAAAGAAATAAAACAGATCTGTTAAGTTGGTTTAAAATAGTTTTACAATATACTGTACAAAGGTCCTATTCATCCATGTTGCTTTTGATGGAGGCAGGAAAAAAATCAGCTACAATAACTGGCTTTTCCTCCTGAAAGGGATTTTCAGAATAAAAGCCAGAGGACAGAGCTTTGACTGTACCCACATTATCTTTTTGCCTCAACAAGTTTATCAAAAAGACAGGTGTCGGGATATAAAGCAGAGTCTTAAAACATGTTTTCCGTCATTTTACAAACTAACATGCAACAATCATCTCTTCATGAAGTTGTCCAAGGAGGCTGGTGTCCTCTGAATGGAGTGAATATTCCTCTTCACCCTGTCTTCCACAGACGAGCTGGCAGCACTTTCCAGCTTCATGTTACTGTAAAACAAAAGGTACATTTTCAAACACTTATTGGATTTAACATAGTGAGGTACCAACAAAAGGAGCCTCTTGGGCCTGAACTTACTGAATGAAGCCAGCATGTGGGTCGTGCTTGGTGTTTTGCTCCCTCTGTTTATCTTGCTCATCTTGCCTCCTGTATCGTTTCACGTTATTTTCCCTATCTTCCTCCCTCTGCTTGGCCTGCTCCATCATCTCACGCCTCTTTCGTTCCAGTTCCTCTGCAGAAAGCTTCCTACATAAGGCAACACAGAATAAACCTCCATGTGGGTGCTGTTAAAGACTGCACTCATCACAACAGATTAATATTCACATGATATTATCTGCTTGCCATTGTGACTCATTGATCTGAGCTGATTTATTGCAGCAGAGCTTACTTTGACACAGGGTTCCTCTGCCTTTGGTAGTGCTCCCTCTGTGGGACGGGGTCTCTCACCTCCGCCTTCTTGTCAGCTCTGTGAGAGGAGGAAGAATAAGAGCGACTGTCCTTGTGGCTTCTGTGAGGAGATCGTGAGCGGCTTCTCTCTCGGCGGCCTGAGTGATTTGAAGCAGGCTGATGTCTGCCGCTTGGAAACTAGCAAAAAAGCAAAAAATGAAAGATGGCTAATTTAATACATTTCTCTTTTTCGAACCTACTGTGGGTGCAAAGCATCTGATTTACATGCAGTCCACGGGGGGTGACTTTAAGCAGCATGAAGAGTTTCTGCGTTGCATCCAATCATTAGAACATTGTGGTGTCCCAATGCTGGAGTTGAGAAATCTGAACTTTTGCATCGTGGGGTGGAGCATCAACCAATCAGAAAAGATAATCCAGTGCGATCGATCGCAGACAGCTCTGCAGGTTGTAGTGTCTGTCTCCCAAAAAAACTCCTGGATTAGCTTTTCTGATTGGTTGATGATCGATTGATAAATCGATAGATGGATATAGATAGATAATTATCCTGGTGGCATCCTATTGCAGTAGCTCCAAAACTATAAAATGATCATTACATTCTTGTTGAAAAGTTTCATGACTAAGAAGAACTTTTTTACTGTTTCAGAAAACCTGTTAGCTAGGTTTAGCTTTAATAATTCCCATACCCATGTAACAGATTACAAAGTGGCAGATGGTTAGTTATCAGTTTTGTGTGAAAAGCGCAGTCAAAAATCCCCCAATTCTTCAATTACACTCATTCATCTTGACAGGCCTTTGTACATTGGTCGGTCACTCTATGCATGCAACATCACCACTCCCCTACTGATCCTACTCTTGAAATAACAAGTATGATCACTTTATGGCTGGTGATCGGTATCTAAATCTAATATTCCTATATTATTATACTTTTTTTGTTACCTAAGATGTGGATAAGATCAAACCCCTAATAAACCCTGCCCGCTGTCTTAACCCCATTTTATAAATCTAAAGTGGCTGAATTATTTTTACAAAAAAAACAAAAAAAGTTTCTGACCTGGAGCCCATATCCAGGAAAATGTTGTGAACGAGATTTGCCGTCTTTAGAATCATCCTTCGAGTGTGACCTGAAACAAATCAAAGGTATTTGTTTTTATATTGATGGTCGCTATATTACTAATCAGTTTACAGTCATAGCTACATACTCTCCATCAAATTCATTATGTTTTTTAATAACAATACATCTGCAGAATGTAAAAAAAAAAGTATATAAGTAATTGTTTTTACATTTTGACAAGTCCATAGTATATAAATATTTACTTCTGGTTACTAGTGTTGCACTGATACTGATACCAGTATCGTGCAGGGCGCCGATCCAGCACTAAAATGGTAATATCGGTATCGGCGAGTACCAACTAATAGGACACCGATACCATTGTGTTGCGCCGATACCAAAAATGGCATTGGCGCAACACTACTGGTTACTATGCCAACACAAAGGATTCTGCACTAGAAGGAACAGAAGGACTGAGTCAGGTGAGGTGGAGCTCAGGCACTGCCAGATTCTAGAAGCTCTGTGGCCAAGCTGAGAAAAAGCTCATTGTCAGTGTTCTATTTCTCAGATTCAAACCAAAGAAGAAGCAAAAGAGTTAAACATCACTAAAGCTGTTGAGGACTGATGCTGACCTAAAGAAGCAAAGAGGCTCAGAAGCCGTGCAGAGTTTGCTGCTTTCCTTCTGGAAAGGTCAGCCAAATATCTGCTGACACTAACCATTAGTATCAGCGGACCAGGCAATTGGCTGGCACACAGTACAGAAGCAGAGCAGGTTAGCTTATATATTCTCAAGGTGATCACTTCAATAAATCAGCAGACTGTTTGGCTCATTCACCAAAACACGTTTTAAATGTTTCCATCTATTTTCTTCAAATACATACCTGTGTTTGTTATCTTGTTCTTCTTCTTCTGAGCTGGAACTTAAACTTCTTCTTTTATGCTTCTTGTCCTTTTTCCTTTCCTTGTCTCTCTTCTCCTTCTTGTCCTTCTTCCTCTTCTTTTTCTTGTCTTTTTTATCAAGATTTTGGCGCAACTAGAAAATTATTGAAAAAATGTTAATGATGAATTAGTTTCTGATCATTTGAGATATATATTTAATATATTTGAGTTGCAATTACCATCTCCTTTATTTTCTTCATCTTAACTGGATTAGTCAAAACTTCTCTCTTCTTTTCTTCTTCTCGCTTCCTATGAAAACAACATTTAGTTTAGTCTCCCATCGCTCTAGTAAATTCTCAGAATATACAGGAGAAAGATGGACATACTGACCTAATTTGGAACAGGGGGTCTTCCCTGATCTTGGCTGCAAGATCAAGGCCAGAGGCTGGGGTGGCAGGATTAAATATTGACCCAGGGAGGAGGCCAGTCTCACTTGATGGACCACTCTCCGGCTCCTCATACTGATCTGTAATCTGCTTGTCAATGGGGCGCCCCAGCAGGTACTCATCTCTGGATACCTGACCTGCAGGGCCTTGGTACATCCAGTCGAGGCGGTCATCTTTTTTTCTGTTGGATATCAATAATAAAAACAAATTGAATCATTTTATTTATTTTGTTAACCCACCAAAATAATCCCATTGATATGACTGGAGTTTACTTACTTGATTGCTCCGGTTTCCTCAGCATATCTAGTGATTTCTTCTCTGGCTCGTTCTTCCTTCAGCTCCTTCTGGAGCTCCTCAATCTTCTTACGTTCTGCCTCATATTTCTGCTCAGCTTTCCAAACCCGCTCTATGTTCTTCATAGTCTGGGGGTGCCAGCTCTTCTTTAAATTCTGGAAATAGAATGTTGTAAAGATTTACTTGCCGTACCTATAATTTACACTGCCAACCCAAAATGATTTGTACCCAACATTGCATCCCACATTTTCCTTACATCCTGTCTGGTTACATAGCAACATACATGTGACACATTTCCTTTAGAATCGTATGTGATAGACAAAAAAAAAAATAATTTTTGCATAATTGTGCAATGGATCAAAAAGTATATTTCTTAAACAACGTGTTAAAAAGTGTGCAGTTGTATTCAATCAATTTATAAATAAAGCTCCAAGACGTTTGGGTTGAGTGACTATGAGTCTTCAACATTTCATCAGTGTTTTGTTTTTTTCGACATCAGTTAAAAGCCATGTCACTGATTTTAACCGGGTTTAGCTTTGATTAATAAAATAACGTACAAATATGACTGAAGTAAACCAACTGGAAGTAAGTCAGATTCAATATTTAGGCCATTAAGGTAGCTTTCATTACAATAACCCTCCTACTAACACTGCCTTTGAGCAGTGAATGATAAGATAACAACATTCAAATCAGAAATGAAATTTAAGTATGATGTAAATGATCTTGTTTTGTACTTAAGTGCTGTAAACATTCTAATGGGGTTTCTCAGACATGAGTTTGTTACGTAGGACATGTTTTTTACAAGTTTATATCAAACTTACCAGATCTCCGCCTCCCATCTTGGATTCTAGTTTGTATTTTCAATCAAACAAAAAATAAAGACGGAATCAATATCCGTTTATTAAGAAAATGTAAAACAATATAAAACAAAAGACTAGCTAGAAAATGGTGTCGTTCATGTCTATAATGTCGTCAAGCAGCACACTTCCTGTTTTGTATGGAGGGTTCCGGTTATGATCGTACCGTGAAAAATTGTCCCCGAAATCAAAAAGCTTCAAAGATTAGTTCCGCCCTTTTTGATTGTGGATTCTTAAAACACATTGTTATTTTTTCTTATCTAACCCACAATTTTACCTGGTTACCTTAATATTACTATATCCTAATTAGGCATGTTATTAGGGTACCAAGCTTGAGACAAAAATACATACATTATATTTTAAACAACAAAAATAATAATAGCAATATTCAGGTTGGGTTTTGAGAAAAACATTTGGAAATATGTACATAAAAAGACATTTTAGCACAATACATTGATATATATATATATATATATATATTTCAAATGCCAAAATATTGTTGTAATTAGATGAGTCAAGTAAATACATTTTTATTTGAGAGGAAATGGCAGTGCTTAATCCCCTTATCATTAATATTAGGTTTCTAATGGAGCACTTTGCTCTCAACCAGAAGACTTACTAGTGGTTCATAGAATTTCTAAAAGTAGAATAGGATGTAGGAGTCTTAAAAGTAGAGTGTCTACTTTTAAGACTAGGCTTAAAACTTTCCTTTTGACAAAGATAGTTAGAGCAGCTCAGGCTATCTTCATAGTTATGCTGCTATGGTATTAGACTGCCGGGGGACATAGGAATCGCTTTTCATCATTATGTTTTCTTCTATGTTTATTCTTCCAGTCTGCAGTATTTGTTCATTTAACCAGAAACTTTACATTCTTTCTGCTTTTCCACATCATTGTAGCTTCTTCTGGTATTGTAATGTTTGGCTTTGGCACCAGCATGGAGAGAAATATAATCTGGGCTGCTGCCACCAATAACCTCAACTATAGATTATATAGTTGGGCCTGTTTTTCTGTACTTAGTCCTGCTTCTCTTCTAGACATAGTTATGGGCTTAGTTTTTATTTTGACATGAAAATCCAGAGCTTGTCTGCTTAACTTCTTTGTTTCCTAGACAAATCCACATGTGGTGCTAGTTTACCTTTACCTTTTTCTAACACAGAACTATTTATGGATCAGTGCTACTATGTTACTGCGATGGACTGGCGACCATCCAGGGTGTACCCCGCCTCTTGCCCGTAGACAGCTGGAGATAGGCACTAGGACCCCTCGCGACCCCACTTGGGATTAAGCTTGTCAGAAGGTGGATGGATGGATGCTACTATGTTCATTACATATGTCTCCTTCTCTCTACTTGATCTCCCAGTCAGCCTCTGCAGAATGCCACTCATTCATTCTGCTGAAGGTTTATTCCAGTTAAAATGTTTTTCCTCTCCACTGTCGCTCCATACATCCTCAGTGTGAGGAATTGCTGTAGAATCAACAACAAAATACAATTACTAGAAACAAGGCAATTGTGAAGCGAAAAAAGTCCTTTAATTGCAGGCCTGAAAACTGCTATTATAAAAGAAGGGTGTCGAGTATCCTGACCTTTTGGGATGAATGTTTTCCATCTTATAGGTTTTGAAAATCTATTTAGTATATTTTCAGCAATTAAAACAAGTTTCTTCTCAAACCCTTCACCCCCTACCTGTGATGACCCAGCAAACCACTGTATCTGACACTTTGCATTGAACTTAAACAGAACTGAGCAATGACAGTCTGATAGTTAAGGCCGAATTAAGTTTGGATAAAATCTGCCAAAAAAATCTGGCAGCACTTTCATGTTGTATGTTCAAGTTGTCTGTGATTTTACTAGGCCTTCAACTTGGTTTTTCCCAGTCACTTTCACTTTGTTATAATACCACTTACAGTCTTGTGTGGAATATAAGTAGGGAGTGAATGTTATGACTAGACACATTGTACATGAGGCATCTTATTATGGTACCAGGATGGAATCATGAAAACATTTTGGCATTAATGTCTGTAGACAGTCATGTCATCTGGAGGAAAGAAAGGGAGGCTGTTGAAAGGGGTAACTTAGATAGATAATACAGTATTATTTTGTCAATGAAGGGACATTAAAGAAGTTTAATGTTCTGATATTTACTCTAAAATTTTTGGTGTTCTCTCAAAGACACGGATCAAAATACTCTAATCTAAATTATAGCCCTTATCTACAGGTACCCATTTGGTTCAGATTATTCTTAATACAAAAATATCTGAAACTTTATTAAAGTAAAACATTCATATTTAATATATACATAATAGAATTAAAACAGCATATTTTCTATGGGTGCCAAATGAGAAAAGTTCAGGTGTGGGTCCAGGGGTGGGTTGTGGGGGCCTTTGGTCCCAGCGGAAATCTGACATGCTCTGCTCCATTCACTGATAGTTTGATTCTTTACACATGTTTTACTACATATTTGCTTTCAATTAATTTTATGACTCAATGATTTTTTTTATACTTTAGGAAAGTTATTTCCCAAAATAAAATATTTAGCATGCATATTGACCAAATAGATTTAAAAAAAAATTCCAACACAGCATATTGCACCGAAACCTTTCGTCTGCTATTACGAGTGACACACAAACACAGCATCATTTCTTTAAATCTTTTTTATTAATAAGTAACAACAATTGATTAACTACAAATTATTACACAATATTTAAGTTATTCTACTATAGTCTCCAAAAACTGTTACATTAACTACGGCAACCACTAGAAAATGTTCTCTACAAAATGAAATAAGTCTATCTGTAAAAACATAAACCAATAACATTAATACAAGTCAATAAACAATTGACTAATATTTAAGCCCTTTTTGTTCTAACATATCCTCTATACATAAATACAACAATCTTGAGTCTCTGATCATTTAAAGCTCCCTAAAAGTAAAACTCTGCCTGAAGTTGGTGATGCTTTTCACACATCCTATAAAGCTGCTTGCTTAGTTTGCTACACAACTACTGATCATAAGGTATCGTTAATAAAAATCTATCCAAAATGAGTAACTTACTGTTTTTTTTTTTACAATTCAGAAAAAGAAAATCAGTTGTTCTAGTTTTTCCTTTTATTTTAAATCACATATTTGTTAACTACTGACCTGTAGGGGGCAGCAGAACTGTAAAAATAACCAAAAACCTGTTTTTATATCTAAAGACAAAGGTGATAATAAATGTCTGTGATGCTCAGGCAAACACAAAGTGTTACACAATGCCTGACTCAAAGAGGTCTGATTTCAGGACCATCCTTTTCAATCTCAATTTAACCTCTAACATGCTTTATGAGTGGTGCTATGTAATAACCAGTCTTTCCAATGTGTTGTTTTTTTATGTGGACCTACAAGCCATTAAGTAGATTTCGGTATAATATGTGAATGTCTAATCTGTCAATGCACACACTGTTAAATGGAGCAGAGAGGCTTTAAACCAGTAAATCAGAGACAAAAAAGTCCAATAAAAGTTGAAACAAAGTGCAGAGATGGATGATAGCTCTCAACATGCATTACCTCTTTCACATTACACACAAGCATTTGATCCATGGTTACAAAGAAAAATTGTCAAGTGCAACTTAAAATCCTGTGTCTCTTCATGCTGGATGCGTCTTTCAGTACCTGCAGCCCGGAGTGTCGACAGGACGGATCTGAGCAGTTGGTGTGTTTTTGTGTTCTGAATCCAGATGGGCCTGCTGTCCCTGAGCGTGTCACAGCAGAAACCTGGCTTCATCTCACCAGACGGCACTTTTCTGTCCATGTCATGGTGTTTTTGGCCTTGTTTCCCCCCTTTTAACAGGAGCCTCAGCTGCACCCATCACTTGTTTCTCTGTTACTTTTTGTGGTGATGTGGGCCTTCTCATACTGCTGATTTTTTTTTATTTTGTCCTTTGTTTTATTTCACGTAGAACACTTGTTCACAGTCTGTTCACACCTGTTCACTCCTCTCCTGGTGTTTGTATATTTTCTCACCACCAATTTGGAGGTGAAAAAGTAGTATAGTTTCTTTCAGCACATAGAATTTCCACACAGTTTCATGAACCATGCTTTGCGAAGCTATTCGGGGCCTGCAGCTTGTTTCCAAATTTTTCATATCAATATCCCAAAGTTTAAATTTAAAGTTTTTTAAGAGGGATCTTAGGTGTTGGATCAACACAAATTACTGCATTAGAATTGTATTCTTACCTTTTTATAATTTGCATTGTAAACTAAAGCTTTCAAAATCAGTTTAATCTAACTACTGTTCTGTGAAGGGCTTGTGGTTTTCTCAGATCATTAGTGAAAAACAGCCTCATGGACAGTGAGGAGCATAGAAGACAGGTCAGAGAGAGGTGGTGGGAAAGTTTAACCTGGTAACAACCCACAAAAGAAATCCCCCAAAACCTGAAACAACTGAAAAAGCATAAATTAAACCAGCTGCGGTTCTTTAACCCCTTGGAGGTTCTAGTCTGCCATATAAAACCATTGTTATGCGGAAAGTAGATTGTGAAAGCAGTATGATGCTGCAAATTTGGAGGCACCACATAAGTTCCGCAGACCGGAGATGACAGTTAACTGGTTTAGTAGGGTTACGTTTTTACGATCTCATGGAGGGCTGTTAAATTCATGACTGCTTATCTGAATTGACAGCAATGGCATGAAGAGTAATAATTAGAGATATAAAGCTGTGGGCGAAAGGGACAGCTCTGGGGAAGCTGCATAGACAAACAGCTCATGTGGGAGGGAAAGAATCAGCTGTCTATTTATGTTAAGAAGCAATATGGTTCAAATGGTAGCTCTGTGCAAACAATTTAAGATCACAGCAAACATGAACCATAGTTATTTGGTCAGATGAGACCAAAGGGGAATATACTTCCCAATATAAAAAAAAAAAATGGAGCAGAAAACTAAGACTCCACATCATCCCCACAGGGAAACCTGGTGGCAGCAAGATGATGCTGTAGGGATGCTTTTCTTTGACGGGGAAAGGAAAGTTATAGACCTCATGCAAGGAAGATTAGACAACGTTTTAGTCTCTAGATGTGCAAAGATGGTTAAGATATGCTCCCAAAGACCTACAGCTGTAGCTGAATAACTTCATGTAAGATTAGTTATTAAGAGTGTTCAGAAAACATGTATTATTATCCTTCCACTTTGTAATTATGCACCAAGGTCCAGTTCCATAAGGATATATCAATTGAAAAACAAGGTATATTAAGTTTTGTGATGGTGGGGTGACAAAAGCCCAAGATGTATGAGTATCTTTGCAAGGCAATGAATATTATATTATATATAATAATATTATATCATATTATATTTTTCTCCCTTTTATAAGTTGCATACAAATCTATTTCTCACTTTCGATAACACGTTCAACAAGTTTTATGTAAACATCTTTTTTCAGCTGAACTCATGCCCGTCTGTCTCTGTTCTGCCTGGGGTTCCAGCAGCACCTTCTGCTCTTCTTTGGCTCCTTTCAAAACTACAGAGGAGAGTTTTAGCTGTATAATGCATAAGACCCTGTGCTTCCTGTGTGCTGTAGTATCCCTACTATCACTACCACAGGAGTTGCATACTTTTGTTTCCATCCAGCTTCCAATGGTGAAAGTGTCCGCACCATTCTTCTACTCTCTATTCTATTGTAAAATCTGCACCTGTTACAGATAGGGCTGAACCCTCTTACTACAAAAACATCTCCTGGAAGTGATCAAATTAGCCGGACTGCCCCGTCACGCTGGAAACCGGAGGGTCTGTCTCGCATTTCAGCTTCATCTGAGGCTCTGTGCTGTCAGACGTATTTGATGACGACTGAGGAGGTGTGGGCGCATCAAAGCCCTTATCCATCCTTCCATCACCATTTACCCTCTCCTCCCCGTGTCCCGGTGGTGACTCATGTGTGCGCATGTGTTTGGCCAGGTGGTCGTTACGCATGAAAACTCTGGGGCATAGAGCGCAGCTAAACTTCTTGGCACCAGTGTGTGTCTGCAGGTGGCGCTGCAATTCATCGGAGCGCGTGAATCTCTTGCCGCAGAACAGCCAGTTGCAGACAAATGGCCGGTCTCCACTATGCCAGCGCAGGTGAGCCTTCAGGTGGGAGGTCTTGGCGTAGGCTTTGCCACATCCAGGGATGTGGCAGTTGTGCATGTGCTTGGTCCTGCTGTCCTCAGCACTCTGCCCCATTTGCTCGGCCTGGATGCAGTTAGGGCACCGGCACAAAGCCTGCCCTGCGCCCCGGGAGGATGAACGTCGTTGAGGCTTGGGCCGAGCAGACACAGAAGTCTCTTGCGGTTCCTCCATTGAGAAGGTGTCCTGCTGCAGCATTTCAGGTCCGAGCGGCTCCATCTTGAAGCCGTCCTGAGGGTAGAGGTGGGGCGAGTGTGAGGCGTGCTGTGCTGTGGGCATAGTGCACAGCTGTGGGTCAGAGCCATATGGGCCTAAAGAGGACTGCAGTCCCATGGAGCTGCCTGGACTCCCTGAGGGCAAGCCAACACTTTGGCCAGTCTGCAGATCTATCCAACTGCCGGACTGAACATCGCGGTGGAGGTCCCACCAGGTTGGGATGTTCATTTCTTCAGAGCTGCCACTAGATGGTGCTGTCCTTAACCAGGGTTCGTAGGGGTGGGCCATGATTGTAGGTAGTGCAGGTGCAAGATTCAGGATAAAGCCAGCCACTTAAGGAGTTGATCACTGTCTTTTCGGGCAGCACGCAGAAGAAAACCTGCAGAGAGAAAGAAAAACATCTTCAATCCAGTCTTTCATTCACCTGTTTTAGTCTCTTAACCTCTGCAAACCACACGTCTCTGAACTGTATTTGCAGACCTCTAGTTCAAAAACATTTAAATAATCAACCCTGAAGGCACCTCCCCCGTTACCATGGATACCAGAGTTCTCACGCTGCCGTGGAAACAGACGAGAAGGGGGGAGACAGACGTGTCCAGGCAAAGGCCTGCCACATGCATCCGCTGCCAGGTACTTCCCAATGAAGACCGTCAGAGGCAAGCGCAAAGAAAACAACATCATTGGCTCGGCACAGACACAGGAGCAGGAGCAGGGCGAAAGAATTCTGCAGAGACTGGAGGGTGAGGTGTTCATGGAGGGGTAGTGGGGGGAAAGGGAGTGTTGACAAGAGAACAGTTGGGTAGAGGAAGAAGTTCCAGGGAGGTATGGCTGCAGGCCAAACTCTATTTGTACATCCCTGAGGCTTGTCAGGAGAGAACCTGGCAGACAGAAGAGGCCATTTTTTTAACGTGTGTGTGTGTGTGTGTGTGTGTGTGTGTGTGTGTGTGTGAATCACACATGATTTACAACAACACGCCTTTAGGTATGTTATGGGAGAAGACGGGTAAGACGCCCCGCCGCTGACACCTTGGCGGCGAAGGAAGCATCAACAGCTGCAAACTGACAACATTCGGGAGCCTGAGAATAGGAGCCCAACAATAACAACAGGACAATTACTTTATGTGTATAATTATGGGCGCATGCTCCGAATTCACATCCTGTCCCCAACACGCCTCAGGAATTTTCACTTAACCACACTTCAGCTGCGTCACCATGTGTTTCATGCAGGAGCCGGTGCCTCACTGATTCCACAGGTGGCGCAAAGCTTGTTAAAGTTGGACACGTCTGGGGACGTGCGAAAATAGGAACCAATGAGACTAAAAACCAAACAGGTTCCAGCACAAAACGATCTTGTTGACTTGCAGTACTCCAATCACCAACGTCTACAATTATCTTTACAGCAGGAAACAATGAAATAGACTGGTGTCTCTGTCTGGAGATCACTTTGTGTGATGCATATCTGAAATGCCAGAATGAAAGAGTGATGGCTTACAAAAAGACTCACACAATGTGTCAATAATACTGAGAGTGAAGGATCCCTATCTGAAAATGTAAATTGAGGCCTGAAGAAAGACGAAAAAGATCACAGCTCGGTTAAAGCCACTCAAAGCTGCTTTCAAATCTGAATGGGATTGAAAAAAAAAACAATTAGTTTGGAATTTTTCTAATGAAAAGGTGTGCTGTTAAAGGTCAAGTCTGGCTATTTGAAGTGAACCTGGAATCAGAGCTTGGACCGTATAATTTTTTGAAGATGCTCAGATGGCGGCATAGTCTCACCAACACATCTGCCTTCATCCAATGAATGACTGAGAGCACCTCCTGAAACCTACCCCCCACCCCTACTTACGAGGTGTGAAACCTGTTCAAAATTCTCTGATCATAAAACCTGCCCGACCAAGACCCAGCACAGGCGCCATTTTACAAGTTTGACATTTGAATGAGGCCTGATGAGAGGGGGAGGAACGTCAAAGAGCAAGCCACACTGATACATCTTGCTTAACACATGCTTTTGAAGGTGTTTCAAATATGAAATCATAAAAAACAACATACTTGTCAAGTCTTAAAAAAAGGCTCCTACACATTACAACAATTATAACAGGACTTTCAGTTATAAATTGTGTGATTAATGATTTACCAACACAAAATTGATGCATTGATTCTTAAAATCAAATGTTTAGTGCTATTGTGACATAGGTCTTCCTCACATACTGCTATTTGAACTCAACAACTACCTGATGGCTCATCGCTAGAGCACTTTAGAAATGAAAACTTTTTACACAGAAACTAGATGTTAATGCTAACCTCAGTGTAAATTTATTTCTTCCTTTTAAGAGTGAATCCTCTTGGGTGTAAGGAGTAAAAAAAGTCTGTCCTACATTCATGTTGCTCTTCGCACTAAAACAGCTGGATTATTTCCTAAACCCCAATACTTTTTCATGCTTTTCGGGGAGACGTTTGAAGGCTGCGGGCAAATTTCTGGCAAAAAACAAAACTGTGGCCAAGTTTGTTCTGTTAAAGAAGTAGGCTATGCATCATCTCTAGTGATCACTGTTTTGAACTTAACAATGACCTACAAATAAACCTCCTCTAATGAATATCACCTGAACTCATTTAGTAACTTTCACATATAGCTACTAGGGAGCTAGGTTAGGCTAGAGCTACCTAAAAATTGGCCATAAGGTTCATAGATATTTTATACAGCAGTTTTAAATACATGATTGAACTAAAACGGAAATTAATCCAGCCTTTCCGTAAACTCTATGAGAGTTTAAACAATAGAAAGGATTTAATTAAACTTATTTCAACCTAAATCAGGCGCACAGCATCAAACCTTTTTACTTAATTGTTTTCAATTTCTTGTTACTCCACACACCAACACTACTAGACACACTGCTTTAAGCCATAATAATGGATTTAAGCAGCTGGGATAACATTTTTTTTTTTATTATGTTGGTATATTAATGTTAAAATCAGTTCAAACTAATATAATATCAGCATTATACCTGTAAAGTAGTTAACAAAATCTAAACCTTACTCATTAAGACTTTGAGTAAGGGAGTTTTTATTTTAATTTTAACTACAATGTGCAATGATTTAGTTTGTAGGGCATTTATCCTGTTTATTTTTTTTCATGTCAAGTTATGGGCAGCTTTGTCTATATTTGATTACCTGGTTGAGTTAGAAAAATATCCCAAACTGGTTTGTTTTAACCCTAGAGGTTTTTGTGTCCATTTCCTCTTGAACCTACAGGTCCAGTTTTGTTATCTGTCTTATCATTTCCTAGCTGTTGACCCCTGACTATCTGTTGGAACTCCTTTAGGTCAACCGGTACTCCTCAGGTTGTTTGTTTTAACCTCCTTGATGTACAAGATGGATGGAGTGGAGTAGACGCTTGGCAGCAGCCACTTCAGAGGAGTCTGTAATGACAAACTTAAAACGGTTTTCGGACTAAATCAAACTTTTCAGGACGCGGTGTGGCAGCTGTGCACCATTAAAACGCTCTGGTAACATGTCAAAACAAAGCACCAATTCCTGCTCCAGTGACCAAGATCTGACTTGAAAAAAAAAAAAACCTGGTAGGTCGTAAAAGAAAAAAAAAAGTTTTTCGCACACGGAGCGACGGATTAAGTTGGTGACATGCAGACGCAGACGTGCATGTAGTTGTAATCTCTGCTAATCTCTCCTGCTCTCTGTTAAGTGTATGATTAATTGCAGAGATACATCAGATATGAATGGCATTTAACATGAGAAATGGTTTAAGGGCTTAAAAAACACAGGTTCAAAACCTCGAAAACATTAACAAGAAAAACCATCCTACTTATCATTATATATAGTTTTAAACAGCAGAAGCATGACAGATATTTTTTTGTTATGCTTAATGGTTCAACTAAACGTTAATTTCTATTATCAATCACTGACATAAGTTACGCTTTATTCTGCCGCTCCAGTTTCAAACACAAATATAACTGTATTTAAACTCTGTTTTTAGTTTAAAATATAAAGATGGGAATCTAATTCAAGCCAAACCCTTTCCTCCTTGTCTGAATAGATTCTGGTGTATTTTGCATATCAGGTAAATTGGGAAAAACTGGATAACTGTCTTGACATTAATATGGCAGAGCTGATGGTGATATTAAAATTAGCTTATAAGCGTATAACAAAAATCACATACTTTTGAAAGCAGTGGTGAAATCACTTTTTACCTCTCCAGTCCTAATTACCATACAAAGTCAGCCTATGTGGGAAATGTGTTTCCAACCAACTCACATAGTGAAATGTTACGTTAAACCTTCAATGTATTTCTGTAATAATTTAGTATCATTTGTAGAATTCTACATGAGTTTCCAAATTATTTTAATTGGATATACTAAATAAATATAAACGTTTTGATAAAAATGAATCAAAATGTGTGTAAATCTATTTAACTGAATAGTACCTCCTTCATTAATGACTGTAAACAATATATTTGTTATTTGTAATAAT
Organism: Cyprinodon variegatus; assembly: GCF_000732505.1. Lineage (NCBI taxonomy): Eukaryota > Metazoa > Chordata > Actinopteri > Cyprinodontiformes > Cyprinodontidae > Cyprinodon > Cyprinodon variegatus. The sequence goes on from NW_015150579.1 coordinate 410,934, forward strand.
ACAATAATATAAGGGTTGTTCTGCTTTCTTTGATTTTAACTATAGGTATTTCAAAAATATCTATCTAAATATCGGGTGTGACAGAACTTTAGGTGTAAGATAAGTTTTTATTTTCTGGTGGAAATTAAGTTGGTGTTCACGAATATAAATTATTGCAGTGTACACTAGCTATTTTGCTTTTTCACAGTTTTCCACAGAATGGAAAAGACAGTCAGTGAATACGAGATTTAGGCTAGAGGGAATGCAACAAAAGTGGCATTAAAATATCTGCCTTCAGTTACACCAATATCATAGAAATTTCAGCAATAGAACTTTGTTTTGCTTCATTCTTTTCTCCCACCCCCCCTTTTTTTTTTTTACAGTTTTTATTTAGGCAGCCTTACTTTTTGTGCTTCTGCATTTCGAATAAGTACTATTATTAATTCTTTATTTCAATGCAGATTTTATTTCATAATAACTCAACCAATTAATAGATTTTTTTATCTATACAAAAAGTAAATAAAAATATGCATGTAAAAATATGATTTTTAAATTTTTTGTTTAAAACATAGTTTATTTAAAGTGCCATTAAAAGTCCAGGAAGCCAACTTATGTTTCATTATTTTTAGCCATAAAAACAACGGCCGGTTAAAATACTTTTTTTTTTTTTTTTGGTTTGTTTTATGTTTGGGGACTTTGGTTCAAATTTGTAAAATTCAATTCATGTACTTATAGTGATTCTCATTGTTTTTCTTTGTTCTATTTAGTTAGTGAACCTTTAGAATTTGAATAAAGTTATAATCGGACTTTTCTTTAAAAGCTGAACCGAGTCTGATCTTTGTAGACAGTTTTATCTCGTCACAGATTACTTTCATGTTAAACCAGGGTGTCGCACTTCAAGCAAGAAAAGAAAAAAATATATATATATATTAAAAAGAAAAGAGTTACCTGTTTATCCCAGGAGCTGCTGCTGTCTTCCTTTGGGTATAAACCTGGCTGAGGTCAGCTGTGTTCGTCAAGAAGTGAGCCCACAAAGGTAAAATCCTCATCATATTTCACGTGACGGTCCAGGTGAAGCGGCTGGGCGCGCAGGTAAGCAGCACTGTGAGCGCGCTCTAACTTTATGATAGGCTCTGGGTCCTCAGCCCCAGCAGGCTCCGCCCACCCGCAGCTGGAATCAGCCAGACTCAGCTTGGCTGCAAGGAGCAGCACCCTGTTTCCAACCAGCGAACAAAGGAAGGAAATCGTTTCAATCAAGTCATAAAGAAGCCATCTGAGTGTTTTCACCTAAACTTAATAACTGATGGTTTAATTTATGCTTTTTAAATTATCAGTCAGGACAGTGCGCCTTTGCTGATAAATCCACCTAAGTGGGCAACCAGAGAGGTTTAATCTTTTTAGCTGTTCCCTCAAGAGCCACACTTTTAAATCATAGCAAATATGAGCAGAAAAGATATGTTTTAACCAGAGGGGCCCCAAAGCAGAGGCTAATTAAGTCCTGCAAAGAGGCCCACACAGCAGAGGCGTAACCAGAACTTTTTATAAGGGTGGCCAGGCAATAAGGGTCAGTCTACACTGTTCCAACAGGAAAATTAACGAGCAAAACATCCATATTTTCTAAATAAAGACTAACTATACTTTCCTACAGCCTTTGCTAAAAAATACACAAATATATTTAAACATCCATAATTTCTAGATAAAAGGTATAGTGGATAAAAGGTCTAGTGGATAAAACTCAGTTTTGAGTTCTGGGGCATACATCTTTTCCAATCTTACCTACTTATATCAATAAACATTTTGTTCAGTTTTTGTTAAAAATTGTTATTTACCCTTGATTTCACTGAAGACTCCTAGATGACACATAATTGATATCATACAAAATCCAGTTCTGAACAGAGCATGATATCTGCACTTATCATCTTTGATGCTAGTATATTGATGTTTATAACTAACCATAAAAAAAAAAAAAATGTTTTGAATATTCCACTTGAGAGTATTACTGCTGCCACCATCTGTATTGGGGGGTGGGGGGGTGGGATGGGGGATGATAGGGGTGGCCAGTGATTGGCTATGGATCATGGCCACCCCTGGCCCCCCATCTACCTGTGCCCCTGCCACACAGTGCAAAACTGGATGTTTGAATTTCAGAGGCAACTTATTTTACTCTGGAGTAGTTACAACTATTGTGAGGGTAAATCTGCTGAGGTTTTGGAGTTAATAGTGAGCGAAAAAATTGACAATAGTAGAGTAGAGTAAGTTTTACTCTATATGGTGTAAATTACCTGCCAGTCTCTGAGAAGTCTGCTTGATTTCTACACTTAAGTGAGTGAAATTAACTCTGAAAAGTTGACACTGCTGCAGAGTAAATTTTACACTAATTAGGAGTGGGAGAAAATGTTATTGCAAACATTTATATTCAACTCTTTCGGTGTTAAAGTCACAGTTGTTTTTTAACTGTGCAGTTATGTGGCCAAGGATGACAAATCTTTATAAATTAGCTCTGAGTGAATAATAAAGAAAGGGATTTATTATTTGGAACTTAAATATATTTTAAAGTAGTAGCCAAATTAAACGAATCTAAGTAAAAAAAAAAAAAAGCTTTCAAATAAGCCAAATGTCCAGAGTTAGCTGGTTTATAAACTGCTGTCTGTATTTGCGCTGGAGTCACTTTTCATATGTGCTTTGACATGTAATTAATCAATCAATAAATGACGGAGGATGAGGGGTGTATACGTCATAAGCCTGGTTTTTACCTGACACACTGAACTGTCAATTTTGGTGGGCAAGGGAGCGAGCAACATCGTGACTCCAGCACACTGTCTTCACCTGGTCATTCCCCTCAGAATTTATTGTAACTTGGGATGGACCTTGTGCGCAGTGCTCCATTCAGAATGAATGAGATGCAGACCTTTCACACACCAATAGATCAATACTCTAAGAACAGAAGGAAGAGAGTCAGAAAAAATAAAAGCAACAAACAGAGAATAGTTAAGTTACATTAAAAAGCACACATTAGATAAGATCCAAAATCTTGCAGAGCAGTATCCTTTACAAAAAGATCAAAAGGTGGTTTCCTCTTAGCCTGAGTCTGAATCTTTGCAGGAAACAGAATTAAATTGATAAGAAATAACATTTTCAATGGGGAACACAGCGATTTTTGATGTTTGTGAAGAATACCTTTCCACTGGTTATGCTGCCTCATGCCTCATGCTTTTACAGAGAATATTGGACCAGTTTTAACATTGATTATAATCGCCTGCAGTCCTTGTTCATGCTTACTTGTGTCCGACCTGAGAGGCAACTCAAAAATACAGTACTTTTACAGTACATCAATAACCATGTAATAACATGGTAATAACATCAGAAGTCACACTATATTACCTGGTAATAAGAAAATTTTGATAATTTGGTAATTACCCCAAAATTAAAGTATTAATATTTCAAATTAATTATTACAACTGTATGTTACTATGTAACAATGGTGTGTAATTACCATTAGCTTACAACATAACAGTTTATTTTATTGGCCACCACCGGCTTACAAAGTGAATTGTAACTCATGATCAGATAACTAAAGCATTATAAAAGTGAACTCAAGTAACATATAAATAAAAGTTTGGTTAATAAGATTATCTTGTTGTCTTCTAGGTTTAGTTTTCTGTTGACAAGAAGTAAAGTGCATTTTACTAGATAATAACACATTCATTTATTGCTGTCAGTGAAATGAATATGAGTTACCTGGCAATAACTGTTTGAAATCTAATAAGTCTGACTTTACCTTGTATGTCTAAAATTTTGAAGAAGAGCAGTTACAAATATTCTCCATAAAGTTTTTCTTGTTGCCTGGTATAACATGCAATGTTATTACCATGTCCTTATATGGTCATTGATGTACTGTAAAGTAAAGCGTTTCCAAATTAACATTGTATTTTAAAATTTGATAATTTGATCTCTTCTTTTGAAAATGTTTATTGCATTAAATTAGGCAAGCAAAAAGTAGCATACTTTCAAACCTCCCTGATGTATTTCACATGATCTGCAAAAAAAGTCAGCTTTTAGTGTAAGAACATCTCAGCAGAAAAGTTGCTTTTCTCCAATGCCTTTTAGAGAGGTTCTTTCAGGAATTTCAGATTTGTTCTACAACAAGATAGTGTCCAAAAATCTTTAAAGTATGATGATTACATGTGTTAAGCCCCAAAAGGAGCTCCTATTACTTTGAATAGGAACATCATATTGAACATCAAAGTTCAATATGAGTCATTAAATATGAAAGCAGCTCAAGATATGAGATTTTATAATCAATAAAATATTGCTGTAATGTATGGCCTCTCCGTGATCTAAATGTGAAGAAATATACTCCTATTTTTTTTATTTATTTTCTAACATGACATATCTCTTAGTATCCAATCTACAATATGATTGGTGTATCATAGCCCTGAGGAATCTGAGTTTTATTTGTAAAACTGGCAAAAATGTAATATACTGGCATCTCCTGTTCACACACAATGTGGGTTTTTAATAAGAGAAGCAACTGTTTTAAGGTGGTTGCCAAAGAGAATTTGTAGCACCATGTATGCATGGAATAAATATATAAAGATGGTAAGAATATAAAGATGCCAAAACCCCTTTTGCTTAAATTATTTAACACTTCCTTGAAAATTCTGTAATTGTTTTTTAATTGTGTGGTTTAGATTTTACATGTGACCATTCTTTTTTTCAAATTAAATTCAAATGTGATTTTAATGTTAAAGGCAGACAGGAAAAGTTAAACAGTTTCAAATCGGGACGTTTTAATGGTCAAATTTTTTATCTAGCAATGATTAACCTTACACAGGATCTTCCTTCTTTGTAGCCTGCTTGTGCCCCATCTGTATTATGTTTATGATAATAAAGACACTAAATTGTTTTTAAATATTCCTTGGGAAAAAACAACCAGTAGTAAGATAACTTGCAAAATTGATGATTAATGTTTTTGTTTGCATGCTATATATTGTACAGTTTCAGTAAAAAAAAAAAAAAAATCTTCAAAGTGAGGAACCATAAGATATCCTATAAGCATATCAATCCAATTGATACAATGAAGCAAGAAAACCAAATATCTTTTCAACAAAGCGAAAGCCAGAAATGATCTAACCCTTCAGCAGAAACAAAGCTGAAACAGAAAATAAGCAACTTAATCTGACCTGAAGTAAAGCAACCTTTACCAGTTTTATTGTGGCAGTTCTGGGATGAGAACCTTATTTAAAGGTGGTTTTTAAAACATATATCCTTATTCCCACTAATTAGCATCTGTTTAGAAGTGACATCTTTATGTTTCTGTTACTTTCACTTTATTAAATGTACATTAGTGTGATTAAATAGATAAGAATTGTTTCTGTTGGTCACAAGCTACTAAAGAAATATCTGGAAATGTTCTTGTGCCTTTAATTTGTGTCAGAAACTCTTCAATTAGAGTGAAAAGTTATATTTTAGACAAAATTTTGACAAATAATGAGACTGACTAATTTATGTGCATCTATATAATTTTTTTTTTTATCAGTCTTACTATCTATATGCAGCAAGTCATAACATTAATTTCCAAACCTTTAAGTTAGACAAGCAAACAGTCAGTTCAAGACTGGTCGTTTCTAGATCTGAAATCCAGCCTCAGTGAACTACAGTATAATAAACAACATTTAATCATTTTCACTCCTGTCTGCTTTATTTTAATTTTTTCAACTTTTTATTTTGTCAAATCACCAATGTAACAGTTCATATTCTCACAGTGTTAATTTGTTTTTATTTATTTCTACCTCCAGTGGAAGCTGTTTTGGGTTGAGAAACATTATGTCAAGAGACTTGTCTTGGTTTGTTAAAGAAAAAACATTTTTTTTAAATTTTATAACTTATTTGGTCAAAAAGTATCTTGTTAACCCAACAAAATAAATTGCATATCAAACACCCTCTTTTTCCTGTTTCGAAATATTTAGATGGCTGTTAAAAGTACATGCCTCAGTTTTAGAGCTCTATTATCATAATTAAAAGCTCAATTTGTGAAACTGATACTTTATTTCTGTCTGACCAACCTTCCAGCCCTAACCATGATTCATAAATTAAACATGGGGGCTTAGATTAATACTACTGGCCCATATGTGGTCAATTTAAAGCATGTTATAGTGATGGTGATGTTCAATGATCACAGTCCTGAAATATATTTACTTTAAACTGAATATATATATATAAAAAAATCCCCTCTAAGATTTGAAAAAAAGAAGTTCCTCTACTGGCAGTGAATTATTTTATATTTTTCACTCAATGTCTTCTTGCTGTCTATATTGTATGCAACACTAAATCTCAAAAAGGAAAACGTGCCATGCAGATTACAAAGCTCTGTTAAACTGAATTTTTAAAGGTGTATTTTTACGTTTAGAGCTTTAATAACAACAGAATCACACTTTAGTCTCTCAGAGATCATAAAACAGAAAAATTTAACTCAAGAAACTTTCTACTGGATATTTTAATATCTAACATTTTATATTTTCCTGATATTAATGTAGTTGGAACTTATGATTGTGTAAATGACAACTAAAAAATACCTCACATGTAACTACATAATAAACAGTTGATCAAACTCAACTTTATTTCAGGCAAAGGTAAGGAAATTATTTTTTGTACAAAACTGGAATTCTCATTAAGAAAAAAAAGAATTTGGTCAAAACCATGAAGCTCTTATAAATACTTAATACTAGGAATTTGATAGATTTTTTTTATATGATTCAACTGATTTAAAGTATTATCATCATTGCCTTTTTATTATTACTATCAGACCAATGGATAGCAATAAACAGAATATATTAGACATAGCATTTTATGATTTTATTTGCTATGAACGTTTGACTTTCCTTTATTTGATTATTTCCTGACTGCATTCTATTATAACTGTCAAATCCTACTGCCTTGTGCTTTAATCATTGTAAACCACTATAAATAATTTAATGAATGAACGTTTCTGTAGAGAGAACATTTCTTCGAATACTTGTCTTTTTGAATCTAATATTTTACCGAAGCTCATGCAGAAAGCTAACAAAATTATCAAAACTCCTGACAGGAGGAGGTCTGATAGAAGTTGGGAGCATGCATCAAACATTGCTGACATCTTTCTTCCGTTTGAGGTCCTTTTTTGTTTTAATTTGGCCTTCCTCTGAGTTAATTCCTGTCCTGTTGCAGCATGTTGGTGGAGAAGCTTCAAATCGACAGACAAACAGATCACAGACGGCCTTTTTCTCTGAAGAGCACTTCACAAAAGCTGAGTTTGACCCGGTAACACCACAGCATAGTCCATACAAACAGCAGAATTCTGTTTCAACCCTTAACTTATCTGATTCATTTTATGGTACCAAAGACTGAGCTTCCAAGCGAGACACATCATCTCCTGTGTTAAAGCCTTGCTTGTAGAATTACACTGCTACACTTCTCCAATAAAACATAAATCTATCAAGTGAGAATTTAAAAGAATTGAGGGATTATTTCAAGTAAATCAGGAATAAAAAAGAAAAACTGCATGTTACATGAGTTTCAGGATGATGCAGAGGAGCTCAGACCACACACCACGTCTAAATGGTGTTTACAGACTTCCTTAAATAGTTAAGCTTATTTCCTCATGAATACAATGCAGCACAATCAGAAAGAGTCTGTCTAATAGCATTTAATTACAGTGCAGTTTTGTGTCGGGGGCTCATGAACTCTCCTAATGATTAAAATATGTTTGGATGGCTTGTTTGATAGCTTTTATTCCTGTGTCTGCTGACTTATTGCTTTTTTATGTGTGACTCTACGTGAAAATGTCGGTGCGTCTTTAAACAATCTGAAGTGATGATATTTGCTTTTGTCATTTAACCAGCAGAGCCCGTGTGGTTTTAGTGATGCTGTATGTAGCAGCACCTTTAACCATTTAGCTGGACTTGTATTATATGACAGGAAGTGGTGATGTTTAGAAATGCTTGAAAAGAACCTTTATGAGGATGTTTACATTTCTATATGTCAGTCCTGACATGGTTTGCTGAAGTAAAGAATTTCTGTATCTTTTTTGGATAATCTCCTTTATCCTCCTGGGTTAATGGCTGGGAGTAGATTTAACAAACCATTGGGCCAAAAATTGTTGCAAAGTACGTTGATTTGATTAAGTTAACAAGCTTCTTATTTTTATATATCTCAGCTGCACCAACAGTGTTTCAGGAAGATTGATTGTCTATCATTTTCACATGATTGATTGCTATATTGACCAGAGAGATATTCAAATTGAAATGCGGTTTTTGGAATAAATAAAGCTGTTTGAATTTGAAGATTTGTTCTTCCAAAACCACCTTTTTTTTACCCAGCTGTCCACACTATTCCAAATTTATTCGTAATGCAAGCAAATACATTGTCTATAACATAGAACATACTGATTAAAAATATAGGAAAAAAACACACAAAAGAGTTAAAATGGGATATATAATCACAGCTGCAGCTTTATTTTTCAATGATTTGGAAAATTACATGAAGAAATTTTGATTACTGACTCTACCAATGTAAGGTGTCTTAATTCGATTGGTATCTGTAAAGAACAGATGCACAAAATTAATTCAGTGTCTTTAATGATAACAAAGTTAATATATTCTGAATTTAATTCATATTTAAGGATCTTTTCCCGGTGTAGGTACTGGATGCTGTTAGAGATTTGAAACACTGAGTACCTGTTATTAATCATGAAGTTTTATGCATAATTTCTTAAAAGCTAAAATCAGACCTGATCTGGTCTCAGCTCTTCTGTCAATCCTTCTCATAAGCTTCCATGTTTAGGTAAGCTCTGCTCAGTTCAGGGAAGAACCACGACTCAGAAAAAGGATTTTCCTCCAAAGACACTTTTGCTGACAAAGAGTTATCCTTATCTATTAGTAAATAATGAAAAATAACCCAGTAATTTCAGGAAGATCTTATTTTCATGTAGGTAATGCCAGAAGTTAATCAAGCAGTCATGTCCGGTCCCATCCCCGCAAAGCTTGGACATGTCTTCAGGTCTGTGGTTGTAAGACGAGTCAAAAGACAAATTCAGCCAAAATGCAAACCAGGGACTTGAAATATTTTGCTCATCATACAGGATTAGCAACCAAAGCAAGCTATTTCTGCACCAGTTGGTATCTTACTAGAAACTGCTGACACAGCAGGACAAATAAAACTATATTGTAGCAGAATAGACAATAGGGAAATAAAGGGATTTTCTATTCGTTTCAAAAATGCTTTTTTTGTCATGCTGTGTCATTTTAACTTAGAAGTTTTAATTAATTTATTTATTTTAGCTGGTTGTTCATTGTTTACTTTTCCAGTTTACTGTGTTTCTAAATTTTCTGCTATATAATCTTTAGAATTTTCCTAAGGGACAGGGTGCTCTGTAAAATAGTAAGAGCTCTGAACCCTGATAAAGATAACATGAGGCATTCACCTGCTAGAGCTACCAACTTATCATTCAAAACATCTTCTAATAGGTTGAAGACAGGACTATACAGCCTACTTATTTTTATAACAATTTTATTTCATTGGTATTTCTTTTAGCTGTATTTGTTTAATATGCATGAAGGAGAACAAAGTAGCCTGTAGTTAACAGTACAGCCAAATCCTCAATTTTATACTCCTAAGTTTGCAGATAGCAGTACTTTAATTGGTGTATCCAGGACAATGATAAGTCTGGATATAGACTGGAAGTAGAAAAGTTTGTCCAGTGGTCAGAAAAACCCAGAGTTTAAAAAAATATGTGTTAGGTTTATTCAATGATGATTATAAAAATTAATGTGTGTGTGCTTATGAAACATTGGAGCAAGGAGATGCTTCACTCTGTCTTGTGATTCAGTCAGAAGACCACCCTGCCTTGTGATTCAGTTAGTGGAGCATCCTGTCTTATGACCTGATCAATTGTCCTTTCAGAACAATACTCTGTGTTTTAACCATGCGTTATGTTCTGTTAATAAATAAGGCACTGCAAGGAGGGGGGTCGGAGAGAGAGTAGTGTGTTGGGTTGCGTCTCTCCCCTCCTGCAGGAAGCTGTTGAAAGTCCCTTTCTGTGTGTATTCAGTCCTTCTTTTACAAACCTACATTTTTGAACCTAACAATATGCACTTTTCTAAGGTTTTTGGAAGTCTTAAAAGGAACTGTTCTTGATATATGTGCTCAGTGAGAGAAAGCAAACATCCATTAACTAAGTTAATGCCCCAGTGCCAATCATATCTGCAGGAAAAACTTAGTCAGAAAGAAAACAGGAAGCGTCAGCATCAATCATTTATCCTTTTTTTTTTTTTTAACAGTGTCCTGTCTGGTGATGTGGCAATAAGAATAATTGTCTTGATGCCAAAAACAGCCCAACAGATTTTACTTTCACAAGTGGAGCAGTACGGCTATTGTGGTAGTGTTCCGCTTGATTTATGCATATAAATAGCTTTATTATAATTCATGCAGGGAGTTTTACAGATTATATGGGAACTGCAATGTAAGTAGAACAGGAAAGGAAAAACAGAAAAAAGGAGAAAAGATGAAAGAAAGAGGAAATAAAAGGGAGATAACGAATAAAAAATCTTCAGTCTGCTTCATCGCCTGCAAAGAGATGTAAAATCACCTGAGATGTAATAAAGAACAGCATATCCAACGGATATAGTATAAGAGATACAAGAAAGTAACACCTTGATACCATCATTGAAGTTTAAGTAGTATTATTTAATCTGACATGTAATCTGTGGTAGCTGAAGGTAAGATTAAAGGCTTTCTGTATGGAAGTGAATCTCTAAGTACTTTGAGCCAAAGACCTGTAGTTGTTAGTGAGATTTCTATCGGTCATCCTTGGTTTCAGTCTTCGTAAAGCCACAACAGCATTTGTTTATATTTTCTTTTTCACCTATTTTTTTTTCTTTGTATGATCTGTCCACATGCAATCGATCACTTGTTTTAGCAGGAATTTTGCATTTCTTGTTTTCAGGAATATTTTAGCTACATTTAAATGTCAAAATGGTAGAGGCCCATTTGGACTAAAACCTAGGTTATAACTCAAGAGTTACTTTTATTTAAAAGTAAAAATTCTCACCTACTAATTCATAGTAGCAAAATCCATTCTTTTTTTATTTTTTAGAATAGACATATCAGTGCTACATCTTGCACCTCCGTGTCTAATCTTTTGCATTTTATCCCTGTGGTTTAAACAAAACATCAGTTTCTCCTTACAACTTACTTTAGTCTATAAGAAATATCATAACAGAAATTGTGATAGGATAATGTGATAAGATAACAGGCTTGTTTGACTTTGTTATATGTCTCCCCCCTCTCCCCAATCCTGTTTCTTGTCTCACTAGTTTAAAAAATAAACAAATAAAGGCTATTAGTGCCTATATACATCTTTTAAAAAGGCTTAAATTAATCTTTGTTGTCACTGTCACTTTTAATAGGAACAACAGAGTTAAAGATTTTGAGTTATTCGAGGGAGGAAAGTAAGAAAATTTTGAGAGCAATATTTTACAGAATATTTATACAAATATTGCACATGTTATGAGTTAGACAATCAATGAGAATGATGCAAAAAAATATATTTACAGTGCTTTGAACAAGTCTTGATCTTGAATTTGTTGTGCAAACCATAAACTGTAATGTATTCAATTGAAGACGATAATGATTTCATAGATAATTATTTAAAAAAAAACATTCTGAAAAATCTGGCAAAGGTTCACACCAAGATATGTCTAAAAAATGATAACGGTTTATTTGAAAGGAGGAAAAACTTATAGAGAATTTTAACTGTGGGTATAATCCTCCAGAAATTTAAATTATTTAGCTTAATCAATTTTCCCAACAACTCTATATAACTCTCTCTCTCTCTCTCTTGCCGCTCTTTTATAATAATTGTCTATCACTTTAGCTTTGATGTCTGGAGCCCGCCTAAAGTTGTTGATGTTTTCTTGGTTGCTTCTTTGTTTAGCGTACAAAAATTTATTTTTGCATCAAGTCTCAACTAGTTAAGCAAGAAAACTTATGCTATAGTTAATCTTGCAAGGAAGCAATGCTTCTTCACCCCGAGGCAGTCTTTCTCATTGAGCTGCATTTCTTAGCTGTGGTTGTCAGGAAAGAGCTCTAAATGCTACCTTTTTAGTTTCACCCTATTTCATCTATGTATTTTATGGTGGAGAGACTATGTCCATGAATAAAAAGCTGAAGGAATTAATTTAAAGGGTATTTTAACTGTTTAATTTACGTACCGGTAAGTTTTTCTACAATTCTACAAAAAAAAAAAAATTCACTTTGGTGCACCGGATTTGTTCATTACATTTTCAAGAAGTGTCTTTTTCTGTGTAGTAATTTTACTTCTCTTGAAGGGCAAGTTATCCACAATTCCTATCATATAAAGCTATTTGTGGATCTGATTCATCGGTCTGTGACTGGACAGACTTGTCTGTAGTCCCATGGGAACCACCATGGTGTCCCAGACAAATCCTTCTGCCAACAAGCCAACCTAAAGCCCCACTTCCCCTCAAAAGTCAACTAAAAAAAAAAAAATCCAAGCAAAGTAAACAGTAAGCACCTAGTAGTCAACTTCCTTATCCTTGTTAATTATTCAAAATCCTGTAGGAGCACCTCAGCCCACAGTGTTCCTCTCTGTATTTTTTTTTCTTCACACAGGAGCTCACTCACCACAGCTGCCCCCCTCAACCACCTCCTCCTGCCTCCCCTTTCAACTTCAAACCCAGTCATTTCTGCAAGCTGAGCTTTGATTGTACCAAACACCTGTATTTTTCATGGAGAGACTTCCTTGCGAGCCCCCGCCCCCCATCTTTGATTGTTAAACAGCAGTGGCGCCGTCATTACTGTCTGTGCGACTGATGCCGCCCAGCTTCCCCTCCCACATTTCCACCTCTGCCTTTTAACCGGAACTTTAATTCCTCAGTAAGAAAATTTGGATCGCTTCATTTCATCTAATTTCCCAAGAAACCCCCCTCTCTTTTTCTGTGCGTGTGTTAAGAACTTTAAATTTTGTGGTTGGACTCATAGAACGTCATAAAGATAATAACAGATTTCCTTGCAGCAGTTAACTGAACTCACTGAGTAAAAAAAAAAAAAAAAAAAGGAAAAGAAACTGTGTGCATCATCATTTTGGAAAATGTGGAAACTTTCCAAAATTTCTAGCATTAGATGTCGATGGGCAGCCAGTGTTGTTTCTTTAGCTCACCTGTAATCCTCCAGGAAGACATTCAGACGTATATAAACAGACACACACCTTTGCCGTAGTAATACCATGCTTTATTAGACAGCCTCCTCTGCTGCCATCCTGTCTCCCTCCTCAGATTAATATCCTCTGGGCTTCTCACCAGCTGTTTCCGTCCCTTAACACCCTTCATCTTTCTCCGGCCCTCCGCTTCACATATCAGGGCTCACAAAAACTGGCCCACAACACAGGAATAATCCTCCTGTGGATTAAGTGCCAAGCAAAAGAATTACATATTTTTCTTCACATTTGTCATAATTAAACTATACGTTTCTGTGTACTTATTGGATAATTTCCGAAAGAACGCAAAAAAGTTCTAAAATTGTGTGGTATGCATTTTTACACACCTAATTTGAGTCAATAATTTCTTGAAACACTTTTTATTTCAGATGATGCCTCAAATCTAGTGTGTTTAGTGACTTTTTATATTTTGACAATCTTTCTTTAAACAAGAGCTCTGTGAGATCTACTTGTGTCAATGAACCTTGGGTTTAGAACGGCACTTTAATAAACTTTGATCCAAACCATTACATTTAGAGTTCTCCTGCTGTTGGCCGTTCAAATCCTAAGTATTATTTTTTTCTTTTTTGGATCCTGTAATATATTTTATTTATTTTCCCATCCAAATTAGCTGTGTTTTACGTGCTGAATATAAAGCATCCAAGCATCATCTTGCTGACAGTGTTTTGTTTCTGTGGATGTGCATTTTTAGCTTTCCACTGAAATGGATGTTGTGGACATCTATCAAAATTTTCACTTTTTCTCTTAAAAGAACAGAGCATCTTCACACATGTTTTTTGTATACATGGGTCCCTTATTGGCTTGCTTTTGGTAAGCTCTTTTATCTTCCCACTCTTTCCTCTGTGCAATTAACAAAAGGTTTCCTGTCAACAGACATATTTATCGCAACCGTTTATGGATTTTATGCACAAGGAAAGTATCCCCAAAGCATGATGCTATCACCACCAGGTTTCACCATAGGGATTCTGTGCTCAGTGTAATGTACATTGCTGTCTACAGGTAACAATATCTCAAGCCATTTATAGCGGTCATTAGCCACAGAATTCTTTTGTGTAGAGGTTTTTTTTCTGTACTTTTAGTTCATAATCATTTTTAGTCAATTTTAGTGTTTACTGATGCTATGTATAGTAATTTCCGAACACATTCTAGTGTTTTATTTTGTGTGTCTTTGCTTGTGTGTTGCTGTGTGTCTCATGGCCTTTGTCATATCCACCTGCAACTCTCCAGCACTCTTGTCGTTTCTTTCTTAATTGTCTTCTCTTTTACGATACCTCCAGGTTTTATAGGTTTTTTTTACCTTTTCATTAAATAGGCCTAACTCTTAATTTGAACCAGTCTGCCCTTTGTCCTGGCTTGGGTCTCTCAGATGCACATAAAAAGTGGCCAGTTGAGCAATGTTTCTTGTTTTGACATCATTGGTTGAACTTTGCTCCTTAAAAGATCAGGATATTGCTCATGTTCAATATCACAATAAAGTAAACCTTGGGGAACAGCTTTTATTCAGCCATCAAATTACACACAAGTAAACTCTGTTTTAGGAGATATCTTGAGGTAATT
>NW_015150579.1:425917-427162 GCF_000732505.1 Cyprinodon variegatus
AAAACATGACTAAATTACTGGAATTCTGTCTTACCACAAACAGAGTGATTATCAGCAAACAGGGAAAAAACATGCATCAGTGGACCCTCCCAGGAGTGGTCAGCTTACCACAACTACTGCAAGGATGCATCAATTAATTATCCAGAAGGTAAAAAAGAACAGAAAACAACATCTAAAACCCTGCAGGGGTTGTTTGTCACAATTAATGTTCTTGATTAAACACCGAAACACTGGAAGATAAACCAAAATCACTGCCAACCAAGAAAAACAAAAAATGCCACACATTTTAGTTAAAAACTGTGTAGACAAATTGTGAAGGATAAACTTAAATATTGATGAAACCAGGGTGAAAGGAAGCAAACAGAGGACCAGAAAATAAGCAAACAGAAAACACTGACTGAATTACAGCAGGGAGCAAATGAAAACAGGTGATTTTAATTAACGGAAACACACACAGGTATGGATTGTGACAAAAACATCTTGGGGATCTCCAAGACTTTTGGTAATAACAAAACCATAGCATTAGGCATACAGAGGTTTGTCAGTGTGATGGTATTGGACTGCTTTCCTGCTACAGGACCTGAGGCCTGTACCACGAAGCAGGATTACTGGGTTAGCGAGACAACTTCAGGTATAATCCTGACTATCCAGGAACCACTAAACTGGATTAATTCTTAGCACTAGTCACCATGGTAACATGCTCTGAACGGCAAACCTGCTCCGGGGCAGGTTATCTTTCAGGATTGATCTGAATCCTAGAAAATGCTCCCCCCAGCAGCCAATCAGCATTTCAGGAAACAATGATGTACCCTTTGATTAAAGACCCGACTTAATTCAGAGGGAAAAATAATTTAACAGAACAATATCCCAAAAAAGAAATAACCAGAAGAACAAAATGCAATTTAAACAAAACATGTTCTCGACAAACGGAATGGCAATTTATTATTTTTTCTCTCCTTTTTGACCTTTTATTATATATTATTAAACTCTTCCTCCCCCATTGTGGGCGGTCTCCCTTTTTTCCTCCAAACTCAGGTCCTCTACCAGAGGCCTGGGAACTTGAGGGTCCTGCGCAGTATCTTTGCTGTTCCTAGAACTGCACTCTTCTGGACCAAGATTTCTGATGTATTTCCAGGGATCTGCTGTAACCACTCCTCCAGTTTGGGGGTCACTGTCCCGAGGGCCGGGACAGTGGTCATTCTCTACCATCTTTGGGGGTGTTTCCCAGTTTGACCATGGGGTTTC
>NW_015150579.1:430273-439530 GCF_000732505.1 Cyprinodon variegatus
ACTGCCATCTTCTGCTGGGGTAACAGCATCAGAGCAAATTACTTTAAAAAGCAACAGCAGAGTGTCTTAAGTCAGAGGCTTCTCCAGATCTGCTGCAAGACAGACTGCTAAAGAAGATCCTTTTAGCCTACACCTATGAACAGCTACAACTGGTTAACAAGGGGATGAGTTAATTCACCTTTTAATTTCCCTTTAGACCTAATAATGCATTTTTGAATTGAGCTGAATTTTAATTTACAATCTGCAATACAGACAAATGAAATTGTCTGTAATGTCCTGATTTGTTGGATTCGTGCCCCTGTCTCCAGATTAGTAATCTCAATGGGATTTTCCTGGTTAAATATTGCTTAAATAAAATATAAATGAAAAAGGCTTATGATTAAGTATTGTTTGTCATGAACTTCAATAAAAGGCAGAGACAAAACCTCTAGATTAGATATTTATGAACTGAAATCAAATCAATGCACTGAAAATGTGAATCTAAGTAAGTCAGTTTTTCTTAAAATAAGTGATTGTTTTCTTTCTTGAATTGAGAAGGTAAATGAGGCACTTTGCCAATGGAATAGGACAATTTACATTTGAATTAAGAAAAAAACAGCTGCAGTTTCATATTTCAAGTGGATAACATATAATGATCTTATTTTAAGTGTAAAAATGCTCATTCCATTGGCAGATCGTCTTATTTTCCTACCGGTACTCATATTAAGGATAGATGCACTTATTTTAACACTTATTTTAAGACATTGTCTTATTTTAAGACATTAAGACTCATTATCAGAACGTTTTTTGCAGTGCTGTTCTCAATGCTTTGAGAAGGCCTTTGGACATATATATTTTAATCTTTCGGTTAATTTAATTACTGTAACCAGGTTTGTTCATTTGGTCCTTTGAGTGTTAAATATTTTATATGATTGGACTTGTCTGAGTCCTTCTTTTTAATAAATGTCATGATAACTTTACGTATATAGCACTTTCAGGCAAAGTGCTGAACAGTTGCTAAAAGACAAAAAGTAAAACAAAAAACAAAAAAACTGTAAAAAAGGAAAATCCTAAATTAAAATCAGATAGATAAGAAATACTAGGATAAAAAAACATTGCACACAAGTTAAGATACATAAAATACATTGAACAAGTTGGTCTGCTTAGCTTACAGAACATGTCTGGCTAATATTTTGAGGGAGACTGTTACACAAAGATGGGGCCCAAAAGGAAAAGAATTCTCTCCCCAACAACTTTCCTTCTGTTTTATGAACTTTAAGAAGGCCAGGGCCCTGTGATCCAAGAGTAAGAGATGGAACACAGAATTGCAAAAAAACAAAAGCGAAAGGAAGGAGTCCATCGCTTTGTAGGTGAGCAGCAAGTTCTTCAAATCTGCTTGAACTTGACAAGGCAAAGAAGGGTTGTCAATGCAAGTGTCACAGCATGCCAAAGGGTACTTAATAGCAAAGATGTGTCAATTAAAACTCATTGTCTATGTTAAATTCATTTCTATAGCACATTTAAAAACAGCTAAATCTGCCCAAAGTGCTGTACAACAAACTGTATAAATTGCACAAATAGGAGAAAAAAAATTACAAGTTACAAAAAAAAAAAAAAAACTCATTATAAAAAACACAAATAATAAAAAAAAACATCAGACCTGCCAGAGCAAAAAAGTGAGTTTTCAACGACTTAAAAACATGAATAGACTGGGCCATTTTAACATCCAAAAGAAGGATGTTCAAGAGTCTTGGAGACGTTTTGGCAAAAGCCAAATCTCCTCTGATTTTCAGCTTAAATTTTGGAATCTTCAGCGTTCTAAATGGAGGATCTTAATGAACGACTTGGATCACGGATCGACAGAAGCTCTGACAGGTAGATTGGAGCCAACCCGTTGAGATATTTAAAAAAAACATCAACGGTATCTTAAATTTAATCCAAAAGCTGACATGAAGCATGTGTAGGTAAGCGAACACAGGAGTTATGTGCTCGTGTTTCCTCTTGCCTGTGAGCAAACGCCCTGCTGCCTTTTGAACTAACTGCATCCGACGGATGGAGGTTTGCTCAAGCCCACAGTACAGTGAGTTACAATAATCTCCTGCACTTTAAGAAATTGAAATGTCATGAGCACTGTACAAAACTAAATTTTGTTTTGTATACACTCTGTGTATACCTAAAATCATGAATGACAGGCTCAAGGTCAGCATGAGGCAAATAAGTTTGACTTTGATGAGCAAACGCAGCTGAAAAAAGCTATTTATGATGACTGAACTTATTTGTCTGTCAAAATTAAACAAACCATCCAAAACAACCCCAAGATTCCTGGCAGACTCGTGACAATAGTTGCTCAAAGGGCCTAGTCTTGTAATGAGCGTCAGAATGTAGGACCCAGAATTCATGTGAGTCAGACAGTGGGAAAGTTCAAAACGTTTAATAAAAAACAACACAGAGTTTAGAACGCAGAGCTGTGGATCTACTACAGGGGGAGGAGGGGCACCACCCATCACTGGCACTCTGGTTGGGGAGAAAAACAGGTAAGTGACCAGGATAATCTGATGGAAAATGTTTATCCAAGCGAGTCAATTAACTGGTTTAACAGTTCAGTCCATCCTCTCAAGTGAGGCAGGATCCAGCAAATGGACTGCCAAACGAGATGTGGGGTGAGCTGCCCAGAGTGTCTTTGATGCAGCAGCCTCCGTGAACAGGCAAAAGTCCGAGCCAGGTCAGGGTAACAGTCTAGAAAAGGACGGCTCTGAGATCCAGGAGTCCTTAGCCCGGTCAGGGGTTCCGATCATAACAAGAACAGACAGATCCAGGATTCCAGGAATCCACAGAGCGCTCAGGCATGTTTAGGGTTTTATGAGTCCATCAGCGAGTTCAGGCAGAAACGTTCACATGGAAACAGGCAGGCTTAGTAGTTGAGAGACATAAACGAGACATGGTAACTGGATAACTACGGAGCTTTAAACTAGCTGCCTTCATTGAGCCTAAACAGGAACAGGGTGCGCTCAGCGGACAAGAGCCAGGACATGATCAGGAAAAACAAAAACAAGACTAACAACCCTCTCTAACCACTGGCCTCAGAGAATGACCACAAGAACTGTGGAAATCAGCCATGATCTTACACTAAAACTCAGATGAACAGACAAACATACATACAATGATGTGGCCACGATAGCTGGGCTAAACCGTATAGAAAGCAGCAGGCGCAAGTGGAGGAGTGGTGATTAGTAACCAGGGAGGGTTAAGCAGGTGAGTGAAGTGAGTAATTAGGTCAGCTATCAGGGCAGCGAACATGACAAGAGTTGAGACATCACATGACTTTCTAAATACCACAATTTCACTTTTAGATAATTTTGAAACATTCAGTGCTTCACTTCTTGTATATATTTAAATAAAACTTGAACATCGTCTGTGCCTGACTCAAAAGGCAGATAAATTTGCAGATCTTTTTATTTTCTAAAAATTAAACCAAGTGGAAGAATATACATTGAAAACAATAAGGGGCCCAGAATGGAGCCTTGCGGCACTCCACAGCTGAGTGGGGCAGGTCCAGAGGTGTAAGGACCAAGGTGGTTGGCAAAAGATCGATTTTGAAGGTACAATCTCAACCAATTTAAGGCGGTGCCTTTAATGCCAACATTATTGTACCTTCTAACAACTGGTAACTTTAATTATTTTTCTGTAATCTGTGTAAATTCTACACCTCTACAACTATAACTCCAACGCAAAATATCTATCACTAGGACAGCATTCATGTTAAGAGGTAGTTCTTAAATTTTTGATACCAGGGGCAAGGGTATGGTGCAAATATTGCATTTTTTTGTAATTTAGGAAATAAATAGCTGAAAATGTAGGAGTAGATGGATTTCAAAAATATTTTTCAAAAAATGAAAAATGTGCCTTATTTTCACATAGAGTCTTCTTAATCGCTGATGAATAATTAAATCCAAGCTTGAATCGTTAAAATTCTGTGGTTTTTTTTTAAGTTTTAAACTTTTAACTTTTATGATTTTTTTTATTTTATTTCCTTTTTTTTTTTTTTTTACATTTTTTAAAAGCTTAAGTTATAGGACTTCATGTCTAGAGAGACAAATGCACCTTAGTTTCAGCAAAAGTCTAGATGCAATACTTTAATAATAAGTGAATCACGAGCTTACAATCAGACATAAAGTTCGTCCTTAACAGGGACTCTGTTAAAGCCTTTACAGTTTAATAGAGAAGCATTCATTTCCGTTTACTGGACTTGTAAATAAGTAATAGAAAGCTATTTCAACATAAAAATGAGTTGCAAGAAAGTCTACCAAAGGTTTTAACTCAGGTCAGGTTTTAACTTATAAAACTAAAGATAATGATACATTTAACTTTGAATATGTCTCAATTAGAAATGTATAAAAATCAAATTTGTTTTTCTTTTAAAAAGATTAGTGGATTAATTCTCTGTGCAACCACTAAAGAAAGAGTTACTGTGAAAATGACCAGTATTCAATGTTTAACACAGTGGTTGACTCTTTAAAATCAATCAGTGGTTTTTAAAGTGCATCTAGACGGGGACTGCATGGGGACTGAGTGTGTCTCCACAGTCTGAGACAGGGAGTGCCAGCAGCATAATTCAATGAAACACCACTGATGGGAGACACACCCACTCAATAAACTACTGACACCACACACAAACTTTAATTACACTGATTAGCCAACAGGGGATTCAGGGACCGGTAAAAACCAGTGCATTGTAGGAGCAGTGTCATTGAGCAAAGACTGTGACCTATTTATACAGCAAATATAAACATGTATTTAACTTGTTACATTCGGTATCTTTCCACTTACTATTCAGATGTAATACAATTATGATAAAAAAAATACTGATACAAATGTAAAGTACTTTTTACTTTTTCACTGCTATATCTCATAAAGATAACTAAATGCAAAAACTTTACCACATGAAAAAGTTAGGTTACACTAGGTGAAAATTGTTCATTTATCTTAACCCGCTCCAAATATTTTGATAGATTAGAAGAAAATAGTGCTTATTTAGCTAATAACTATTTAAAGGTCAAGTGGATTAAATGCAGGGACATCTAGTGGATATAACGGAAAATAACTCATACTCTGTCCTCTCTAAACCACACATGCTTGGTAAAAAATGCCAAGCCGAAGGAAAGTAATGTTAACTGGAGGTATGCAGATTTTTGAGAGCTTGTATAAACAAATTTCAACAGCATTGTAAAAAAAAAAAAAAAGAAAAGGAAAAAAAAAACTTCTGGGTGTTCTATTGTTTTCCAACATGTCACCACTTACAAGTCACATTCAAAACCAATACTTTAAAAAATATATTTTTGGCTTTATTCTGCTAAAAGATGAATGTATACCTAGATGTAGATGAGATAAACAAATAGACTTTGGCTTTCCCTTCAAATGAAGGTAGATATCATATAGCAACTATAGGATGGCATGGAGTTTTCAGGTGTGTAAAACCTTGCAGGGATTCAATGTGACAGCAAGCTATGTTCATTACGAAATGGACTTGATGAAAAAAAATGAAAATAACCAATATTAAGAATGTCTAAAGACTTTTTCGGACACAGTAACTAAAACAAACTGAAAAACAGAGAATGAATGGAGCCCAATAAAATAAAAAAGAACAAAGGACACAGAGAATCACTAACTTAAGCATTAAGCTCTGAATAAAATCCTAAATATAGAGATGACTTAAAGATGAGAGTCATAAAGTAAACCCATATTTCTTTAGATAATGACAGCATGATGCTGCCACCTCCATGTTTTATTTTGGGGATGGTGTATCCAGCTTCACGTACAGTGTAAGGTTTTTGAATTGGTGTGGTGTAAAACTCAGATAGAAGGCTGGTTGTTTCAAAATAAAGGCTGATTTTACCAAAGAAACCAAAGACATACATGGACCAGAGTCTAAATAAGAATACTAAAAATGTAATAAACACAGGCAAAAACTTAAACAGAGAGGCTAAAATGTGAGATCCACAGAACTGAAGGTCCTGATCTGTGTCCTAACTTCTCATCTCAACTACATCATTATAGCTCACCATTTATAAATTGCACAGTTTTTCTTTTAGAGCTTGCAGAGATTTGTATATTATTACAGGCAGGATACTGACTGGCAGTTTGCAGTTGTAAGAGAATTCAATTCATGAATTCAACCAAACAGTGCACAGGGTATGAAAACGATTAAAATAAATCAGGAAAAAATACCTAAACACACCTTCCGAAAATCTACATCATGCATGGGTGGTTGTAGACAGGGGTCAATGGGGCCAACGCCCCTGTAAATCATGTCCTGGCCCCTGTACTGAAGAAATAATACATAAAAGAAATTCTAATGATGATATGCGCTGGAACAGACATGGTTACTGATAGGTCCTTTAAAACAATTTCATTTTTTTCTTTAAAAATTATGTTTTACCAATTATGTAAAACAGATTAAGGTGATAACTTCAGTGATATTGAGATAGGATCCCAGTTTTCATCTGCTATTTTTTTTTTCAAAACAAATTTGAAAAAAAAATAAATAAATAGAATTTTAATGAAACCTAATTGAATAGAAATTTCACTTCACGCAGCTCTCTTAATATTTGAATCCCTTGCCCTGTTTTTAATTTCATTGTGCCCCCATGAAAACATGCTCCCCCTCTCTTGGCCCCCTGGTACATTTGGTCTAGAACTGCCACTGGCACCACGACCCCCACAGTATGATTCTGCCACTATTATGTTTCACAGTGGCAAATTAGTGACAAACGAGGAATAAATTGTTTATCTCTCTTCTAGCCCCATCTTAAAAAATGGCAAAAAATAAAAAATGGTGTTAAAAACTAATACAGGTCAATCAACAAATTCGCTTAACCATTGTAATTTTTTACGGATTACACTGTTGGGAATAAACTTGCAGGGATTCCCGTGATTAAGTGCGACGTCAGCTTTAAGTTTGCAGCCAGTGAGAAACAGACTCATGATAAAAAGCTGCATCATCATCAGTGTAAACCGGACTCCTAGAGACGATGAGCTGTTTGTGGCCAGACGAGACGAGACCTTTAAGTACAGACCTTTGGATCGCTCGGTCACGTGACTCGTTTCCTACAACCTGCCTGTCTTCTCCCAGCTGGCCGTCCGCTCCCTCCACCGAAAAAACAAACACAGGTAAATTTATTGCTGCAAATGCACTCCTAGCTGTAGTTTAGACCCAGCGACCACCCTCCAGATCCAACCCTCTTCTTATTTTAACCGCCCCTCTCATTTCCTGGAAATAAGCCGAGCTGAAGCGGCAGCTCATGCAGGGCCTTATCTCTGGGAATAAACAGCGCTCTTTGCGAACAGGGAGCCCCGCTGCACGCTGCCTCTGCCTCCGGCACACTTTGTGTTATATCCCCCCCGCACAATATTTACCGATTGAAAGGCATCGCGGTGGTAATAGCATGTGATAAAACAAGGTGGGGGTCGGATTTGTGCAGATTAGAGTGAATAAAGTGCTCTGCACTAGTCTGCCACCTAATCCGTTCTGGAAAGGGATGGGCAGCGGCTGAAGCGCACTTTTTCTGCAAAAAGCCTTAGGGATCTCTTCTTCCTGACTTCTCACATGCACATTATGGTTAAAGGGAGGAGGCTTGCTCATTTGTGTTGGATGTCAAACACTCTGTCAGCCTTGCAGGATTGTTTACATGAGGTAGTGCTTATTGTGCATCTTTTAAAATCCAGCTCTTCCTCTCAATTGCTTTTTTTTTTTTGCTCTTTTGTTGTTGCAGAATGGCACAGGCTCCCATGTCATGTGATTGTTTTGTCTCCTTACCCCCTGGTTCTCGGGATGACCAAGTGATTTTTGGGAAGAACTCGGACCGTCCCCGGGATGAGGTGCAGGAGGTGGTCTACCACCCTGCAGCCTCTCATCCTCCAGGATCCACGCTGGAGGTAAAACAGGCCAGGACTCTAACGGTCTCACCCCCCAACCCCTAACTCTTGAGTGTAGGTTGGTGGTGTGGGATCAGAAGGTCATCATGTTTACTTGGAAAATATACAAAAAGACTGGAGTGCTTTGGATTTTGTTACCAAGAAGCCAGGCTTGTGTTTCAGGCAATGGATTTTGAAAATATCCATTGCTTTTTATAAGGGTGGCCAGGCAATAACCAATGTAGACTTAGGGGTGGCCAAAAGTAGATGGGCATCAAAACCTCAGGGTCAATCTACACTCTTCCAACAGGAAAATTAATGAGCAAAACATCCATATTTTCTAGATAAAGACAAACTATACTTTCCCATAGCCTTTGCTGACAAATAGACAAATATCTTCAAACACCTGAAGATAGTGGATACAATTCTTTCAGGTTTGAGTTTTTGGCAAACATCTTTTCCATTGTCATTACTTACCTACCGTACTTTTATCAGTTATCTTTCTGCTTAGAATTGATCATTACAAGTACTAATATCTACATAAATTGATTATTTAATACGTTTTTATTAAAATAGTTATTTATGTATTATTTCACTGAAGACCCCTAGATGACTTGCAGAGACACATCATTTTCTCTTTACCCATGAAACACAAAATCTGGTTCTGCTTGAATTCTGTTCTTATTATCTTTAATGTTAGTATATTGATGTGCATAATTAACCACAGTGTTTTTCTTGTCAAATAATTGTTAATATATGAAAAATGAAAATGTTTTGAATGTTCCACTTGAGAGTATTACTGTTTACCATCGCCTGTATTAGAGGGAAACAATGATAGGGGTGGCCAATGATTGGCTAAGGGTAGTTATGGCCCCAATCTAGCTCCGCCCCTAAAAATAGGTACCTGACCTTTCTAAGCATGTTTCAAAAATGTGACTGGATATTGATGACCATTGTTGTTGAATATTCCTACTCCTATAGCACTTTTTTTACACATTGCCCCAACTTGAATACATTTTATTATTATGTGATTGAAAATGCAATTTATTTATGCAGGAGAATGAATAGGAAACACGGTTTCCATGGTTTGTGGAACCACATTTCTCTGCTAGCCTTTTGAGATATATTTGTAAAAGCTTTGTACATCTGAGACTGAAATTCTCAGAAACTTTTCTTTGCTAACTAAGCCAAGCTCAGTCAGACAGGATACAGGACAATGGTTAACCTCAGTTTTCAGAATTACATTTGATATGTTTTTAGGCTGGATTTTGATTGGGCCTTTCTAACACATAGACATGCTATGTTCTATAATATATCATTGTAGTGCAGACTCCATATTTAAAGCAAGAAGAAGAACCTCTTACCAT
>NW_015150579.1:439626-461024 GCF_000732505.1 Cyprinodon variegatus
AGCTGTGAGATGGGAACGCATGGAGTTACATATTAACAGCAAAAAAACACCTGGTCTCCTTACATTCAGCCACTCTTTCATCATCTCCTCAATGAGGTGGTCTCAAAAGTCGCAGTTACAACACACATAGGGCGCACCGCACCATAGGGCGCACCGCACATTTTGAGGGGAAAAAAAGACGTTTAAGTGCGCCTTATAGTCGTGAAAATACGGTCAGTTTTTTTTTTTCCAGGAATACCTACCTGTCCCTAAAAGCATATCCACAGCATAATGCTGCCACAGACATTGGATTGATGCAGCAACTCTTTTTTTTTTTTTTTTTTTTTTTACATAGAGGCTTATAAATGTATTTATGGTCTCCTGTGACCAGATGAGCTTCTTCCACGTGATTGCAAAGGCTTTGCAGACGATTCTTTCTGCAGGATGCAAGCCTCGTCTTCAAAAGGAATAAAGAAGGGGGACAGCTTTTGAACAGCGACATGCTCTTCCAAGAGGTTATTGCAGGGCTTTTAGGGATGGAAGGGGTTCTTCTCCCAATGTAGACAGACTGTGATAGAGGAATAACAGTGGTGCTATTGTTTAATAACTTTTGGTCTGATGTCAGAGCTTTAAGGCATGCTGGGAGTTGTCATTTAAGAATATTTTGTATGCTCAGTTTGAGCTCATTTCTAGTGAAAAACCTCAAACTAAAGTGTCTAAACTGTGTATAAATGTATGACCAACTACAGGGTTCACATATGAAATAGGGTTTATGTTAGTACATATTGTGATGGGAAAAATATTTTCCCATCTATTCCTTTTTCCCTTCAATTTTAAAACCTTAAATGTGAGCTCATTTTGCCTTCTATAGTGCACTAAAGTGTTCACTTGTGTTGCACACTTGCTAGTCAAGGCTAGAGCTGAGACTTAGTTTACAGATGCCTGAGAGGCTATTTTTCCAGTGTGAAATGTTTTTGGGAAAGGACCCGGAGTCCTTTTGATTTAAGGTTCCATTTCTGTCATGCTTATCCCAAGCGGGGTCGCAATGAGTGCTGGTGCCTACAGGCGAGAGGCGGGGTAAACCCCCGACAGGTCGCCAGTCCATCGCAGGGCAACATAGAGACAAACAGGACAAACAACCATTCACACACACACTCACACCTAAGGAGAATTTAGAGAAGCCAATTAACCTAACAGATCTGAGTTGATATTTGATCCATTAAAGTTGTTACCTTCCACCCACTAAAGTTCCAAAACATTGTTTTTTTCTGCAAAGGGGGAGGAGTTGTCATCTTTGCACACTGGATACAGTACTATTTAGTGTTGTGGCATCTTTGAAATCTGGTGTAACATTCCATTAATATTTTTTCTGCAGTGCACATACATCCAGATCCCTCAGGTAGAGAAAACCTATGCCGTCGTCCTCAGTAAACCTGCCTGGCTGTGGGGTGCTGAAATGGGAGCTAATGACCAAGGAGTGTGCATTGGCAATGAGGCAGTATGGACACGAGAACCAGTGGTTCCTGGAGAAGCTTTGCTGGGGATGGATCTCGTCCGGTGAGCTGCAGAAGTATTTTCAAATTTTATTTTATTTACCTTAATTAAACACAGTTGTTTAATTGAGGGTGACTAATATGTCCCTTTTAACTGAATACATTTTAGATACTGTACACTGAGAGGAAGATATTACCTAATCCTCTTAGATCAACAGTGTTTGCAGACAATTATGACATGATCTTCATAATTTAAGCTACAGTGTGTTGGAGTCAAGGCCCCTTAAAACTTATATTTGTGTAGAAATTGAGTCATTTAGCTTTCAATGCAGCCATGTATGTCTTAAAACAATAAAGAACAACAACCCAAACTCATAGAATGTAAACATAGCCCCCAAACTGCGTTTCGATTATCAGCTTGCTTGATCTTCAGGCTTGGGCTGGAGCGTGGTGACAGTGCTTGGGCAGCACTGACTGTCATCACTGGGCTCTTGGAGCAGCATGGCCAGGGGGGGCAGTGCAAGGAGGACCCTGAACCCTTCAGCTACCACAACACCTTCCTCCTGGTGGATCGAAATGAGGCTTGGGTGCTAGAAACTGCTGGGAGGCTCTGGGTGGCACAGAAAATCTCAGGTCTGTAAATGTTATTAGAGAGCTACAAATCCTGTATGTTTATATAGTATGACGTTCAGATAAATTCTTACTAACATTCCTTTTGTTAGATTTTTAGAAGCGAATGTTGTTTATAGCACTTTTTGTGAACAAAAAAAGCCTTTATAGCCCCCCCTTTCTTAGAAAGAGGACATGTTATCATATGGCTATATGTATAATCTACATTCATATAGTGGTTTTTACATTTTTTTTCTCTATTGTGGTACAACATTTTTCTTTATGCCCATTAAATCCCTATCTGGTCATTCCAAATGACCTTTTTATATGTTGGGTGATGACGGTTCAATTCATTTCAATTTATTTATATAGCGACAATTCACAACACATGATGAAAAGGGGTTCCTATGTCATCTAGAAATCTAAGCTTATAGCAGCATAACTTTAGAGATAACTCGGGATAACCTGTGCTACTCTAACTATAAGCTTTATCTAAAAGGAAAGTTTTAAGCCTACCCTTAAAAGTAGACAGGGTGTCTGCCTCATAGACTAAAGCTGGTAGTTTGTTCCACAGGAGAGGAGCCTGATAACTAAAAGATCTCCCATTCTACTTTTAAAAATTCTTGGAACCACTAGTAAACCTGAGGATTGAGAGTGAGTGCTCTGTTAGGAACATAAAGATCAGTCATATCTCTGATATAAGATGGAGCTTGGCCATTTAAGGCTTTATATGGGAGAAGGAGGATTTTAAATTCTATTCTTGATTTAACAGGAAGCCAATGAAGAGAAGCTAATTTAAGAGAGATATGATCTCTCTTTCTAATTTTCATCAGAACTCTGGCTGCAGCATTTTGGATCAGCTGAAGGCTTTTAACTGAAGTTTGTGGACTTCCTGATAGTAAAGAATTACAATAGTCCAGCCTTGAAGTAACAAATGCATGGACTAGTTTCTCAGTATAACCCCTGGATAGGTTATTGCGTAGATGAAAGAAGGAAATTCTAGAAAACTCTTTTATATGGAATTTAAATGACAGGTCCCGAAAATAATAAGATTTTTTACTTTGTTACTACTTTGTTTACTAAGTTGAAGGCTTAGATAAAGACAATAGTTTTGCTAACTCTGAAAGTTGAACTGGATCAGAGCAGTCTAAACCCGTTTCAAATTCTTTGGCTACCCCAGATGCTGCATCACCTTCCAGAGCTAAAGCAATTATTATGGTCTTATTTTTTTTTAATAACATCACTCTAATTTATAAAGAATCCCATAAAATCATTACTGCTAAAAGCAGCTGGGATGGACAGTTCAACAGAGCTATGGCTCTGGGTGAGTTTGGCAATTGTATTAAAAAGATATTTAGAAGATATCTTATTCTCCTCTATTAATGAGGAGAGATATGTTGCTCTTGCTTTCAAATGGTCCTCTTATACAGCAGTGAACTATTTTTCCAGACTAGGTAGGATTCCCGTAGGCCTGTGGAGTGCAACTTTCTCTCCAGTTTGTGCGCAGCTCTGCATTAAACCAGGGAGCCAGCCTTCTATTTCTAAGTTTTTTATTTTTCAAAGGGGCTGCGTTGTCTAATGCAGTACGCAGAGAACTAGCAACCCCATCAACAAAATCATCAACCTGTGAAGGGGAATAAACTAAACTTTTGTCCTCTGCAGCAATGCTCGGCAACACATAGGACAGAAAAACTGAAACAGATTCTTTAAAATTTATAACTGCTCTATCTGATAATGAGCTGCTAAAGGGAAACCTTCTTTTGGGGTAGGAGAACTCTGTTAAAGAAATCCTGAAGGCTATTAAAAAGTGGTCGAAAAGATACTGTTTAATGGAAATACTATTATTTCTTCACATTCTATGCCATATGTCAGCACAAGGTCCAAAGTATGAAGATGATAATGTGTGGATTCACATTTTGAACAAAGCCAATAGCCTCTAAGATAGAATTAAAGGCTGCACTTAAGCTATCACCTGCAATGTCAGCATGGATGTTAAAATCCCCCACTATGATTATCCTGTCAATATTTAACACCAAATCAGAGAGAAACTCTGAAAATTCATCTATAAATTTAGAGTAAGGACCTGGGGGACAATACAACGTTACAAAAAAGAGGTTTCCTTGCTTTACAAACATTTGCTTTTAACTAGGACAAAGTTTTTCTTAGTGTCTGAGCCAAATGAATTGAAGGGTGCTTTGCAGCAGGTGGACTGCAAATCAGTGTTTTAATGTCACTCCCAGCCACCAAATGTAAAGCATTAGTTTGCAGTGTTTCTTTTTTTTGTGTGTGTGTTGGGGGGGAAAATGTTCTGGGAAAACTAACTGCAGAAAGACTTTCAGGTTTTGACAGATTGAATAAGTTTGATAAGTAAAAACTTAGTGTCTTTAGACCTTTGCAAGTAAAATCCATTCTGATCAGTGAGCTTGCATGGCCAATGCATATATTGTAGCATGTTGTGATGAATGTAGCAGAAAGAGAAATGTGCTGACCCATGCTTGTTCATGTCAGTGTAATAATGCTAGTCAGAACTGGAGCAGGAATTATGCTCACCATGATGCTGTCAGAACTTAAATGTTTTGAATTACAATCTTTGTCACTGTAGTTGGTTACAGTCAGACTTTGCTCTCTACAGTATCTTTTTAATTCCCTCTATGGTGTTCAGATTTATTTAATGAGTAAATACGTTTAAAGGAAGAAAATTCTCAGACTTGTTGAAACCTGTTAATGAAATGGAACATGTCTATTTTGTTTTTGTTTTCAGAGGGTGTGAAGAACATATCCAATCAACTTACAATCCACACTGAGATCTCAGCAGAACACCCTGAACTGCGGAGTGTGGCCAAGGCTCAGGGGTGGTGGGATGGCCAGGGAGAGTTTAATTTTTCTCAGGTGTTTAGTCCAGAAAACCCTCCTGCAAGGATGGATCTGGCCAAAAAGCGCTACAAGGGAGGCACAGAACTGCTCCAGCAGTATGATGGTAGGTTTTCCCTCAGTACTATTAGACATTTTGGATGATTTCTATTCATTCAGATTGTTTGGGCAATAAAACCATATAGGACCAATAAAACCCTAAAGATACAGATGTCTTGGTGTTTCACAGGCACAGTGACAGCAGAAGTAATGATGTCTATTCTGAGGGATAAACCCAGTGGCATCTGTATGGACTCTGGAGGATTTTGCACCACAGGCAGCATGGTTTCTGTGCTGCCCAGAGACACTAGCCTTCCCTGCATCCACTTCTTCACTGCCACCCCAGACCCATCCAGGTTTGTTGACTTTTAAAGAAAAAAAGTAATTAGTGATATGAGATCTCTAGGTTTTAGAACTTCTGTTCTGATTGTAAAATGTCAATAGCAAATCATATGGAGATTGAATGATGTTAAAATGGCTATATTAGCTTTTCGCCTTATGTGTTCTCTCCTCTATTAGTCTCTATATTTCTTTTCCCTGTTTCCCCTCCACGATACCACACACCTCCTTAGGTCTATATTCAAGCCTTTTATCTTCTCGGACTGTCCCATCCCGGTCCCGAGAGTGGTCTCTCCACAGTTCGGACCAAATGATCCCGTCAGGAAGCAGCCACGCTTTCAGAGCCGGGTGGACCGCCGACATGATCTCTACAAGGCCCATCAGGTGGCACTCAACACTATGGAGACCAAACCGGTGAGCAATGACTGATGAATGTCAGCATTTAACCTATTTGACAGCGAATCAAAGCTACGTGCACATTATTCCAAAAAAGTAAAAAAACAAACCACTGGACTGACGGTGTTGCAGATCAGATCTTTGTAATGAGCCACTCCAAAATGCTAAAGCTATTTTTTCTCTCCCCAAAAATAGCAGAAAAAAACTGTTTTGAATTTTAACTATATTTGAATCTTTGTGTGTCGAATTGGGTGCTGTAGGGCAAGACAAGAAAAACCAGAGTTTAGTAATAACTAATAAATAACATTTAAAATATCTAATTTGCTATATGATCTGTTGTGTGTCTGGGTCAATACACACATTTGTAGCTCACTTTTGTTACCCATTGAATTGCTGTTTGTTTTCCATATTTGCTAACCTTGTCTAACCACAGCACAATAGTTTATTTTCATGATGAATTGTAGCATTAAATATTTATAGAAATGCTCAAATCTCACACAAAATTAAACTGAATTTTGCTATGCTTTAAGGAGATTTTATATAAAGCCATATTTCCAGTTTCCTTTGGCCAGTTTACTCTGAGGAAATACGACAGAATACAACCCCTAAACAAAACAAAGTTCCTTTAGGTGACATTTTGCTGATGAAGAACAATTACTGGAGTCACACAACAACCATTTCCCAAAAGCAGATTACCAGTAGATTAGTTTGGTTTACATTAAAGTGCCTGCATCATGCAAAATCAAGTTTTTATGAGTTCTTGACATTTTGAATTGAAAAAGCTTCTTGGATGGGAAGTTTAACGTCTTCAAACTTGGAAACCAAGTCAAATTGGTTGTTCTTATTTTTTTTGGAATGACTATGAGCTGGATGACTGAGAACCTTCACCAACAAGTTTTTATGATCTTCTAACAATTTTAAAATGTTCTTCCTTCATCACAAATGTGCACAAACTGGTATTCTGCTTAATTTGTGAATATCAGAGTAAATCTGCCCTCAGTGCAGCTGCCCTTCCAGTCCAAAAAGCAAAACAAAAAGTGGAACTTGGAACAGCAATCACTGTCCCATGTCTGACAGTGTAAAGGAAGCACCTGCCTTGACTGTGTTGCTCCAACCCACTAAACAAGATGCCTGGTTTCTCCAATTAGCAAGTGACAAAGTGAGGCAAAGCGCCATCAGTGCCACTCATTGAAATAAAGTGGTTCTTTCAGCATTATACCTTCAAGTGACAGCAGCTAGTTTTTTCTACAGATAATGTCTGAAAATGTGTCTCTAGCTCTGATAGGTCTTAAACTGATTGGAATACTAGATAAACTTTAATCATAATGAGAAGTTTTTATCATAATCTCCAATATGCTAAGCGGACAAGTGTGAACCATAACACTGAATCCAGTAGAGTTTAGATGCTTTTTTTCTCCTCTTGACAACTTTGCTGAATATACCTCGTGATCTTCCTTCATCTACAATAAGCCTGCTCCAGCAAAGCACTGCTTACAGTTTACTTTACTGTTGGGGAAACTTGGCTGGTGGTTAGAGCAGTGCGCTGTGCTCTGAGAAGGTTGCAAATACCCATTTCGATCCCCACAGCCTCCACTCTGGGTTCCTAAGAAAATCACTTAACGCCACACTGCTCCCCGGGCGCTGCACAATGGCAGCCCACTGCTCCCC
Source organism: Cyprinodon variegatus (assembly GCF_000732505.1). Lineage (NCBI taxonomy): Eukaryota > Metazoa > Chordata > Actinopteri > Cyprinodontiformes > Cyprinodontidae > Cyprinodon > Cyprinodon variegatus. The sequence continues at coordinate 447,021 of NW_015150579.1, forward strand.
AAGGGGATGGGTTAAATACAGAGGTCAATTTCTCCAATATGAGATCAATAAAGTTCAGTTATTATTATTTATAACTACCTTGTAAACTGTGGAATCGTGTTTTACCATGGCCCATTTCTGAGATAAAATCCTATACCACTCACTATGCTGTAATGTGTAAAAGGGTGACAGAAAGCAGATGCATCCGTACTCTAGACAAGGATGAAAGGAAGGTCATGAGAGATAATAATTAGTTCACACAGCCTCCTTCATGCTGTGGCTGAAATTTATGTCCTTGATGAATTGAAGTGTTTTTTTCTTGGGAATAACCAAATGTTCAAGTGTGAGAGAGATCTGTAAGCAAAGGGTGGGTTTGTTCCCCTGGGGGGAATGTGTTTGAGTAAGGTATAAAAGTATGTACTGAAATGCCTCAGTCAGAGAGAGCTCTATCTCTCTCCCTCCAAAGGACTTTAAATAAATTTGAAGATTATTCTTGCAAGAAAATGCTTCTGTCTAAGCTTCCTAACTTCATAAAACATATGGTGGCTGCTTCTTCTGTCAACTTTGTTGACAATATGTTAAGATAATTAGCCTTGGCTAAAGATTTTTATACCGAATTAAAATGATTGGGCAACAATAAAAATCAATAGATGGGACAAAATGATTAAACCACCTCCTTCTAAAGGTGTATTACCTGAGAAATACAGTAAATAGGAGCACGGTTACCAACTGAGCATTTAACCACTACAAAACAAGTTGAGGCTCTTGCTTAAGGTTTTTTAGCTAATACCCTGTCTGAGATTCAGTATGTAATTTAGAAGGTAAACAGGTCACAGACAGTCCAGTGTCCTGTTTGGACTGAGATTAGGCACTATAACAAGGGTCTAGGAGAACTCATGGGGTGGTTATTTTACTCAGAAAGATCTCAGGTCTTTATTTTAAACTGATGATTTTCTAAAAATATGATTGGTAGTGTTTGTACTACTTTGCTAGTATGGTTAAATGGTAGAATGTGGAACATTAAGATAAAAAATTATTTATTAAAAAATAACAAATCACCATGGTTTATACACTGCCTTATGTCATATTTATTCTATTTTATGGGGTGGCGGTGGTCATCTATTTAGTCACCTAAAAAGACTAAAAAAGTCTCCTATTTAGAGCAACGAAGCCCATGTTTGCTCAACAAAGTGTCCCATGATCTGTCTCTATAAACACACTTTTCTGAAAGCCTCCAGAGGCTGCTGCAACACGAGTAGACAAGGGGTTTTGAACAATGAAGCAATGAAGACCAAGGAACTTTTCAAACAAGCCAGGGACAATGTGGGGAAGTACAAGTCAGAGTTGGGTTATATATAAAAATAAACAAATTGTGGATGTTCCCCTGTAGCACCATCATAGTCATCATCTTCAAATGGAAAGCACATATTACCATAACAAACTGGCCAAGAGAGAGGAGTCCACCAGAACTCACTGACCAGCAAAGAGGGCATTAATCAGAGAGGCAGCACAGGGAACGAAGGTAACACCAAAAGAGCTGCAGAATCCCACAGCAGGGACTGGAAAATGTATCCATTGGACCATATAATAAGCCATGATCTCCACAGGGCTTGGCCTTAATGAAATTTGTCCAAAAAAATAAAAAATTAATGGTTCCCCACATTTTAGCTGCAGGGACAGCAAAACTGGTACGATGGTATCTGAGAAAGATAGAAGATAGATGATGCTAAATACATGGATATATCTGAATTAAGCAAAACCTTGTTCAGTCTACCTGTGTTTTAAGTCTGGAACTGAGATTTACCTTCCAACAGAATGGCGACCCAAAGCAAACAGTTAAAGCAACACATGGTTTAGGGGAAATACTGAAATGTGTTGAAATGTTCTAGTCAAAGTCCAGATTTCCATATAATGTAGAATCTGTGGTTAGACTTGAAGATCACGGTTTACAGGCAGAAACTGCCCATCATGAAAGAAGCTGGAGCAGTTTTCCAGAATGGGCAAAAATTGTTGTGGAAATATATGGCAAGCTCATAAAAAATATCCAAAGGGAACTGCAACTGCAATTTCCATAAATAATGCCAATACAAATACTGACTCTCAGCTTGTGAACAGCTCTGCTCGCTCTAGTTTTCTATTCAGTCCTACTTGTTTGCTTCCCAATAAACAAAAAAAAATCCATCTTAAAAATTCTAAGCGTGTGCTATAAATTCATAGGTGGTGTGAACTATCAAACATTCAATGTTCACTCCAGCTTGTGAGGCAACAAAAGATGAAAAATACCAACCAATACTTTTGCTAAGCACCCTATTATCATGTAATTCAACACTGATGAAATGTGGGCCTGGCAAGTGTGTTTTTTCCTAATACAGCATTGAAAAAAGCATTTTTTCCCCCTCATCATCTTTTAAACTTTTTCCCTCAAACCTATTTCAGATCTTTTAATTTGTATTTAAACAATCAATAACTTAAATGAATACAAAATTTCTCACAATGATCTCATTTAATACGGGTAGAAGCTTGTCAAACCAACCGGTCCCTATGCCGAAAAGATGACTGCCTGATAACCGGTTGTGCCTCTCATGGCAAAACAGCTGCTATTAAGCATTTATGAAAATTGACATTAAGTCTTTTTACATCACTGTAGAAATTTCTTTTCGTACAACTCTCATGACATTTCCATTTCTTAAAGTGCAGCAGTGGTCAAAATGAAAAAACACAATAGCCTAGATGGTAAAAGGCTCGCGGTGGTGAAGTTATTGCTCCTGGTTCTTTTCCAACTCCCCAATGAGTTGTTGATGTACTTCTGAAATAAATTTGGATGGCCAGACCCCCTGGGATACTTTACCACTGTTCCACTTCTGGATAATGGCTCTCTCTGGGATTTCCAGGAGTCTCGAAGCCTTAGCAACAGCTTTCTTTTTTTTTTTTTTTACCATTTCCAGACTGATAGATGATCATTTATCTGTTCTTGGATCTCTTTGACTATGATTCATTGCTTTTTGAGTTATTTGGCATTCTTCATATTTTCTGCAGGCTCTATTTTAGAAGTGTCACGATTGTGCAGGTTTACCATTTAATAGGCTTGGGCGTGGCTGGTGAATCTGAATCATGATTTATCAAGGTAACTATGGGTCAGGTTGGTTAAGGTAGCACATTAAGCAACAAACCCCCTAAGCATTTCTTCGCAGCAGGTAATAATAACTGGGGAAAAGAAAGGTTTTACCACATTAAGCGGGTGTTTGGCAAAGGAAACCAGGTAAAAAATATTCCTGGGAAGGTAATAATTAGGGTAAAGCAGGTGTGGTAATTAGAAACAAGAACCAGGTGTGTGAGAGGAGATAGCAAAACAGGCATAAGTTAAAAAGGAAATGAGACTTTTAGGTAAACAGCAACTACAAACCCAAACATTTAAGCAACAGATGTTCTTTCACAGTCACTCATGGTATAAACGGTTTATTTTGTTTTTTCGCCTGGTGTGAAGATTGTTAGAACATCATCTTGTCTGGAACTGTTTTTTTTTTTTTTTTTTTTTTTTTTTTTTTTACTGTAAATTACTTTTATAGATTCAGGAAGTTCATCTTAGCTGCTTTGTGTTAAAGAAATCCTTACACAAAAGAAGTAAAACAAGAAACGTGGGGAAAGATTTTTGCAAAACAATAATTGAAAATGTTTGGATGTTAATTTTTGCATATTTTCTAAAGATCCCCCAACAAATGCATCAGATTTGGACAATAAAAGTACAAATCTCTCTGAATTCACTTCATCTTAACATTCAGCAGCGTTGCTGTTTTTTCATAGGGGAGTCAGAAATTGCTGCTGCTTCTGAGAGCTTAAACAAATGATTTGTGAGTACCATCTGACCCAGGTGGTGTTGATACTCAGACGTCTGTGTGTGTTGTGTGTCTGCCGCAGAATGAAGGTTTAGCCATCTACGATATCCTGAGGGATCTGGAGTCGCAGTGTCTGAGTGAAATCTCAGCAATGCTCGGCGGAGAGATACCTGGAGACGAACTGGGGGACCTGTTCTTTGATTGTGTGGACACCGAGATTAAGTTCTACCAGTGAGAAGGTGGGAGGCATTAGGGGCTTTGTTTACTGTTGAATCTGGTGTATGAATGACTATAGGAAATTAGGTTTGGTTTTGACAAAGGAAAACATTTAAGATAACAGTTATGCTGCACACATTGAAGACCATATTAGTGACAAGGTATCTCCTTTCTATAGGTTGGCTAATTAGTAGCAATTATTTCCTTAAGGTGAGGTGAGGTAATCTGGTCCTATCTTTTTTTTTTTTGAAGCCCTGCCGAGGTTTTATGCTTGACCTATACTAGGCTCAAACATAGATTCGATGTTGATTTCCTTAACTTTTTTCTTTGTGGGTTTTTTCATCGCCTGTGTAAAATATGGACAGAGTTTTATGGATTAAGCTTCTTCATAAGCTTTTGATACAAGCTATTTAAAAAAGCCTAAAAGCCTACATTCTTAACTTCTATTGTTTAGTTTTTGGTATATTGCTTTTGAAACGGATCTGCTCAATCATTTAACACATTAACCACAGTGAAGCCAGATCGGTTACCTCTGCCAGTGATTTCACTGAGGAGTTGGGGAATTTGGGGGTTAAGTTGATGTAACTGGCTACCCCTGGAAAAGATTACCCCCTCACCTACCCCTTATTTTATTTTTGTTTAAGTAAAAAATTTATAGTATTAGTATGCTTTATCCAGGGTTCAGACAGTAAAGGTACACAAGAGGAAAGTAGGAGGACGTGCACGTCTCTCACAGCAAACACCCTCACCACCCATTAGTGATTCCTATCTGACACTCCCCCCCCCTTTCAAAACCCTCTGAACTATGACTTTCAATTAAATATGTGTCGAATATGAAAATAAGAATTAATCCAGTTACACAAATTCAAATACTAAATCTGATCAGTATTTTTAAATAACATTATAAAAGATCCAAATGTAGGGGGTTGTATAAAATCAATCCACTCAGTTTCCATAGAAATGAAGATTGTTAGTATGGCCACTACTGTCCAATTTTCTGCAAGACCATATGTTGGTATATATTTGCTGATCTGGAGGGTTCCAACGTGTTCACGTTTTTGTCCTGTGTAACAGCGCCCTCAGATGGAAACCCTCAGCACTCAAAGCGTGGCGGGAGGAGGCCCTGGGAATTGTGACAAAAATGTTTTTTTTAAAAGTCCTGTGTTACTTCTTCTGGTCGGCCACAGCCTCACCTTATGCAACCTGCATTTCTGACCCCATTCCATCACTAACACAGACTAAGCTGCAAATGCAATCGGAGCATATTTATCATCTGTATCACCCAGGGAGCAATGACTGCACCTCGTTAGTGAGTATACTGATGTAGACTACACGGGCGCCTATGTAGAGATGTGTGATTGTTGCACAAATACTCTGAGTACAACATTTCTTAAACAGTTTGTTTGCTGCACATTAACAAGAACTCATCTGGTTTGAAGGCTGCCCTTAGGGAGACATCTAATAAAGGATGTGTATAGCCTGTCCAAATTTGTTTCTGTTTTTCTTTGCTTCAACACCCAAACTGATGATGGATCTATCATAATTGTACAAATACAAACCAACGCATTGTACTGAGTGCTAAGTGTATGGTATATATTACATTTCACCATAATAATACAGTAAATTGCACTAAATATACAAGTACACTAGTTTTTTTTTTTTTTTTTTTAGTAAAGATTAGGAAATAAGCCTAGTAACATCTTGTATTTATGGTACACTATGATATTAACCAGAAGTTATGGATTTTTTTGAGATTTCGGGGAAAAAGTGTTTAGAGCAGAAGGTCTAGTTTATAAGAAAAACATACATTGGATTCAACATTTCACTGAGCTCTATTCAATCTATCAACTGAGAATGAAGTTAGCACGCCACGTCTTCAAACTCACTGGGACATGAAGAGCCGAAGAACCCTTCAGAGATCCACATTGCAGGTATGTGCATTTGTTCACTGGAAAGCTATTGCGTACTCCACAAATCTGACATTTGTGGAAATGAAGCAAATAAATCCGAAATATGTCCTCCATGATTTTCCTCAAGCCAAGTAGGGAATTCTGCAACCATAGGAAGGAGGGTGCTGTGGGCGCATAATGTCTGTGTAAGCAAACGTACTGCAGCCATGTGACAGATTAAAGTTGCAGCATTATACTGTGAGGATACATTTTTCTTCACCAAAGAGAGGCTAGATAGGTAGAGTTGATGGGAAGATGACTCAAGAAGTTTTCTCTGCAAAATAATGAAATATGTATAGACCCCAATCTCAATTCAATTTTAAAAAAGCCTTATTTACTTTTGAAACCTAATATCAAAACTTACAAATAATTGGCACATGATCAACAAGATCAATGGTTTTGTAATCATCACTTAAATAGGTTCTTGTATATATTTTTCCCCCCAAAATGTAAAAACGAAACTCTTTAATCTGTAAACCAATAAAGATATTTAGTACATTTTTACAAGCAAAATAAGCAAAGTTTACGTTCATTTTAATAACACTTCAATTAAATTCTACCAAAAATGAACATATGCTACAGTACCTAAATTAGTTATTCAGAATTAGTAAAATAATTCTGTATGTAAGTTAGATGTTTCTTTAAGAAAAAATGTTTCCAAGCATAATTTTATTTCTCAGAAAAACCGGCCACTCAAAATATGGCGGAGACATTCACATATTTCTTTTATTGCGGCGTCTAGTCTGCTGTGTCACCCATTACTTATTAAGAGTAAAGAGATGGAAAAATGACAATAGAGATGGAATGAAGATAAAGGAGAATTATATAAGGTACAAAAATCAGTATTAAATAGAATCATTAATGAGAGAAATAGAAGAGAATCATCAGATTAAGAGTGGGTCATATCTATTTAAATGACTATATTTAATAGGGAGGAAAAATAATGATAAATGTGAAGGATGTGGAGAAAAAGAAAAAATAGAACATTTACTGGTGAACTATAAAACTTATGAACATGAAATGGAGAAATTGAGAAGGATGGTTGGAAGGACAGGCAACAAATGGAGTCTTAAAGGAATATTGGCAAATTAAGAAGATATAAAGGATATTCACAGATTAAGGAAAGAATTATTTATTTAACTACAGAATACAAAATTAAAAAATAGAATTTGCTATGAAGTAATGTTGCTACACACTCATGTACAGTAGGTGGCGGTATGCAACTTAAAGTTGCTTACGATCCGCAATAATAGAAAAGAAGAAGAATAATTAGGAGGATTTAGTATTGTAAGGTAATGCTATGGATATAGATAAAGATAAATAAATACAAGTATCTTAATGAATAAGGCCATTCTGATCCACACTCCTCACCAGTTGGTGGCGATGATGCTCACCGAAAAGCTGTTTGCCAACCGCCATTAAACGAAGCAAAGACAAGAAGAAGAAGACGCTGTCACCCCCAGTCCATTAGGTGTCAGTAGAGCCATGGAAAATTGCACCTCGACACCGTAGAAGAACCAAGACTACGGCCCATCTCAACATCGCGCCAACCTACACCTACAGCTAAACCACACTCAGAGTTTAGCGTCCATTTTCCTCCTTAGCTTTAGGAAGTTTAACCGGCGCCATGGCCGATAAGATGAGCATGTCTCTGGACGACATTATCAAGTTGAACAAGATAGATGGCCGCGAAGGAGAAGGAGGGCGCTTCAGGCGGGGAGGAAGTTCAGGTCGAGCCGGTGGATCGTCGAGGCCGCCGATGGCAACGAGGGGCAGACCGAACAACTTCCAGCGTGATAGGAACAACAGAGCCGCTCCATACACCAGAGTAAGAAGGAGACACGTTCAGAAAAAGTCCACCTTAAATGGCTCTCAATTCCATTGTTTAAAGTCCAGTAACGGGAATTCACGTTTTATTTTTTATTAACCAAGTTAATTGGATTTCTATATTGGACTTCTTTTTTTTAATCCCAGATAGTAACTTAATGATAAGTAACAGGTGGATCCTTAATATCTGTGATTAATGTTGCAGACGATGCAATCAGGACTGGTTGATTTTAAATGGCTGCTGACTTCAAATGTTTTCAGTTATTTTTCCATTCAACGTCGTTTGAAAGCATTGCTGTTGCGCTTTTTGCATGGTGGTTATATGAAGCAGCAGCTAACATGCTATATAGGTCAACTGATGCTGGCCTTGCTATGGCTGATCATAAGCCACCCCTCTGGCAACAATTTCTCAGTAAGAAGGCTCATTGGCAAGAAAATTCACTTTGTTTGGGAATAGTTCTACAAAAAAATCAATTATAATGTGATGAATAATAGTGTTGGTATCAGTCCCACATGTAGAAATGGGTAAACATGACCAAACCCATGTCTCTTTTCATGTTTAACTTTATGTATATACTGTGGGTTAGGAGGCATGAGGGTTAGACCATGTCCTGTTTGTTTGGGTCTGTAATGGTGAGCCTGTTTATGTGCACTCTAATTGATTTTATTCCCATTTCTGGGATTATCTGGTTTCTGAAGTGATCATTTAAACGACTAAATCTGATTAGGGAAATTGCATTACAACAGCTGGATTATTCCCCAGTGCTACAACTACCTCATCTGATTTATTTAGTTTAACATCGGATCTCTATATGTTGTAAAAGGAAGTCTTTTTTTATAGAAGTGAGAGCTTTAACAAAAAATGCACTGCCTTTTGGATTATGCTCCATGGGATGATGCTATTCAGTATTACCCATGTCGTTGTCTTAGTTAGGGAAAAGCTGTTTGCCTACCTAACTATTGGCCCTAAGTAGAGGCCTTTGTGTGGGATTTTTATTTTCTATAAACTTGGCTCTCTGCTGTCGGGGCTGTAGTGTGTTCATCTGTCTCAGTGAACCACTGACAGTCTTAACCGCAGATGGATTACATCTTTACAGTGCTTCTCTCGTGTGTATGTGAAAAATAAGATGAGTTAGTGTGTTTTAAAAACACCGTTTCCGCTGCCAATAAGCTCATAAGTTATTTATATAGGCTTAATTTCATTGTAATTCTAACATTTTCAGTGTAAACAGTGTCTGCTGTACTAGGGCTGAAACAATCAGCTTAATTATGATTAATGGAGTATTTAAATAATTGTTAACTAATTTAGCAGTTAATTAATCATTAACTTCAGTATATAGACTCTATATTTAAATCATTCCCTAAAAGATCAACCTACTCAAAGCTGTAATTATACCAAAATTGTTTAGTAAAAATATTTTGCATTCAAGGTGAAAAAACGTGTCCATTATTATGCTGTAACCTAAAATCCTCAAATATTTGGCTTCACTTGGTCTCTAAATTCAGTTTAAAACCTACTTTAAAGAACCTCCGGTTATCTGATTAATAATCCATTTATTGAAAACAAAATCAGCAAATTAATTAATTGGCAAAATAGTTGTTGTGTTATTTTATCATGTAAATGAAAAAAGAAAAAGCAATATCGGCACCAAGATTTGTCAGCACACTGGTCTCTACTTCCAAGGGGTTTGATTAGAATAACATGAGAAAGTTAAGAAAAGAGGAGCTCTCCTAGGCGGCATATTACTTTCCAACTTGTGGAAGTGGACCCGCTCTGGCCATATGAAACAAAAATGTGTCCTTTTGGCCTTTATGCCAATTATGTTTAGAAGTGCTATGAAATGTCTGGTGTGTAAAACATGTTTTACCAATATTTATTGTAGGGGCAAATTCTTGCGCCGTTGCCTGCTAAACTCTATCAAAGTGTATTACAGTGTAATACACTTCTGAGAACATTGTTTAATAATAATTACATATTTTATTTTAACATTGCATCATTTTAAATCAGTATTGGTTTACTTACACATTTGCAAATTGTTCTGATTAACACAATGAGTGTGAGTTAGCACACAATATTAACTGTGTGCTTAAAGATTTTTTCGCAGCTGATTTCTTACTAATGACCATGTGAAATAGGCAACTGCATCGTCAGTTAACAAATAAACATTGGTTGTTCCCAGCTTCAGCAAAATGGGTATTAAAGTATGTTGTCATGACTTCAGTTTCTGTTACAACATTCATTTATTTGTGCTCTTTACAGCCCAGAGAGCTGCCAGACAAATGGCAACACGACATGTTTGAGGAAACTGAAGGCGGACGAAGCGAGAGACCAGAAAGAAGAGTAGACGACGGCAGCAAGCTTCTGATTTCTAATCTGGATTTCGGTGTCTCTGATTTAGATATTAAGGTGACTCTAAAAATATGCTTTTCAATCTGGTTGCCTCAAACCATGCATATCTTACCTTTTGGCTTTGCTGTTTAGGAGCTGTTTGAAGAATTTGGCCCCATAAAGACTGCATCCGTACACTATGACCGGTCCGGCCGCAGTAAAGGAATGGCAGATGTCCATTTTGTGAATAAAGCTGATGCCGTCAAAGCCATGAAGCATTATAACGGTGTTCCTCTCGATGGTGAGCCTTTGTTGATTTTACAACAATTATCTATTTGTCGTATTTCTCTATATAAGCTCCGTTGACGATGCTTTTTTCTTTTCAGGTCTCCCTATGAAAATCCAACAAGCATCGTCAGAAGTTAGACCTCAGAGGTATGGGCAAACCAGACACGATTGCAGGTGGTCGTCGGGCCACCGTCGTCGGTTGTCAGTGATTTTGGGAATATATTTGCAGTTCAAGCAGAGGTTTTGACCGAAGCAGGCTCGGTCAGCCACGATTTGAAAGGAGACCAGGTGGGAGCAGTGGAGGTTTCCGAGGTCGAGGAAGGGGAGGAGATAGAAGACCCCAGCTGTCTGCAGAGGAGCTGGACGCTCAGCTGGACGCTTACAAATCAGAGGTATATGACTAAATAACATTGTTTTCTCTACTATATAGTGGATTCTAATTGATAATTCTTTTTTTCTCTGTTTAGTGTCGGATGGACACCAGTTAAAAACGCTCAGGGTTCTACTTTCTACGGTTTCCTTTTTTTCTTTTAGTTTTTTTTTGACCAATGTATCATCCATCTTTTTGATGGCAGATTATTTTATGGACAACGGTGTAAACATTCTATTGTACATATTTTTTATTGCCATTTCTCAGCCAATTTTGTTTGGAGAGTTATATTCTGTTTATTTTCATAAATAATTCCCCGTAACATTCAATTCCATTTGTTTAGTTTTTTTTTGTTTTGTTTTTTTTATATTGTAAACATGATTCTGTGACCAACTGTTTACTGTAACAATAAATGTTGATATAAAACAGTTTTATCCGTTTTTACTGTCATGCCTTCAGGAAGCGTTTTTTGTTAGTCTAGAATCTATTAAATTAAGCTGTACTTCTTATGAAAGCGGGTGGTTAGCTTCTCAGCTAAGATGTTAGGCTGCATAGTGTTTAATGGAGAAGAAGTCAACAAAAATGAGCCTGAGGTTATGCTGGGAGTTTAAAAGTGCTTTTAAACTTTTTGCATTAGCAACTAGGGGTTGATAATGCAAAAAGCCGACAATCCGATGCATCGACGCATCTGCAAGAGTATTGATTCATGTTTTATTTTTTCCCTCCTGTCTCTTTTTATCCTTTTGCTCCTCGAACAACTTTGCTTCTACTGTTATTTGCTGTTGTTTCTCAAATAAAAAGCTTAACGATATTACATCTTTTATAGATTTATATCAAATTTGAAACATTGTCTAACATTTTAAGGTAAAAAAAAATAATTAAACAATTATTTGAATCGAAGTGTATTCTTGAGTATTGAAAATAATCGAATCGTTGGGTCAGAAAATTGATACTGAATCGAATCGCCATTATGGGTGTGATTTACACCCCTATTATCATCTTTTTAGGCCCATATGCAAATAGTTTTTTTTATACTCTTCTCCAGAGCCTTTAGCCCATGATATTTGTGTGGCTGGTCAAAGGTCATTCTGCACACTCACTGCACCCCTTTTTGGGACTAGATTCAAGATGGATACCTAACATAACTGGGGAACAGTAAAGGTATCAACGGCTCAAAACAGTGGCATCAAAAGCTGAAACAGTCCCCCCACCTGCTCAGAACAATGATGTAGGCCACAGATGATGTCTGGACCTGGAGCAGGGTTTGTTTTAAGCTATCATAATTCAGAAATAGAAGATTTTACATTTTTATAACAAATTCCAAACTTACCCTTCCCCAAACATTACATGTGTGTTTAATCAAATTAAAAATTATTTAATCAGAATCAGCAATACTTTAATGATGCCAGGGGGAAATTATCTTTGTTGCAGGCTCCAGGTATACAAACATTGCTCACATTCATCATCTAAAGAAATAAAATGCAACACAAAGTGGCTGGGGAGAGGGAAGTCTGGGCCTCCCTTCTTAGGCTGCTGCCCCCGCGACCTGGATAAGCGGAGGAAGATGGATGGAAGAAATACAACATAGCTTTCCACACTAAACATAATAAAACTATATAAATAGCAATGTGCAAAAGAGAATAATCTGAGTCCGAATTACAGAGGGGGTTGTAGAGATTGACAGGCAGGAATGCATTCCTGTGGTGCATCTTATTAAGAGGAGTCTTCTGCTGAAGGAACTCTGCTGGGCCAGTGTTTTGTGGAGAGGGTGTGAGACATTGTCCAAGATGTACTGAAACCTGGAAAGCATCTTCCTCTCTGTCTCGGTCGTCAGCTCCTCCCCCACTACATCACCACCCCTGCTGATCAGTTTGTTAATTCTGTTGTCCTCGACCCTCAGCCCACTGCCCCAGCATATGACAGCAAAGAAGATCGGGCTGGCCACAACAGACTCATTAAAAACATCCTCAGCAACGTCCGACAGATGTTAAAAGACCTCAGCCTTATCAGGAAGAATAGTTGGCTTTGGCCCTTTTTGTAGACCACCTCAGTGTTTCTAGACCAGTCCAACTTATTGCTAGAGTACACTACCAGGTACTTATAAACCTCCTCAGTGTCTGCAGGGACCCCTGGATGGAAACAGGGATATTGGGGACAGGGATACTATTAGCTCCTTAGTCTTTGTCACATTCAGCAGCAGATGGTTCAGTTCACTCCGAGTGACAAAGTCGCCCACCAGAGTCCTATATTTACTCTCATCACCCTTTTCAATGCAGCCAACCATAGCTGAGTCATCAGAAAACATCTGAAGGTGGCAGGCAATAGCTGAAGTCTGGTGTGAAAAGGAAGGGGGACGAGGACAGTCCCCTGAGGGGCTCCAGTGTTGCTGACCACCCTGTCAGACAAACACTTCTGTAGGTGTACATACAGTGATCTACCTGTCAGGTAATCAGCAATCCTTGACATGATGGGGCCTCCACTTGCATCGCAGTCATCTTCTCCCCCAGTAGAGCCGGACAGACGGTGGTGAAATTGGACCAAAGGCGTAACGACACAACAATAGGCCCGTGAGCAACATCATCTGGGTGGGCCCCATATGAAGTACAACACGTGATAAAGGTTCAGGATAAGGTGACAGTTCCATGATTCGGCCAAGAAGATAGGATTATGCAATTCTCACTAGTATATGATCAGACATCACACACGGAAAAATTGTGACTGCGCACCTTGAATGGAACCATTGGTCACTCACAGCACACCAATACATGTTACAGACATCCCGAGTGCTTATCGTACCTCTTTTTGGTATTGATAGTCGCTAACACATAGTACGTAAAGGTTATTGTTTTAATCTATGCGCTGGATTACCCATAATTCCAAGTTGTAGTGTAAAAAATAAATTACTCAAATAAATCGTTCTTTTAAGATCTTTATTGCAGTTTAAAACACATTGTATGAGTGTATTTATTACCAACCGTCTAATGAACTAACAGTTATTAACATAGTAATTAAAAGTACGGTGCCAATGTCTGCTTTGGTATTGGTGTCGTGTTTAAACGGCTCAATTCAATTCAGTTTATTTATATAGCGCCAAATTCACAACACGTCATCTCAAGGCACTTTACTGTTCAACCAGATCATACAGTGAAATTGATACAAAGTTTTCTATCTAAGGAAACCAGCTGATTGCATTGACTCAAATACAATCCCTCA
>NW_015150579.1:462824-489400 GCF_000732505.1 Cyprinodon variegatus
ATATATATATATATATATATATATATATATATATATATATATATATATACACCTTAAAATATATATCATACAATACTGCTCTTTTTCCTTTTGTGTTTGATATTTCCTACAGTTATACATAGCCTCTTCTATCGTTTCAAATTCCCCACATACATTGCAACTTCCTCTCTCATGTTTTAATTGGTCCCGTTAACAGGGGTGTTGAATATAGACGCGCGGCCCCGGTACGTCAGGCAGGTGGAGCGCGCACGCACACAACCAACCCCATGGCTAAAATAGGGGCGGCGCCTTTTCCCTTGTCCGCCATACTTGCACAAGAGCTCCGAGCAACGAACGCACTTATCTGCAGAGGCACCTGAAATCACTGCTGCTTTTTTAACTTTAAGGTAAGTCCTCATAGTGTTGAGGCTAGCCGATAAGGTTTGACCTAATCTTCCCTCCACCCTGCTCTACTCGGAATTATTCTCGAAGCTTCTCGGCCTCTGACGGCTGATGAGAAGTTGTCAGGCTAGTGCTAGCCGCAGGGTACATTTAGCTTGGTTGGATTGTTTCCTAGCCGCCGCTTGCCTTTTCTCCCAGTCCCACCCTGTGGAAAGTAGCCGACGCCTAGTAAAGTAAAATGTGTGGTAAAATACATATTTTGAGAGTGAGGTTAAAATAAACGACTCGTCGCTTATTGTGAGGCTCCTTGTCGTGCTGTCGCTGCAGTGTTATTGTGTAAAAAGCACAGAACATGCCGGATTTCTAAAAAAATGAGAAGCAGCCCTGTTTGTTAGCTTGTAGCTGTTACATTCATGACATTAGACGGTTTTCTGAGGAGCAGTTTATCGGTTTAATTCCTCTACCAGTTCAGTTTGATGGTTTCCATTTGATCATAAGTACATATTTGATACCAAACTACAAATAAAACATGACGTTTCAAAGCACTGATGCTTTATCTGGCTTTAACCAAATATGCCTATAATCCTGTTTGAAGATCTCTGAAAAAGGTTAGACTAACTTAAAAAAATATATCCTCTTTATGTAGCTCTGCTTTGTACAGGAGGTAAATAAATGTGTTGAGCTGATCTGATTTTATGTTTTAGTTAAAAGCTGTCAAACTACAAACAATTGTATTCCGCTATCTAGCAACTTTTCATAAGTTGTTTGATAGCAACACACTTAAGATAATAATTGATATTTTCCTTGGTAACAAATCAATATTATTGCCAATCCATAAGGGCGTGAATAAATTAATCGAAGGCGGGCAAATTAAGTGCAGACGCCATGTTTATTTTGTTTTTTGTTTAGAAAAAGCTGTCCTGTTCCACAATTTTATTTCATTAAAACGGTGGGATTACACATTTTCTGCTAAAATCAAATTATAATGCTGTTATAAAGTGCTCTTTTTAAATTTTATACATAAAGTAAGAAGGGGGACTGGCAACATAGTGGTTAGGGCATAGGACTGAGTTCAAACTGAAAAAAATAAAACAAAAAATATTCTATTTTTATGCTTTTTGTTAAGTATACTATACTTCTTTCATCTTATAGAGTGGAAAAAGAATTAAGACATTTATAAACTGGTCATTATCATGCTGTCGGCTCCCAGCAGCTTTCCAACTGTAGTTTTTAAACCCGTTTAGTTGATTAAAACGATGGAGCTGCTTTTTTTTATTTCCAAACCATAGCTTTTTGTTTCCATTAATTGGATATCTTTCCAATTCCTTGAACTTGGAAAAACTGCTCATGAGTAATGGCAGCATTTAATTTCTCTTTGAGAGATTGAATGATAGACTTTATTTATCTCACAGTGGAGACATTTACTTGTCACATCAGCTCAATAGTCAAAAAGAAGGTGCCAAAAGGAGAGGTGAGGTTGAGCGTGTGTTTGAATTGTGTTTTCGGTAGGTTTGAGCCATTATTTTACAAACAATACAAGATATAAATAAGCAACATTATTAATGTAGTTTGACCGTTTGTACTTTAAACAAAAATGACAGAAGTGGGTGTCTGGATATGCAAAGCAGCAATCCAGAAGACCGGTTTATAGAAAGGTTTTCCACACCACCAGAGTATCCTTTATATTTCCTTTGTGTAAAGATGTTTTCAGTTTCCTGTCCTGTTCAGTGGTTTGTCTGGTTGTTCCAATAAAGCTGGTTGATTCCCTCCCATAGGATTACAGCAGCCTTGAAACATGTTGACTCTATTATAGGACAAAGCAGCTTTCTTTAATAATAATATTTTTTTACATGACTTAGGACAGGGGTCTTAAACGTTTTCCAGGCCAAGGACCCCAAACTGATGGCAAGAAGGAGCGGAGACCCCCTAATTATATATATTGCATGAAATATTGTATATCAAATTGGTCCTATAGTCACTCTATTACAGATGGAGTAATGTAACCAAAGTAATTTCTCCCTGGGATTATGAAAGTATTTCTGGCTCTGATTCCTGGTTGATGGGACAGGTGTTGTGAATGAAACAGTGCCCAGCTTGAAAGAGCTCCTGTGTTCGTTGATGACTGAAAATACATCTTCTGCCTCCATTTATCTGTTTACTTCAGTGTTTTGAATTCCCGTTAACGTGTATTTAAAGACATTTTAATTTGTGGAAAAAATTGCAGAGGGGAATATATAAAAAAAACAAAAGTTTAATCCACCAAAACTTTTATGACCCATGTGCACATCTGTGGACCCCCTAGTGGTTGTGGACCCCCTATTGAAGAACTCCGATTTAGGAGATTTATTTATATTTTATTTAAAATGTAATTTGTTTTACTGATCACAGGGACTGTAGAATAAATATGCAATTTGAAAAGGATAGTTAAGTAATGCTGTATTTGAGAGAAATTATAGTGAAATATTAGAAGTCTTCAATCAACAGCTATTTATCTGTTGAAATAAAAGTACTGAATTGAAAATGGTTTACTCTGTATATTTACTCTAGGCCTTTACCTTGCCAGCATCTCACTTGATTTTATTTACATATATATATGTAAATAAAAATATATATGCAAGTACCGGTACCGTAAGTGAAATTTCAGATCACCTTTATACGTGTAGAAAAATCATACTCACGTGGCTGCTTGAACATGTAGCTATTTTGTTACAAAGCACAAAAAACATTTAATCTTTTGACTTGGTTAAATGTTTTAGTTGTAGAAAATGAAATCCAACAAGGGTTTGACAAATAAGGGGAAAAAATGGTATATATTGCGGTTTTTGTTTGTGCTTGGGCATTTTCAGCTACACAGCTTTTCACTGAGTGTGCTTCTTCCTAGCTGCTTCTTTGGGCTTTAAATTCCTCTCATGACTGCTAGTTTGGGCAGGTCAAACAGGACACCAGGCAGAGGTATGGATAGAAATTGACACTTTGCTTGGCATGACAAATCATTGCTATAACATTTCTTTTAGGGATGTTTTAAAGGATTTTCTTTCTGAAGTCCTATAACCCTTCCAGTGCATGCAGTAAAACCCTCTCTAAGCTAAGCTACCCCTGAACCAGAAATGCCATAAAAATCCTCTTTCCTTATAAATTTGCTACATTACATTTAGAAGCCAAGGTCATAATCCAAGATGGTGGCAGTCCATTTGAATGCTTCCATAGTATATGGAGAGTCGTGTCTTGGACTTAGACAACTTTTATTGTCCCTTTGTATAAGCAGAAAACATTTTGTTTAGTACAGCTTTTCAGTCATCATGTTGTGTTGGTTTGCTTTGTTTCACCAAGTTCAAATGTAGTACAGCTGACTTCCATGAAATGTTAGCTCACTTCTTACTCCACTGAAGAGTTTTATAGAGATGTAGATTTAGTTTTCTAGTAGGCTTTGGGGCCCCAGTACGTTTTGGCTTTTAATGAACATGGCATAATTTCACTGGAGGGGACTGTCCTGACGTCTGTGGTCAGAAGGTGTCTAAGCCTACGTTCACACTGTAGCCTGAAGTGACCCAAATCTTTTATTTTTATTTATTTTTTTAGGCCCATATGCGACTTGAATCTGTTCTTTTCATGGCTGTCTGAACAACACTGATCCGATTTTATTCCAATGCGACCCAGGCCACTTGGCTATGTGGTCAAGAATCCGATACAAATCTGATTATTTCAAATGCAAC
The DNA here is from genome assembly GCF_000732505.1 of Cyprinodon variegatus. Taxonomy (NCBI): domain Eukaryota; kingdom Metazoa; phylum Chordata; class Actinopteri; order Cyprinodontiformes; family Cyprinodontidae; genus Cyprinodon; species Cyprinodon variegatus. The sequence goes on from NW_015150579.1 coordinate 466,919, forward strand.
CCCTGTCTGAACGGCCAGGTCACATTCATCCGACCTGAACACCATTAATATACGAAAAGATCTCTATTCTGGGTCCTGTTACACAGAAGCAGCAAGAAAAACAACAACCATGGCGGACAATGATGCAGAGAGCAATATTTATGTTTAAACATCTTGATTGTGTTTTTATGGTGGGAAAGATCGCTAGATGCGCTCCGGCAATACCTTCAATGTTTACTTCCGTAAACACGGAGCACGCTGACCTGTGAGGTCATTGCCTCCTCTACTGCGCATGCGGGACAGTTGCGTTGTGTGACTGCAGTTCACACAGCAGATCACATACAAGTCTTATATATTTGAAAATGTGAACGGCAACATAAAAAAAAAAATCAGATTTCATAAAAAAAATTGGAATTGAGCATCAAGGCCTGCAGTGTGAACGTAGCCTCTGGCGTCAGATCAACAATACTTGCAAGCTCAAGTTTTGTAATGAAGCAGCAAATCATAAAGCTCCTTTGATTTGGGTTAAATAATTTGTTTATTTTTTTTTTTTATAAACAAACTCCAAATACTTCATTTGCGGTAAATAAAGTAGATACATTTAAGGCTTTTAAAACATGTTTACAAAGACTGGTAAATACATGGGACTGACACTGTAAATGAAAGAATAGGGAATTACTTTTGGTTTGTTTAGCATAACAAACTTGTGTCCTTTAAATTCCAAAAGATATTTCCCAGGTATTGTGAAACACATTTAGATTGTAACTTGTAACTGTATGATATCAAAGGATATGTGGGTTATTGCTGCCTAAAAATGGTACCAGTAATGAGGTTCGTTTTAACTTAAGAACACATTTTCATACAAACTCCACAAAGCTGCGTTTTTTAAACTGATGAGCCTCTCCCTTTGCTGTGTAGAAACATGGAATAAAAGAGAACAAACATTTTGTTTCACTAACATCTGTCATTCTTTTTGGTTGGTTATTCAAGCTTTAAATGTGCTAAAGTCCTTAAGGAAGATGTAGGATGGTTCCTTTCAGCTTCCAGGCTTGGAACTCTGCTGAGTAAGCAACATATCCAATGTATGGCCAGTGGAGTGTTGTTTTGTTAAAACTATTCCAGTACTTCTGTGCTCTTTATTGGTGAATAACAGTAAGGAGTGTGTGCATCTCCGTTCTTTACTGGGATGGAGTCATTTCAGGACTTTCCTGAACACCCAAATGTCTCTACAGCACCATAAAATACCCCCAAAAGTGTCATAATATTGTTTTCCCACATAACCACATGTACCGTTTTGATATAAACTGTCTTGTATGCTCCTCACAGCAGTGTGGTGGCTTTTTACTGTGTTAGCGTAGCTACTGTATGTAGGAATCTACGTGAATACTACGGATTTAAATATTTACAGTGCATTACTTCAGTAGTCCGTGTGGAGAAGGCGGGTGGGATGGCTGTAGCGTGAATGTCAAGACTCTTGGAGTAAACAGAGCTCTTCCTGCTTTTGTAACTCACTCTGTTCCTGCAAAGGAAATTATTTGAGTGAAACTCCCAAGCTCTTCCAAGGAGAAGTGCAGAAGGAGCAATTATTTGCTCTCATAACAGATCTCTGTTTTGGCAGCAGCTGAACTAGTTATTCCACACATTGAAGCCTTCCTTCCTGATTGAAGTTATTTAACTTTATGAGAAGAGAAATGTTCTAATATTCTCAATGCTCACGGGTTTTCTAAATTGAAACCTTGATTTTATTTCTCAGAAAATATGAATAAAATCTGTCCTTACTAAGGGATTTTCTTCAAAATACCCTGATGGCTCATGTTTGTCATTCCAGAGTAGCTCAGTTATTTTCCTGTGATATAGACATTATGAAGGCTTCAGTACCGTTCATCACATCCTGCAGGAGAGGCATTTCATCATGTGAGCCACCTAATTCAATTCATAAACTGTATTGATGACGTTATTTCAGGTGGGGTATTACATAGCCAAGATAAAATGTTTTTTTTTTTTTGTACATCCTCCTGACAGGGGTGGTATTGACTAAAGCATCAAATCAGCAGAGATGTATATCTCTGCCTCTATATACTTTATTCCCAGCTGGCTTTGCTGCCGCTCTGATGCATGTGTATGTTTTTATATCTCCAGACATGGCTGAGGATGAGGTGACCCCAGAGCAGCTAGCAGCCATCGCAGCCGAAAACGAGGAGCCCGAGCCAGTGAACTACAAGCCCCCAGCGCAGAAGTCTGTGAAAGAGATTCAGGAGCTGGATAAAGATGATGAAAGTCTACGGAAATACAAAGAAGCCCTGCTTGGCCCTGGGATCACTGAATCTGGTAATGTTAGAATACGTTTACGTCTATAAAAGAAAGAGTGGCTGCTCTGTTGTTTAAGAAGCATGTGTCCCTGATTGTATTAAGAATGGGTTTTCTTGAAAATGAATAATTCTTTGCTTAAATACTTATTACTAATTGAAATATTTAAAGTAATACATTTTATTAGGAGAAATCAAGCATCTTATTAATAAATTCATGTTCTGTGAAAATCTAATATCAGTTAACGATGAAAGCTTTCTCATGCCAAAAAAAAGGTAAAAACAAACCACTGGTCTTTGTTTTTCCAAGTTTGACGTTTTGCTTCCTATACGCAAACTTTTCTCAATTCAATTCAATTGTTTGAATTAAGAAAGCTTTTTTGATTGGGAAGCGAAACGTCTTCAAACTTGGAAAACAAAGTCCAGTGGTTTGTTTTTAACTTTATTTGTAATGAGTATGACCTGGATGAATGAGAATCTTCACCAGCATAAGCTTTCTCATGACTTAAAATCACCCAATGAGAGACGCTACGTCGTTGCCTTTTTTTCCCCCCCTTTCTTCCTTATATTGGTCGTAATAGGACAGGGATGTCAGCCATACTCAAAAAAACAAAGCAAAAACAAGCATAGATCATTATATCTTCAATTTTGGAACCCAAAAAGTAGAGAAACGGGAGAAATTGAGTGTCTACCTCCGCACAGCTTTTGACATTATGTTGAAAACATGGCAGTGTTAGCATCTAGTCTGTCCCCCTGCAGAGATGGCTAGTTTGTTTGTTATTCTACACTGGATGAGATCCATTGCAACAGTTATCAGTTCCTGTTTTTCCTCTCAAAATCAAACAAGCAGGCGACTGTACGCTTCTTTCACGTGTTTTCACAGATTTTCCATGTGTTTGATGCATTTTAACTAATATATATATTTTAAACAAAAATGGTTTTAACTGGCTCTATCCTTCCAGGCCCCATTTCAAAGTGGGATTAGATAGAATTTGGAAAAGTCTGGTGGTAAATCCCTGCGTACCCTACATTTTTGTCTCCAAAATGCCAGGGAGCCTTTATCTTAAGGAAAAATGAATCCTTCAGGTTACTCCTTGAAATAGGTCTGGTTGGTTGCAGGATTTTTAAAGGTTGACTGGGTTGAACTAAGCCTGTTGCACATTTGAGTCGGACGCAAGAAAAGCATCAGAATCAGCATGTCCTTTACCGTAGGAGCCTGCAGATGTGGGAGAGCAAATGCTCTTTATGCTCAACAGAATTAAATGCATTTTTTATATGAATTCATAGTTTTTTGGAGCATTCTTGTTTTCGCCAGAATTTATCTTAATAAAATTTTAGCCACAGATAACTCGTATGGAAGAAGGATTACTCTTTGAATTACACTGGTTGATGTCGGTGGATGTGTCCACTATATTAAAAAAGAGGAGGATGTCACTCTGTAGTTCCCTTAGCATGCCTTTCACGCTTGATGGGGAAACGCCAGTCTGTTGTTTAAAACTTATTTTACGCATCACTAGATTGAGGTAAATCATACACACTGTCCCTTTAAGATGCAGGCACCAAAAAGGATTGGTGTACAGTGAACCCTTGTTTATCACAGGGGTTACTTTCCAAAAAGAACCCGCGATAGGTGAAATCCGTGAAGTAGAAACCTTTATTATTATTTTTTTACAGTTATTATACAATGAAATACTCCATACAACATTGAAATCAAGGAACAAAAACTTTTTACAGGCCCAAGCATTTGTTTAACAAATAAAAGTACGGTATAAACGTTAACTACTGTACTGTACTGTAAAATAATATAGTTATAAATAAATAAGTAATAATTTTAATAATCAATACGAAATGAATGGTTAATTTTGCGGGGATCAGCACCGCCCCGCCGTGACGGATTGGAACGGGAGAAAATAAAAAATGATTATGAAAAAAAAAATACAAAGTACAGTAGGACAAATAGTGACTGACGTGTACAGTACAGTATTTCACTGCTGTTCTGACGGAGCCGCTGCATCCTGATTCTGCTCTGTGGCATTTTTTTTCTTCTAAAGCCTGCGGTGCAGGTGTGTTTTTTGGAGAGAAGAACATAGTTATCGGTAGTTGTTGTCGCTCTTTTTTTTCTTCTGGGCCAAAATATCCTTAGAAACCGACATGCCACCATTAATATGTTTGACAATAAAGTTTAACAATGCATGATGCAAATCCGTGAAGCAGTGAGACCGTGAAAAGTGAACCGCGTTATAGCGAGGGTTCACTGTACTTGGAAACTAGTAAATATACATCTTTTTATGAGACACCTGTTAGTTAACCTTAATTAGTTGCATTTGTATATAGTGGGTTACAGTTTTTTTTTTTACTGATATTTTAGCCAAAAAAATAACAAAAAAATACATTCCTACAACTATAAAGTTCAATGTTTGTTTAGTAAAGGAGCATTGGGGGGTTTTCAGCTCGCAAGAGTTCACAGGATAAGTAGCCAGGGTATAATCCTCAAAGTGGAATTGATTTCTACAAACTTCAAATATGGCCTTATTGTCGCTGTTAGACCCAGCAGTAATTATTACAGGCAGATTATCAATATGAATAATGCTCAAAATATCATTACTTCTCAGAAGAAAGGTTCATCTAAACCAATGTGAGGAGAAATTAATGTTTAGGAATATTTTAAGCTTAACTGTGGTTTGGAGAGAGTTTGAGTAGAATCTTCAACAGGATGGTATGAAAATTATGATCCTATATTCTATGGGCTAAACTACGAAACGATTTGGTTCATTTTTTGTTTTTGTTTAACCAAAAAAAACTGAAGTCTAATTAACAATCAGAATGTCTCATTTACAGCAGAGCTGTCCCACTTTCAGCTCCCCAGAGCTCTGGCATTAAAACAGCTGTAAGATACCGACCCCCTGCAATGCTGCAAGACTTTGCTAAAAAATACTCGAGGAATTTCATGATGGCTTTAAAGATCTAAGAAATATAAACAACAATTTTTGGAGTATAACTGCACTACATCACATATCCTCCTTCTCTTTAAAGACTATTTTTAATACACTGCATTTCTGTACTTTTAGGTACTACCACTAATGCAAGGGCCCCCTCGGTGTGGATTATAACAAATCTTTATCTTTGACTATGTTACCCAGTTTTTTACAGCCTTGGTCCTTGGGGCCCTTCGTACAGCATGTTTGATGCGTTTCCCTCTAGCCACACTCCTGACTTAAATGAATGGATGGTTAATAGGCCTCTGCTGCTCTTAGTAGCATTCTTAGGAGATAATGGCATAACTTGAATCAGGTGTGGGGAATGGATGCATCTAAATCATGAACTAGGAGGATCAGGGTTGAGGAGGACTGATTCTATCTGTACTGAAGTGTGTGCCTAATGTTTAAGGACGCATCAGTTTTAGTAAAAATTGACTAGAGGATTTAAATTGCATCGGTCTGTGAAGTCTTTGAACTATTATACAAAGAACTATTGGTTAATTCCCAGGTGTGTTCACCCCCACTTTGTTGATACTCTTCAAAATTGCCCAGTTTTCTATCTATTTTCTGCAATCTTACTCCATTACACATAATCACAGTCCTATGACTCTCCAAGGGCGGCATGGACACACATTTAGCACTGTTGCCTTAGAACATCATGGTTCTAGGTTTGAGTTGGCGCCTGAGGTGTTTTAGTGTGGAGTTTACATGTTCTCTCTGCATGTCGAGGCTTAACATGCCTGCTAGTCACTGATTGCTCCAAAATTAACCTCAGGTGTGAGGATGCTTAGATAACCCACCCCTCGTCGTATGGCTGCTAGAAATAAGCTAAGAGCCTCTTTGACTCTTTAGCTTTTGGGTAAAGATATCTGGTGGATGGTTGTTCTCTGCGGGTGATTTTGAGTTTTAGCCTTTACATTTTTAAAGCCAGGAACAGCAGATCTCTAATTTGACTAGTCTGTGCCCCGGGATTGTAGCACTGCACCCCTTTGTGACTGAGGAGCTCTTTGTTTATACTACAACTACACATGATTGTTGAACATCTTTTAGCGAGAATATTTCATGACTGTGCATCCTGTCATGGGACAATGCTAGGCTTTACTTAACTTCTGACCGTGACCCTGACATGCTTTTCAATGCATTCAATCATTTAGCTATTCACGCACTGTTGGTGGTAAGCATTGTAGCCACAGCTGTCCTTGGGCACACGGATAGAAGAGAGGCTGCTAGGTGAAGTGTCTTGCCCAATGACTCAACAATTGAGGCAGGAGGAGCTCTAGTTTGAACCAGTGACCCTCTGGTTGCAGGACAAATTCCTGCATCCTGCGTCACTACAACTGGGCCAGAAGAGCAGAGTCGTGTTGGTACCCCATATCTGGAAAGTGCTTTTCTTTTTTAGATTTAGACTCGACTTTATTTATCTCTTAGGATTACTCCTTCAGGGAAATTCTGGTTCCATTTTTCTCAGTGTATTGATCTCCAGATAATTTAACTTTTTTTTTTTTTCAATTTCATTTAGATCCAAATGCTCCCAATGTTCAGGTGACCCGGATGGCCCTCGTCTGTGAAACTGCACCAAACCCTCTGGTGCTAGACCTGCAAGGTGAGTCTGTTCTTTTCTTCTTTCTTCTAACTAAATTACAAAGTACTTCCCGAATCCTGATGTTGCTTAACGGTCTTTTTATTTATTTATTTGTTGTTTTACCTTGCTAAAGATGCTTATGCAAAAAAAGAGGTCCAAATGCAGCCAAACTTCTTAAATTAATCTATTGTGTAATGTTGACATTAAGAGACCAATACTTCATCACATCTCCTCATTCTGAGTCCAACTTCAAAGTACTCATAAACTTCTTTTACACTGTTGAAGTTATTCCCAGTGGAAAGTCTCCAGCTGGCCACAACATGAAGACCAGAACATTCTGTGCAGTGTCTGCTGTTCTTTGCATCACTGCAGCTTTTTTTTTCCAAACTTCTCATCTAATTATGACTGCCTGGTCTGGTAATATAATGAAACTATGCTGATTCTTTTCAGATTTTTATTAATATTTCCACTACATCTTAGGTCCATTTATGAGTAAAAGCAGTTCTGATTGTTGGAGTAGATCCTCATATGGATTGTTTGCAAGGTGGGAAATTACCCAGGGATGCCACAAAAGATGCACTTTATTTCCCCATTGTGAGGAGTGAGATACACAAATATTTGATATACTGAAACTGACGTATGAATAGGTGAATCTACCTCCTCTATTACCAATGTTTATGTCTTAAAGAAGGATTTGTCCTCCAAATGTTAGTTTAACTCATTAATGGATACAATCTCCGGCTCCTTTTCGAAGAATCTGTTGAGGGTGAGTCACACTAGCTTAGTGAGTTAAAGCAGACTCTTGTAGATTTGAAGAGAACACAATGAAGTAATGGGAGATGGATGAGCTGTATACTGGGTTTAACTCAGTAGTCTAACAACTATGGGGCAGAGATGCTGAACATGGAGTTCACCACACATGGGACTGGAGGTTAATTTTAGACTCCCTCAGTCCAGGATGCATGGAAAATACTGTTTGCATGTGCATTTCTTTCTGTAGATGGTGGCTTTCTGTGTTTTAAGTAAAGTAACAAAGTTTAGGCCATATTTACTCATTTCTGTCTGCAAAAGTTTTAATGAGGAAGGTGTTTAGGGCATTAGACACTAGGGAGGCGTTCTACAAAATCCTAAAAATAAAACCTAAGTTTGCTTCCGTAGTTTAAAGGCAGAGTTTCCCTTTTGAGTATTTCTGAAGATACGGACCTTCTTGCAGCGATCTGGAGGGTTTCATTATAGGTTGTAATGACACAGTAACTAACCCTTAGCTGTACTTTATTATTTTTTTAAAGTATAGCATACCTGAAAGTTCTCCAGTTAGCAGATGTAAAACTAGTAAAGCCAAGATCTGCCTGTGATTAAGATCCTCCAGGTTTCCCCTCATAGTCTGAAAAATCTGTGAAAGAAATTTTAAACGCACTAGGTCTGTAATGGCCCAGCACAACCAAGAATCCTGAGAAGAAAATGCCTCTTATTAATGTTGTTTAAGAAAAAATCTTCAAAGTGCTTGGAATTAAAAAATTTACTTTCTTTTGGTTGGTTAAAATTTTTAAGCAAAGCACTCTTTCTTCTAAAGCAAAGAGAAAAAAAATGTTAGGAATAGTGAGTGTCTAAAGCAGAGAAGATGGAGGGAAGAGAGATGATCTTCTACCTAAACAGTGGAATAGATGAATACGTTTAATCATGCAACTATTATAGAAATGAGATTAACTTAATCATTCCCATAGGGGGAAATAAAATGTTTTCAGCAGCAGGATGGATTAAAGGTGCTTGTTAAGGATAGATTGGTAAATAACCAAACATGTAAAGCAAAAACATGTAAAAACTGTGTAATACAGAAGAGTTTAAATGTTTTCTACAGAATGTAAAATGCTCAAATCATTTGGAAATATAAAAAAGTCAAAGGGAAACCTACTCTAGCCATTATAAAACACAATAAATATGCTATACGTATAGAGGAAATATGTACATGAGGTGAATAAGTATTTGCTGTATTTTACACACTCACTATGAGCCCCTCTGTCCAGTTTGGTTTTGTCAACTTTATTTCTCCAGTAGTTCTGTTATCCAATCATCCAAAAGGCAGCTCTCTGAGAGACTTAATTCAATGCAAAACAGAGGAAGATCTGTAGGGTTTAATTTGATAATTTACAGCAGCTATATGAGTACATCTCCTTTAAAGAGGCAGCTGATGGCTCGATCGGGCCAGAATGGTTCTGTGGGCGGGAAACAAGGGTCAACCAGGCCAAAAACTGAGTAGTTGTTCTCATCTGCTTCAGAGCAGGTGGGATCAAAGTAAAAAAAACACACCATATTCAGTTCAGGCAGCAGCTTGTTTTGGCCAGAAAAAAATCTGATTTCTATGGAGGAAAGATGGCAACACAATCTGGCTTCAGTTCAAAGTTAAAATCTTTGTGAATACAGGTCTTTTTTTTGTTTGTTTGTTTTTTTTAGTTTGATAAACTCGGGTAAAACTTGAAAACTTTCCTATTTATGCAAAGCAGCAACTGATGCTTTGCATAAATGGGGGGATTTTTCACACTCCTTCATTTGCAGGAACATTCAAATGTGCCATCTTTATCCAAATATTTAAAGCACTTTTTCTCTCTTGTGGTCCATTTCACTCTTCATTGCACTTTTTAAAGAGTGAAAAACTACCATAGAAACTTAAAATAAGGCTCAGTGGATTAATCTATCCAAAAGTTGTTGGATTAAGTGTGCATCACTGGTTGTTTAACTTAAATCCCCTATAGCAGGCATCCCCAAAGTCGGTCCCTGAGGGCCACTGTCCTGCAGGTTTTAGAGGTTTCCCTGCTTTAGCACAGCTGATTATAATGATTGCAGTTGATCATTTTTCAATTAAAATCAGCTGTGCTGGAGCAAGGAAACCTCTAAATCCTGCTGGACAGCGGCCTTTGAGGACCGACTTTGGGGATGCCTGCCCTATAGGTTTTATTCTATGGTGATGTTTAAATTTTAAATAGGACTAATGTTAATCATACGTGTGGAGATTTAGTTAATTTCTACTTTTAAAGAATGTCTTATGCTCTCTTCAGTCTTTTTAGGATTGTTTTTCTCTGTTCTGGAGAAAATGGAGCAAACTGACAAGATAAAGACAGTCTAGAACAGAGATACCCACTGTGGCCAGCAGGTGGACACATTTCTCATTGAATGTGAATTTGTGCATCTAAAGTTGGCTGTACAGAACAAAGGCTTCTAGCCTTTATGAATCTACAGCAGAGTGGTCTGTGCATTTCATACGCAATGCCTGGTCTCCATGGTTACAATTGATGTTTTAAAATTAAGAGTTGGGTTTAGGAACAAGGTTAAACTGAGTTTAGGTCAGGGTTGGGTATGAACCCGTAATGGTTGGGCTGTAGAGATGAATGGAAGCTAATCTACAAGGGTAGAGATGCATAAATGTGTGTGTATGAAATATAGGTGTATATGAAGGACCCATATTGGTGCCATAAAGTTGGAAATTACAATTAAAGTTGTATCCGTTTTATTTATTTATACAAATTATTAAAATTCTTGTAGTATTAAAGGTTTTTTTTGTTTTGTTTGTGGATTTTGAGAAAGATTCATGATTGTTTAAGGCGTTGTGATGATTTTTTTGTCCTGGCGTCTAATTCTTCTTCAACTTGTCCTACAGGAGACCTTGAAGCTTTCAAGAAGCAGGCCTTCGTGCTAAAGGAGGGAGTAGAATACAAAATAAAAATCAGCTTTAAGGTAAGAAACTAAGAGCCTTTTAAAGAGGCTGAATACAGTTAGCCATAGCAGAGTAATACCTGAAACACAGGCTTTGTCAGATTTTCTAAGCTTGTTACCATGGTGACATCCCAGAGAGTAGAGCTTTGTGGAGAAATGTTCACAAATTGGATCCAGTGAAAAAGAAAATGTCCTAAAAAATGATTGATCCCCTGCAACTCATTTTAGCCGCTGGGTAATAGAGTAGATTAGCTTTGTTAAAAAGACGACCAATCATTTTATAACTTATTCAACCATTCACATAGCTTCAGTGAATATCACTGAAAACATGATTAAAATATGCATGTAATGGTGTAGATATTCCACCTTCTGTCTGCCAATATCTGTGTTTGTGTCCTCAGGTGAACAAGGAGATTGTTTCAGGACTGAAGTACGTGCAGCAGACGTTCAGGAAAGGAATGAAAAGTGAGTCAGCGTCCTCTCCTGGTGTTTTTTTTTTTTTGGAAAGTGATAGTCCACTTGTCCACCACAGTGCTGTCTCTGAAGCTCAGCAGCGACTGACCCTGTTGGTAAAACTAAAAATGGTTTTAACAGCTAGATGTTAAATCAAAATGCCAAAAATGTTAATATTTAGTGTTAGTTTCTTTAAAATCCATTGCTGCCTCCCCCTCATTGTATCAAAGATTTAGGATTTGATGCCTAAAAATTGGACAATTTCTTTTGTCTTTCATTCTATTTTTCCATATTGGGACCTACTATGACCAAATGAAACCAAAACTGTTATCCTTAGAAAATCAGACTTCTTTATGCTTTTGGAGGTGATTATCTTCTGACACGGGTTTGATTTAAGAAAAACAAAAAACAAAAACAAAACCTGTATGATGTAATACCAAGAGCTGATTCCTTCTGTTTGTCTCACATGCTGTAACAGAAATTAATCTAAAATCTGTGAAGGGAGCCTGTTTAAAGCATCTTTATTTTCTCCCCTGTACAGTTGATAAATCGGACTACATGGTGGGCAGCTACGGGCCCCGCCCCACTGAATACGACTTCCTGACCACGATCGAGGAGGCTCCTAAAGGCATGCTGGCCCGTGGGAACTACGTCATCAAATCTAAGTTTACCGACGATGACAAGCACGACCACCTGTCCTGGGAGTGGAACCTCAACATCAAGAAAGACTGGAACGATTGAAAAGGGGCCTTTATGTTAAGGGGAGAGTGGGATGGGTAGGGGGCTGTGATCCCTCCAGCGCACCCCCCTCACTCCCACTCTCTTCCTCTCCTCCATCCTCACCCCATGTCCACCATTTCTGCCTTTGTTTTTACTTTGCATTTCATGCTCTCATGCCTTGGTTCTGGCCTGACTGAACCCTGCCGTCTTTCCTCCGTCCATTTTCACCAATCCCCGCACGACGTCTCATTGGTTGCACACGACTCTGTAGCACCAAGCTCCTCCCCTCACACCCAGCTCTGGTCCTCCTGGTTTCAGCTGCTTGAAGAGATTAACCCCTCCCCCTGCCTTCACCCCACCCCCAGAATGGTGTCTTCCTCTTTCAGTATGAAGTACATGTGGACAAGCAACTGTACAATCAACTTTCGTTTGCCTTTTTTTTTTTAATATATCTACTTGTATCAATGGTTGTGTAATGTGACTGTATTCACATGTTAATCAGCTGTTGTGTTCATAGCTAACCCCACCTCATCCACCCCCACCCTGCCCTCCTTGGCAGTAGCATTCCTTTGTTTGGTGTCTTTTGATACAAGAACCAATACCTGCCTTGTACCAACAGTTCGATGGGAGCTGCTCTGTAGCGCCTTCACTAAATGTATTCTTACCCCTCCCCCTCCTGTACCCAGGAGGTTGGGGCCAAAGTCGACAAAAGAAGTGTGAAGTATAAAAGTAGCTGCCTTATGTCTAAACTTATCAACGTGTCTTCAGTGTACGAGCAGCAATCTGCCATCAGCTGTTCTGTTTCACTTCCATCTGTAGCCCTGCTGTAGTTAAACAGGTTTCTGATTTGCAGCTCTGCACAAAGCTCCCCCCCACCAATCTAAATAAGTGGGTGAATGTTCCCACGAACCGTGGGGGGGGGGGATAAAATGGCAAAACAATAATCCAGTATGGGTTCTCTTGCTCCACCCAGCTACGAGGCCTTAGTACCAATCTACAGTCGTGTGGAGGAAAACCAACATTAGAAATGTTTATTTTTTAACCGTTGTTCCCTATAGCCTTATTGTTCACCATTCACACTACATCGCCCATGCAGATTGTTAAGAGGAGGTATAGAGGAGGCTGAGCCAGCCACCGCCTGCTGCTGCCGCCGCCACTGGAGACCTTGGCGGTGTCTGGTCTAAGCCTGTTGACTGACGGGGCCTTGAGCCTTTTTTCTAAATGAGCGACCCACCCACCCACCAGATCAGGTGACACTAAACTAACCAATAATGTTGGAAGAAATGAAATCAAGTCGTACTGTACCAGAACATCTGGATGTAAAAACCCTTTCTTCTCATCGCTATGTATTCCTGCACCATACATTCCCTCACATTGTACAGTTTCTATGAAAACACTGGCATGCTGGTGGGGTTGTATATTATATCATTTGTGGTTGCTCTTATCGGTCATTAAAGATTTTGCTCAACTTGGCCTCTGATGTGTCTTGGAGTGAAGTAATGTTACAGCATTAGACTTTCAGTACTTCTAAGATTTTCATCTAGTTGGCATCAAGCTTTAAAATTTGTTTTGCGGAGCTGATCATTGGTGTGATTATTTCAGTAACCAAACCCCTGGAGAAGTTAATTGGTTTTCTTAAAGTTGATCTTAAGCATTCTGTTTTTTGTAAGAAACTCTGATTGTAACTTACCAGCTCATTTATTATAAACTACTACTGTCCACCATGTCCTACAAACATAAGCAGACTTAGTTAAACTAAGATCCTATTCCTTTACTTTTTCAGACTACTAACGATTGCCACTAATTATGAAAAGTATTTCCCAAGCATCGGGGGTTGAGATGAAACAAAAAATAAAATGGTTGAAACACAAGGAAGTAGTGGAGAGACTAAAATGAAAGAGTAAGGCTGTAATTCTTTTTTCATTTTCATTATAACCCAGACCTATAAAATAGTGAAAACAAATTTCATACTTTTCTGGACCACATAGTATCACATGGAATTTAAAGTGGAACTTAAGCTTTTAGTCAGAAAAAACTTCAGATATGGTTTGTGTGAATTGAATTAAATGATACTGTAAAGTACAGGGGGGAAGTTGTAATGCTGAGGGCCTGCTTCTTGTCCAAAAGTCCTGAAGCAATATTATAAAACACTGCATCAGGAAATCTTCGATACAAAGTGCTTTTAAATTAAGATAAAATGGTTCTTGAATGTATTCCTTTTTATAAAGCATTATGTTGCTTCACAACGGGTAAGCAAAATCAAAATTAGACTTGAGATAAACAATCACATCTGCCCATCAAACCTGTAGAGCAGGCATTCCCAACCTCGGTCCTCGAGGGCCACTGTCCTGCAGGTTTTAGAAGTTTCCCTGCTTTAGTACAGCTGATTATGACTGCAGTAGACCAAAAGCCTGTTAATCAGCTTTCAATTAAAATCAGCTGTGCTGGAGCAAGGAAACCTTTAAAAGCTGCAGGACAGCAGGCCTCAAGGACCGAGGTTGAGGATGCCTGTTGTAGAGGTCTGATTTTCTGTACAAAATCTGGGATATTAGAAAGCCAGGACTCTGTCACTTTAAACAAAATAGGCTTAAAGTTGTAATTCTGAGGATAATTCAATTGAATTGTCAGAGATTTGGAAACATTACAGCTGAAAATATCCTCAGAACATGCAGATGTGTGACACGTACTGGAAAACGAACATACATGCGTCTCTCTAGGAAATACACCTTTAGAGGCTGTGTCCTGTTGTTACTCAAAGCTTTAAATAAGAAAAACTCAAGGAAAACAAGTTTTAGGCACATGGATCAATTCCACCTTTTCAGTTTGTTTGATAATGGAAACACATCAACACCATTTTCTGGATTTTGTTAGTAATAAACATCAATACCAACATTAGTTTGCAGTAAAGGATTTGCTGTAATATTTTCTGTTACAAGTCAAAAAGAAGCGACAGAGCCTAAGTTGTTTATACCCACGTATTTTATACTCGACCTTGTACAATGCCAAATCAAAATAGAAATATTACTTACAAATGTATATCCAAAGGCACAGCTTCAAAATACAACTTGACATGCATTTCTGTCTCACAGGTAGGTAAACATTCAAAGGATGACCCATCTGGCCTGTCTGTTAAACTACAGCTGTCCGTCACAGGGTGAATACAAAGAAGAGTCCAGTCATTATGGCAAACAAAAACAAACAGTACAGAGATCAGATTCTCCTCAACCTCCAGAAAGGGATCTGTGCTGTAACATTATTCAAAGTTTCTAAACCTGATCGTCACCTCTCCGTTAGCACCCAAACACTCAGTCTGTAACGCAGCAGTATTTCAGGTACTGCCTTTACATCAATGCACCCCCACAGGCGGCTGCAATATTAACGCATGAAATGAACGTTGAGATGAGCAGGGAAAGGTGAGCATGCAGGGTTTTGGTCCACTGGTACAGCAGCCAACTAAAAAACAGTAAATGCTAAACAAAAAGACTCATCCTGAGAAACAATACTGCCCACTTTTTTTTTTTTTTACCTAAATTTGTGCAAAACTGGAACTTTTTCCCCCTCCCCTCCCCTCCCCCCTTCTTTTGGCACATTTAAGTCTTGTGTGCGACAAACCCTTTATTGTGAGCTATCGCCTTGCATGGCTTTAAGTCTCCAAAATACAGATTTTATACAAAGGATCGCTGAAGCAAAGCACAATAAAACATGGCAGGTAAAAAAATACAATAAAAAGCTAATATAAAACTGGATGTGAACTTCCCGTCGGTCCACAGGTGGTGCAGTTTGGCTTGATGAACAGTAGATCTGCAAAAACATCCAAGGCCCAACAAATGGCGCGCCGCGAACCAGACATCTGCAGTTCCACGCTGCATCTCCCATAGTGGTTTGACTCCTCAGTTTGGGCAAAACATTGGTTGTGTAATACTTTCTGTCTGTATGATGATTGTGGTTCATCTGGAGAGTTTACTGATGACCCGAATGAGGGCGGCGTTCTCATCTTTAAGCCTCTGGTTGTCTGCTCTGAGGTCTCCCAGAACCTAAACACACACATGGAAAAACGCTGCTACAGAATCATTTGGGTCTATTGAATATAGAATGACAGCAATTTGGTTGTGTCTCCTACATGTAATTATTCAACCAAAATCCAGGCCTGTGGTTAATATTTTAAGCATCAAGTTCAGCCAGAAATTATTCACGCCAAAATTTTCATTCAACTGGGAAGTTTGATCCAATAGAAAAGTCAAAGCTCTTAAAAATAGAATTAAATACTAAAAAGGAAATTTTATAAATAAGATTTTTTTCTATTAGCATTGTTTATTAAGTGTTAAACTGATTTATACTTCATCTCTCAGGGTTTTGTTAATCATGTATGAGCTCCAAATCCAGGTTTGAAGGCCTTGTTGCCATCAACCTCATCTCTAGCCATCCAACAGAATCCAATCAGGTCTATATTTTTTAAAAATGTGGATAAAGTTTCAGGTTACAGCTGCTCAACCAAAGACTCACCACTGCAAAACACTGAGCTGACCTTTTAAAGGCTTCCTTATCATATTTGAATCATTAAAACATTGAAGTGCATCCATCTGCTAAATATTGTTGCTGTATGTATAACACCCAGTCCTCCTGGTCGTTCCAGTGTCAGTTAGTAAAGCTGATGAATCCATCAATCTAAGTGTGTTTTGGACATTCAGGTCATTATTTATACAAGCAGCAAATGTATATTTTTTCCTTAGATTAACATTTATGTAGACCAGAAATAGAGTGTATATAGATTTTTTTATAGTGCATTTGAGGTTGAGTAGTTATCTCTGCTTTTCTTTCAGGTAAATGTTTTTATTTCACCTTAGGTACAAGACTTTTGATGCTCAGAATGACAGAGAGGGACATTCCTGTTTAGAGCATGAATACTTTAAACCTTAATCCGAATAACAAAGATGATAGTGATTACTATTCCTCTGCCCATATACCAAAACCAACTTTGAATCTCTGACACTCTCTTTTCTAAGTTATAAATGTCTAATGAACAAATTGTTGTTTCGAACACTTTTATGCAACCATAGTCACTGTGGACCTCAGTCTTGTTTAGTTTAAAGGTGTAAAACATTTTCTCGTTTGAAATGGTCTAAATTTGTTTTAAACTGGTTCTCGATTGATTCGCCTCATTAAAAAGTTAGTATATAAAACATTAAAAAGTATGCAAAACTAAAACAATTGTTTTTGGAAATTGGTTATAAGGCCCAATAATCTTTGGATTAGTGTTGGTTGTTTTGTATTCTATATAAAGTAGCTTTACTATATATATATACATGAGAGGCATGGATTAAGCTTTAAAGCCGGGTACCAACCAGGAAATGTTTGTTTTTTCTATAAACTATGGGCAGAATTATGCCAAAACCTCACTGATTCAACAAAAAGAAAGTCTTTCTCAGCAGGTTATTAAGTGACGTATCTAGACGAAGGAGACCTGTATGCCTATATTGAAGCCTGTTTGAATAATTTTGACTTTCTATAGAAACAAGGAAAATCCACATTATACCTGTTTTTTTTTTTTTTAAACGAAAGCCTAAAGTTTAACTTTTCTATGACCTAAATGTTAACCTCCAACCAAAGGGGGGAGAACGTTTAACCTCAAAACTGTAGATTTTAGTTATTTAAAGCAAAATCATTTAAATGCATCCTGACTTCCAGCAACTGAGCTGTTTAAGTTTACTGAGCAGCATGACATGAACACATCTGTTATCAATGTTCACCTCCAAGCTATAATATCTGCATACTTGTACCTTCAGCTCATCCTCCAGTTCCACCGCTTTCCTCTGGAGGGCAAGCTTTTCCTGTGAATCAAATATAGAAAAGATCAGGAAACAAACTGAGGCTACCTGCTGCAGCAAAATGTTCCAGCTTCTGCAGTGAAAATGCAAGTTGAGGCAACGACCAGTTAAACCCGTGGGCTTCATGCACCACTCAAACTGCAGAGCTGTTAATGTACACGCATTCTCTGCACTACATCGGTATTTTATCACACCTTACAAAGCAGAGTGTGCAAGCAAAGACAGAAGCTTCTGCAGCTTAAAGGCTAAAGGACAGGATATGGAAGCTTAGCTTTGCTTTAGGTGTTTAAAATAAACCTCTGAAGTAGACTTACAAATCTCTCTAGCTCAAGCAGTGCTGGTCTGTCAGTTCCGCCCTCCTGACTCTGAAACAAAGAGAACGTTCCTGTTCACTAAATAAAGTGCATTTTTCATAGCAGCTCATTAAAAACCTAAAGGTTTCTGAATTAAATATGCTGATATATAACGACACAAAAACAGATGGAAGCAGCAAACCTGTCGCAGTCTCTCCAGCTCCTCTTTGTTTTGGCTCAGCTGCAGCTCCATCTCTTGTAGCTTGTCTTTCAGAGACATGTTCTCCTGCAGTACCTTGATGTACAGCTGAGAGGAAACACAGAAATATGACTTTAAAAGAAATTATCACAGGAAGAGGCACAACAAGCAGAAATACTTTGAGATACTTTAATAACTCAGAAATTTGACAGTCAGATAT
The DNA here is from genome assembly GCF_000732505.1 of Cyprinodon variegatus. Lineage (NCBI taxonomy): Eukaryota > Metazoa > Chordata > Actinopteri > Cyprinodontiformes > Cyprinodontidae > Cyprinodon > Cyprinodon variegatus. The sequence continues at coordinate 485,182 of NW_015150579.1, forward strand.
GTTCACTCTAGACCCTCAGGACTGTTTCTCAAAAGAGTTTCACGTACCGTTCTGTAGTCTGACGAATCTCTCCCACTGCGGAAAACAAAAATATACTCATTAACAAGAAATATTAAACCTTCCTCTACAATAACAACATACTCAGCCCTAGTCATTAGTCAAACAAAATTTTTCCTAAAATATATTGCATCTGGTCAAACTTTCCCAATTTATTTTCAGGTTTTCTAAAGACCGTATTTATTTTTTTCCTGGTTCTAGGATGGCTATTTTTTCAGTTCTGTGAACCACTGGAGGATTGTGCAAGGATTAATGGATCTGCACTATAATGGATTATATCCCACTCTAAAATACCAGTCCATCACCTTAAAGGAGCATTCACAACTAACGGCAACAACTCAAATGTTTTGCAATAACCGTCTCCCATTGGTTGCTTGAAATTCGCCTCTCGCTCCGACGCTATTCACTTAATTTGCACCTAAAATGCATCCCTTACCTTACAGATTGTTAAATCCCTCCTTATTGCGTCTGTAAGCAGACTGAGTTTGACTGGTTTGCTCATCATAATCTCATTGTGGAGTCCCCCATAGCTCCACTTCTGGTCGCCTTAAACATGCTCCCATTCTGTTCTTCTTTTTCCGAGCCGAGCTTGTAAACTTTTATGTATTTTTAAGACCCTCACCCCATCTGAATCAGACTATTTTGAAATAAATATATGTAAGATTACTAAAAGTACCCTCCTCTACAGCAGGCATCCCTAACCTCGGTCCTCGAGGGCCGTCGTCCGGCAGGTTTTAGAGGTTTCCCTGCTTTAGCATAGCTGATTATAATGATTGCAGTAGACCAAAAGCCTGTTAATCAGCTTTCAATTAAAATCAGCTGTGCTGGAGCAAGGAAACCTCTAAAACCTGCAGGACAGAGAGCCTCAAGGACCGAGGTTGAGGATGCCTGCTCTACAGAACTATCTGCACAGTAAGAGCTTGACAAAACAGACAAGCAAAAACCTTTTGTCCCAATTAACAAATCCAATAACATTTTATGTAAACTAATTCATGTCATATTAAAATCTGCTGATCAGATTCAAACATCAAACTCACTCATTGCTGTATGTGTCTTCTGGCTGAGATTCACCATCATCATTCTGAAAAACACATTCAGGTATTAAACTTAACACTAAAACTTAAACATGTAAGTGCTAGACATTTTTCCATCACATTCCTGCAATCTACAGACTGAAGCATCGTACAAACACATGGAGGTACATCAGGTATAAGAGATACTGAAAGGCCAGAAGGTAAAGTACCAAATCATCATTAGCTCCTTAATGAACAGAAACCTCCTTTGTGTAATTCAAAGACAATTAAAGGAGAAAAAGCATAATTGAGACCCAAGGTGCACAGCAAAGAGATCAGGGAGGACATCTGGGAGAAGTTTAAAACAATGCTAGGTTACATAATAGCTAACCCATAGTAGCTCTGCAGGAGCTGCACAGCTCAGAGAAGACAACCTGTCCACAGGACAGTCATTATTGGCGTCTGTAAAACTGTATTTGTTTACAGGGTATTGTATGAGCCCTCCTGAATCTCCTTTTAATAGAATAACTGACGACACTTGTGCAAAAATAATCGTGTAACTTCCTCTGTGAGAAGTTCCTGTTTCTGTTTAACAATTCACTTCACACGTTCAGAAAGAAGATGTTAAACAGGAAATGGTTGATCATGCTGTCTTTTCCTTTCATCGCACCCTTTGATCTATTGAGTGAAAACCAGCTGCTGTCCATCGAGCGTTTTACCTCTGAGCCCGGCTGAACGATGCCAGTGGAGCGTCTCTCCCTCCTCCCTCTCCTCTTCGGAGCCAAACGCTTGTCGCCCTCCGACTCCAGCTGCTTCACTGCATCATTTTCTGAAACAAAGATGAGATGGACAAAATGATTACGAAACGGTCCAGAAACTTTTGGTTTGATGCAATATGACTTAACGCCTCAGAGCCGCTGCTTTTTAAAAACAGAACTTAGATGAGAAATGGTCAGAATGAGTGTGAAGATTTAAGAGTGTGTGGTAAAGGAAGTGGTTGGTTAACCTCCATCTCATGTAACTACAATGTTAAGGATCCTTTTTTGAGCCACACCTTTTCTTATCTTTTTAAGTAGCCTTAACATATATTCCCTTTTTCTGAAAGGCTCTTCTTAGGTTTTAGCAGTTTGTTTTCCACCTTTAATTATCAAGTACGGTTCCAAACAACCTAAACCAAGGAAAACCCTAAAAAACGAAGAACTGGACATTAGTTTCCATCACATATCAGTTCCCCTGCACATCAAAGTCACAAGAACAAGGGTGGAGATGTTTGAGGGTGATGAAATCATGATGGCAAAAATAAAAACATGATCTGTAAAATGCAAATAAGAAGAGGCAGGCCACCTCGAGGTACGCCAAGCAGCCCGCAGAGGCAGCAGCCCTCAGTAGGTGAGAAAACCGCCCTTTTAAATAAGTATGCTTAAGCGAGCTCCACCTGCAGCTAGCATTCATTCAGTAGATGGGTCCTTATAGGAAACAGAAATAGGCAACTTTGCAGGAAACAACAAGCAGTAAGACTGAAAACCAATAAAAGTGTGCTTAAACATTTATCTAAGAAAGATGTTACAACTTTAAGTTCTTAATAATGATTTTTTTGCTATCAACTCTAATTAAAACATTTTATAAAATTGTTTCATAATACAACAAGCGATTATATTAACCTACTGTAATGCACTCCTGAGGTACAAAGAGGGATTTTCAGGTGCCTGTATTATCATGAATCAGATCTAATTATGAATAAATAAACTATGTGTGGTAGAAAACGCATTCTAAATGTCTCCTTAAAATGGACGCAGGTCCTTAAATTATTAGCACGCTAGGCTTCAGCAGGGTAGGAAATTTAATCTATTTAACTTACCTTTGGGTTTAATAAAGTATTTCTGAATTGAATGGGAAGTTATGGACACTCCATACTCTCTAACCATTAATATGTATAAAGTTAGGAGGCTCTAAAATAATGCTTTTAGTAAATGGGAAAAGGCTAAACTTATCAGCAGCGAAATAGTTTACAAAACCCATTAGAGGATTCTTCTGATCAGTGCATTTCAACTTATTTCAATCAACTTTATCCAAATGATTATCAACAATAAGTATATTGTTAATCTGAATATTCATAGCCACTGATGGTTCAAAAAGTACGATTAAATTAGAGATAAAACTGAAAAGAAGAAAGGGAGAAAACAGTCAAATTCCTTGTTTTTAGGCACAAACCTGGTCTATAATGTTAGTTCTGATTATAAATCAGCATAGGCTGTTATAAAAAAAAAACCATCCTAAATACAGGCAGGCAGTATAAATGTAGGCATAGCTGTAACCTTCAATGGAAAAACTATTTCACAGCAGCAGCAGTACAGCTGAGAGCTTTCCAGTTATTATTTACCCCGTTCAGTGGGAGTAACAGTGATGATGGGGCTCACTGACTGGACGCTTTTAGGAGGAGGAGGAGGAATTTTCTCTGCTTCTTTCAGCTCCGTCAAAGTCACACCCTGTAAACAACAACAACAACAAAAACAACAACCGTTAGTGGGCTTTTGGCTGCATACTGGGTTTAGAACAGTTTTGCAATCCATGGCCTACATTGTTTTGGAAAGATATATTTGTTGGAACAACTGATAGAAACATAGAAAAAGTTAATGGATAAATGAATATTTTATTGCTTTAGATGATTCTTCTAATTCATACAGTTTTAATAACATTTCTTAGAATGGTTATTTTGGAAAATAAATTCTAAAAAATGAATAAATCACAGAAATAAACATGTAAAGTTTGCTAATAGATTTTAACTGGGTGGGCCTGGAGGTAAAGTAAAAACCAAGTACAAACATTTGGTCCCACTTTTATGTACGGTGTAGGACCTATAATGCTGTGGAACCTTTTCTATTGAAAAAGTCTCAGAATATTTAGGAAGAGACAGTTTAGGAAAAATAAAACCACTGGAGCTTAAAGAAAAACCTGGAGCTCATCATCACTGGTTCTTTTAAAAGGACAATACTTCATTTATTTTGTGATAAAAAAAAACAATTTATTAACATGAGATTTATCCAGACTGGACTAGAAATTAAAGGAAAATTCCGGTTTTTAACACTTTTAGCCCATTTTCTGTAGTGTCCAGGATGAAATCGAATGATCGACACCAAAATTTTGACAAT
>NW_015150579.1:490163-511889 GCF_000732505.1 Cyprinodon variegatus
ATTGTCAAAATTTTGGTGTCGATCATTCGATTTCATCCTGGACACTACAGAAAATGGGCTAAAAGTGTTAAAAACCGGAATTTTCCTTTAAGAGGCAGCAGAGAATATTTTAAAAACATCTCCTAGTCTGACACCAGCTAAAGAGTCTAACTAAACACAAACCAGTGAGGGTCTGAGATGAGCAATCTGTGAAAACAGACAGTGATCCTATTATCTAATACTAAAGGGAATAATTCTTAAAACATGGGCGTTTTCTACAAACAGAAAAAGGAAGTATGTTTTTAGTAAAAGGTCATTTTATTTATGAAGCGAAGAGCCAGAAACAGATAAGAGAAGCTAAAAACTGAAGAGGAAAGGAAAGTTTATATCAAGAGGTTTCCACGCAAAGAGTAAATGTTTATCAGATGGCTCGTTTTCAGAGAACTTCATAAAATTCAAGGTAAGACCATGAACGTTTTAGTCAGGTTGCTACATTTTAGTCCCGGAAAAACAAAAAACAAACTGCATATTAGAGTTTCACTTTCCTGATCTACAGGATCCCAGAGGGATATCAATCCACATTTTATATGATGGTTATGAAATGACTTTTCTAAGGCTGAAGAGAGAATATTTCTAATTATATGCCTCAGACAGAATTTTATGTTTCAATGTTAACACTTTTCCACTAGCGTTAGAAAACAGAAATCTTCCACTAAACTGATAGTAAAAACTGCTTTGTTCCATTTGACTGTGAAACCAGTTTTAAAACCAGTGTTATTTCCTCTGGCAATAAGGATGGCACAAATAAAAAGGTCATTTTGATTAAATATTATAAATGCTGTTCTTGCAAATGAGTCTGTGATTATTTAAAGGCTTTAAAAAAGGTGAGGGAAATTCACTGAACACTAACTGTCTGTAATCAGCATCTTATTTAAAACATCCACCACTTTTTAGTGAAAATCTGCTTTAGAAAGCAGGTACCTGAGTGAGGCGACGGGACTGACGCATCAGCCGACACCGAGCTTTCCTCTGGGACTCAGACTCTTCATCTCTATCTGCTGCCTGGAACCTGAACACAAAAACCGACCTTCATTATCTGAAATACTCCAGAGCTGCTGAGGGAAGGATCCTCATGAGGAGGGAAAGACAATGCATGCGTTACTGTTTGGGTTGCTGTTTCTTGTCTGCGACTGGAGCACTGGGACTCTCGACGACAGCCTCCCTCGTTTGAGGAGTGGGCTGGACCCTGGCGGTGCGGCTTGCCTTGTCCTGCTCCTTCTCCTCCTCCGTCTGCTCCTCATCCTCGGCTTTCTCCTCAGAAGGCTGTAGAAAACCAGCGGGAAAAAATGACAGTGAAGCTCCAATTAAACTCTTACGTGCAGAAGAAATAAGGAAATGACACCGGTACAAAAACATATCTGATAACCCTGTTATTCATCAACCTAATTAATTACCAGTGATTAAAACCTTTATTAAATTAGGTTTCTACTATATTATGAAAAAATTCCATCCTTTTCCAGACTAAATGTTCTAAAAGTCCCAGTCCTTTGCATTAATTTACAAAAAAGAGAAGGAAGTTATTACACACACAGAAACACATAAAACAAGGACAAATAAATACAGGAAGGAAGGAAGCAAGGTAGCAAGATAAAGACTTAAGGAAGGAAGGAAATCAAAGAAGGTATATTATATAAGTATTTCCCATATATTTATAGATAATTACACCCATCCCCTACATAACAAATTCCAGTTTCTACCCTCTGGTTCCCGTTTTAAATATCCACCAGCTCGGACCAATAGATACAAACACTCCTTTATTCCCTCGGCTGTTCAGCTGCTAAACACTACTAGGAAGAGCAGATAGTCATATGTTACATGCATATAGGCCTATGCTCTCATTCATCCCCTGCACTGAACATTTTTTTCCCTCTCTTTTATCCACCTTACTTTTATCTTTTTAAAATATTTTATGTGTTTCTTGTTTCTTTATTTTTCATTTGTGAAATGTGAACGTGTGTGTGAAATAAGTACTACTACTGCACAAAAATTGCCCATACTGTGACAAATAAAAGCTACTGAACTGAACTATTTGAGTTCTAATGACTGTCTTCATATGTATTTTGACCTGGAAAATACTGAAATCACATCCCAGACCTTTTCAGATCGCAGAATGCAAGTTAAACACAGAGGACCTTAACTGCTCATTCCTATCCACCTTCCATACCTGGAGGAGGAAAACATTTTGCAGTGTTTGCTTCAGTAAGCTTAGCATCTAGCAGATAACAGAAAATCATCTAACAATGAGAAACTAAAATCAATGCCAGGGCAGTGAGAGGCTTCTTAAAATCAATTTAGCAAATAAATAAAGATAAAATTTGACCTTTTTTTATTCCATAGTAGCTTTATTAAGCATAAAACTAGTAGAGCTTTCCATATTAATTTGGCATTTGAACATAGGACTGCTCAAGAAACCTGGGTTAGGATAAAAATGCTGTTAAAATGGATCTAGAGATCAAATAACACGTGAAATAGTAAGTTCATGATGTGGTTCGATAATTCAAACAAAATGCTCACCATCTAAATCTAAATGAACTTAAATACCGTTTCTTTTACTTCAGAAATTCTGTTTTCCTTGATCTTTATAGGGCAAAAGAAAAAGGTAGGAAATATAATCTGGAAACATTTTTTCCATACTTGTCCAGACTTGTGAAATGATAAAAATCAAATTCCAGACTTTCCCCAGCTGCATAGTTGACCTGGTTATTGTAGATATATAAACTTAATCATTGGAAACACTAAAACAATCACAGAGCATTTCAAAGCAGTACCAGCTCCAATCCAAACTGGCAGAACATTTCCAATTAAAATGCATAAAGCTAATGAGGTTTTGTAGAGGAGAAATAAAAACATTGACTGTGTAGTGATAAATCTACAACCAATGATTCGCATTCCCAGAAAGAAATAAAGCCAGTGGAAAAACTGTTCAACAACCTGTTCAAAAAGGTTGTTGAACAGACACACAAAGCAGCAGCTGCATCGCGTCTTTGAACCTTTAAATCTATTACCAAAACACTCAGCATGGAGGCTCTGGTTGTCGGTCCCTAAGCAATAAAATCCATTCAGTCTAACTGCTGGATTTAGAGCTATGTTTCAGCAGCTCAGCTTCAGATACTATCAACTACAGTTAAAAATGAATGGAAAAAGGAAAGAACAGTTGAAAACAGTAAGGGAAAATAAACCAGTTATGATATAAATTGTTTTAATTACACTTGAGCAGAAATGACAGACTGTGTAAAATAATCTACAGCTCATACAATCGTTTAACTGTAATCGCTTGAAATGAATCATAAACTCCTGGTTGTTATTATCCTGTTAAAGAAATAGTTTGATTTCATGTTCAGATAGTAAAAAAAAAAAGCTATTAACAGATTTTGTTTTCTCTCTGTCCCTTCGTCTATCTAAAGTACCATTTTTTAATATTAGGAATATATAAAATATATTTCCGGCCCCCTTAGAGTGAGTGGAAACCTTTATGAAATCCAGTTTATGTAGGCAGTTTTATCAAACTTATCTGCGGCTGGCTGGATTTTTACCTTCTCAGCAGGACTAATGGTGGATGTGGTCCCGCTCTCTGTGTCTGGACTGGAAACAGTGGAGCTTTCTGCAGAGGAGGCCAATGAGCATGATTAGTCAGATCCAGATTAACCAGATAAAGTATTCTGGGCTGAGCAAATTTACCAGTACCGCTTTCCTTCTCCTCGCTCATATCCAGGTCTGAAACGCCTCTTTCCTTGGACAGATCCTGTACGTTTATCTTGTCCTTACTGCTCATCCTGCACACCGACGTCCTGGAAGCAAGGCAATAAGTTAATGGTTAAAAATCATCCTGCTTACTGTTCCCACATTGGAACCTAAATAAATGTTGAATAGAAAAAGCAATAAACCTCCGTCGCTTGTTTTGTACATTAGCAGTATTGTGGCCTGGTTGGTTCTGCCGTTCTGATATCGAGCGCTCGTTACGCCACTGACGGAGGGAAGGAAAAAAAAAAATTATAAAATGCAGAGAAAGTTTATTAGAGTAAAGTAAAAAATAAACTTTTGCTCACGTTAGCTTGTTTCTGTGATAACTCTTCCAGCAGCTCTGCAACACTTTCATCAGCTACATCAAACGGCGTCTGACCCTGCAGGATTCAAGGAAAGCCACATTAAGAGGCACATTAAGAGGCAGAGATGGACTACAGTCAGAGGTGAGACCCTCCACGAGTGTCTGGGCCTCACCCCGTTGCTGCGAGCCTCCATGTTGCACAGCTGCTCGGCCAGAATGCGACACGCCTCTTCTTGACCCCAGTGAGCTGCAGCGTGAAGAGGCGTCCAGCCATCAAAGTCTGTGGCCGACACGTCGAGTCCACACTGACACAGTATCCTGTGAGAGCAAAATGGACAGTAATAAGTAGGGGCTTTCCTTGAAATATTGTTCTAGATAAGGATGTTCTAGATAAGATTGAAAAAGACTGAATGGAAATGATACGCATTTAAAATGCACCTTTTCTCAGAAGTTTTTGACTTAGCATGACAGAACATCTACGTATTTCATATTTTATTCAACACTAGTAGCTTGTAACTTATTCTGGGTGTCTATCATGCATGTGTCTATTTTTAAAGTGCTTATAAATAAAGTTGGCTGAGCGTGGCTATTTCCAGACTTCCTTCCCTTCCTGTGGTTTCTACGTTGTTTCCTTCCTTCCTTGTGTCTGCCCTTCCATGCTTCTTTTTCTTTCCTCACTTACCTCCTTTCCATGTCTTAAACCTTCTTTATTTTTTAATCATGCCCAACTGATCTTATATTTGTACCAGAGTATTTTTCTTCCTTTCTTGTGTCTACACTTCCATCTGGCCTTGTGTTCCATTTTTCTTCCTCATCTTCTCCCTAATGTCTCTTCTCTTTTTCTCAGTCCTTCCTTCTTCAAAATTAACATCCCATGTTTTCTTCCTATTCAGTTTATTTCCTAGGTCTGTCATTTCTATTCAGTTTATTTCCTCCCTCCCTGAGTCCTTCCTTTCCTCTTACCTCCTACCTAACTTCTCGTTTTCTTTTTTTTTTTTTTATCAAGTCTCCTTTCGCCATTCCTTCCCTGTCATTTATTTTTTGCTCTTTCCACCCTTCTTTTCTCCCTTCCTCCTCTGTGTATTTTTTCTTGTGTCCATCCTTCCCTCCTTCGTTGGCCTCCATCTGTCAGTCTCTGGTGTTTCCAAGCTCCATATATAAAGTCCCCTCTACTATACATTTGCTGAAATTCTATTCTTAGAAACAAAAATACATTTAAACTAAGATTTCTTCACTAGATTTTTTTTCCAATTGAAAACTACGTATGAGAAACCGGACAGCTAGATCTATCAATCTCAATACAACGGACATAAAATTCAGCTGTCAAATAAATCAGTGGCGACCCTACAAGTGTGTGCTTATTACTTCAGAGCCTCCACATATCCTTTGGCTGCAGCGACGTGCAGCGGAGAGGCGCCAGTTCTTGGATCCTTGACATCAGCAGGCGGACCCTCGTTTAGCCAGGTCCGGGCGTCTGACATCATCTGCTCCTCTTCCTTACGCTTAGCTGCCTCCAAGTCCACACCTGCCGACAGAAAATAACAAGAACATACTGAATATATAAAAGAGTAAAAGGTGGCTTTGTTAGTTTAATATCCAACGAAACGACAAAGCGAGAACAGAGCATTCTGAATCACTGGTGACAGAACAAGCAGGAGGAGCTGATGTCACCAACCCAGAGCAGATTACTGTGGTCCTCCATCAGACAAAGACCCCCAGTGTCTAATAAATGACCACAGCTGCAAGACTGAATCGTTCAGGGAAAACAGGAGGAGATCATTGCTCACTTCAGTTCTGTACTTCCAATGAATTTACATTTATAGTTGTGATATGAAAAAGCCTTTAACATTTCAAAGCAAGTTTATTATCAGGCAAAAAGATAATGTTACGATTATCTAACATGCTTGAAAATTTTGGTTGTATAGCTGTACAATAAAACCTGGTGAGGAGAAGTAAGGAGAAGGAAGTTTCATTTTAATTTGGGCCATTTAACTCAAACGTATATTTTACAATCAAAGAAAACATTAAACAGGCATCATTTCCATATAAAACTCTAGTTCTATCAAAACAGTTAAACATTAAAACATCTTTATAGGAGCCATGTAACGCTGGTGATATGGCCTCAAAGTCTTATGATATTTTGTGGAACTACCCTGATAACAAAACTGACTATAATAAACTGACAATAAAAATAAACCTTTGAAGTCATTCTTAGGACTGCATGCCACAGCCATCATAGCCCATCAGTCACAAACACTAGTCTTTGAAAAAATATACAAATTTAAAATAAGCTTCTTTAGGACACCAGTTACATAAAGAAGTATGGTTTATATAACTGAACATCCCGTAATAACCATAGTTAAGCATAATCTTTTAATTTGACAATGCCCCAACGAAAGAGCAATGCAAATAACCGTGGTACCTGTGGAGTACCACGTGGAGCAGTGATAGGACCAATTGTCTGCGATCAGGAAAAGGGTTATAAGAGATTCGAACCGGGTCGGCTGTCTCAAGGACTAAGGCCTCCGTATATGGGTTGTGCGCGCTAACCACTGTGCCACCTGTACTGCCCCAATTCTCTTTACTTATTAATTTGCACTGTTATGCTGATGATACTCATCTATATCCAACTATAAATCCAGACCAAGCTAACCTATTATTTAGATTACAGGCATGTCTTGAAGACATAAAACCTGGATGACTCTTAACTTTCTCCTTCTGAATGCAGAGAAAACAGAAGTTATAGTCTTTGGACCAGAGTCTTAGAAAGAGAAGCTGTTTAGTCAGTCACTTCATTTGGATGGGATTAAACTGATTTCAGATAATAAAGTAAAAAAATCTTGGTGTTATTTTTGATCAGGACTTGTCATTTAAATCCCATATCAAGAGTTTTCTAGAATGTCTTTCTTTCATCTGCAGAATATTGCAAAAATTAGAAATATCCTGTCCAGGGGTGATGCTGAGAAACTAGTCCATGCATTTGTTACTTCAAAGCTGGACTATTGTAATTCTTTACTATCAGGGAGTCCACAAACTGTAGGTTAAAGCCTTCAGCTGATCCAAAATGCAAATTAAAAAATTAAAAAGAGAGACCATATCTGTCCTATCCTGGCTTCTCTTCATTGGCTTCCTGTTAAATAAAGAATAGAATTTAAAATCCTCCTTCTCCCAAATAAAGCCTTAAATGGCCAAGCTCCATCTTATATCAGCGATATGATTGTTCCTTATGACGCTAACAGAACACTTTGCTCTCAATCTGCAGGTTCACTAGTGGTTCCTAGAATTTCTAAAAGTAGAATGGGAGGCAGATCTTTTAGTTATCAGGCTCCTCTCCTGTGGAACCAACTACCAGTTTTAGTCCATGAGGCAGACATCCTGGAGAGAAATATCAGCTGTGCTGCTGCCATCAACGCCTCTGTTATGAGATCGGCCTGTTTTCCAGCGTAGTCCTGTTTCTCTGACTCGCTGGATGTGCGTTTTTCATCCTCTGACATAGGAGCTGCCAATTCCACAGGGGGCACGTGTGAAGGGAAAACCATTTCAGGTGACTACCTCTTGAAGCTCATCAAGAGAATGCCAAGAGTGTGCAAAGCAGTAATCAAAGCAAAAGGTGGCTACTTTAAAGAACATAGAATAGAAGACATATGGGGGCTATGAGTGCTTCATCTTCCTAATCACTGCCCTCTCTAGCTCTCTTCTTTCACCAAAAAATCTGACTAAAAGCCATATTCTACCCAGAAGGTCCTCCATTGAGGCCTTCTGTTTGTGTTGCATATGTACCAAGGGGACGCCTTGCTATAAAAACCACGCCAACATTGCTGTAGTACTCGATTGTAATGGAAAACCACGGATGTAGAGAAGAATTAATAAAACGAAACCAGGAGGTACCAATGGAGTAAAGCCAACTTAGAGTCAGAACAACAAGTCATGCAAGAAAAAAACCAAGCAAAACACAATATTTGATGGGAAGTAAGACCATTTTTTCCCCAACTGCCATAAATAGGCTCCAAATATCTGAATGATGGAACTTAAATATTTTAATTAAAACCTTGCTTAGATCTTTTTCATAATAAAAAAACAAAGATAATAAGTGAGAACTTTGAGTGTAAAATACAGAAAAAAAGTATTAGCATATACAGTTTTCTCTAACAGAACTTCCTCTTTCGAATACACATAGAAACCCCCCACCAAAAATGGGGACGCTGCAATCATATCCCATGACTGGTTTGTGAAAAAAACTTGTTTGCTTAAGGATGGACAAATCTCTTCCCCATTTCTTTTAACCATGAAATAATAAATAAATACAACCACAGATTTTATTTGCATCACTGAAGCAAAAATTTTAATGAAATATATAGGGTGTGACTGTGTGCCGGCAAATAACTCACCTTGTTTTTGTGTGTAATCATGAAGAAGAGACTCGGTAGTCTCATCCAGAGCAATGTCCAGAGGAACGTCACCGTCACAGTTCACAGCAGTAAGAGACGCACCTTTCTTAAGGAGGAATCTACCAAGGAAGAAAACGTATCTTTGAATCATTCCAACAAAATGCCTTTAACAGAGATTTCCTGATCCTATCCTTCAGTCATGTCATCAATGGTTATTGTGCTGATGACAGATTTATTTTTAACCAAATCAGTTGGAGGATATGTTGCTTATAGCACTAACTGAGTGGAACCATTTTGATGACAAAGCCCTCATGAATTAAAGCTTCAAATTGAGAGTAAACAGACAAACAAACAAGTAACAGCAAAGAAAAAAACAACAAAAGCAAATAAATTTCTAGATCTCTGAAGCTGCATGCATTTTGAGTGCTGGGATACTACGCTTCAGCAATAGTGTTATGAAGGCACAGATGACAACAATGTTAGTATTGTTGTGTGCTGAAATGCTCCGGCACCCACGCTGTGATCTCACATTCAATTCAGTGGGAAAAAAATAAAAAAATAAAGAGTAATGTGCTGCGCTGATTTAACCATTTAGAGAAATCTGCTACACACTCTGCAATGTCAGGGTAGCCGCAGGAGGAAGCAACATGCAGCGGCGTCCATCCCTCACTGTCAACCTGGTTTACGTTGGCGCCGTGCTCCAGCAGGAAGGTCACGATCTCCATGCTGCCATCTATGCAGGCCTGCAAACATTAAACAAAAAATAAGATTTATCACATTCAGCTTTTTTATTTTAGTATTTATTTTATTTGTTGATTTTTGGCAGCATCTTGCATCTTGTCACATTAAAACAACAAACTTCAATGTTTTTTTACTTTTCTTTTTTTTTTTAAATAACAAAAATAAAATTTGGACATATAAAATTCAAAGCTTAGGTGGAAGAAACTGTGGATAGAAATAAATAGCTGTGTAGTAGTGAGGACTGTTGGGTCTGCCAGCAGAGTGGTCACTCAGACCACTATGGTGATGTCAGGCCCTCGTTTTGTGCAGTCATTCTAGCACTTTCCACTGAGTGCACCGTCGCCTCAAGCTAACAAACGAGGCATTCATGGGCATAGCCGATTACCCTGGTGTCATTGGTATCATTGATGGGATACACGTCCGCATCACTGCACCGTAGCAAGATAAGGACATTTAACAGTGGGCCACATAACAGAATTAATGCTCAGTTTTTTATAATAAGAATTATATTACTTTGGTCATTTCAACAAACTAAAGCGCTAAATACAAGCAGCACATTGATTTCAAATAAAAAAAGTGGTAAAATAACCTGCATGGTTCAGATTAGCCTATACCAGAAAAATAAATGCATCATAACAATGAGGATGCTGTGATCACAACAAACAGCATTCAATAGAGGTATTGGATGCAGGAGCTTGCCTAGCAACCAGATGGTTTCTGGTTTGAAACTGCTGCTCCAGCTTTGTAGTTGTGTCCTTTGGCAAGGCACTTCAGCTGCATCGTCTACAATCGTAGGCCTGAGGCCCATAGGCTGTGAAACCTACATTGTAATGTGATCTAGCTTCTCTGAGTTCACCAAAAGATAGTCCATTCACCTCTCTAGAATCCCATTCTTCCCCATGCAGCGTTCCAGAGCCAACATCTACAAGCACGGAAATCCTTTGCTCTACCTGTAAAATTCACGTTTGGTGTGAACGGTGTCAACCACACCTCCTCACTAAAACATAAATATCTCTGTTTACTCATTGCTCAGAGCTGCTCTCAGCATCTAGTTTAATCACACTTGATCCTAATTTCCCTATGACCATCCCGAATATGAGAAGAATGCGACACGAAAAAGGAAACGGACACCGAACATGGCCACCCGCAAGAAAGTTTCCTAGTGATTCTCCCAAGGTAAACAAAATATGTCAGGGATAAATAAATATTTTGAACCTTTTGTAATTGATTCATTGAAATCCCTTGATTTTAATTAGGGTTAGTACACATCATAGCCAAAAAAGTCAGAAAATATCTTTGAGACGCTGGAGGTAAATGACAGCAAGCCTTTATTCACCTGGTGGAGTGCAGTGATGCCATCAGCGTTGGAGCAGTTAACGATGTCTGGTAGGTTCTCCCCGTTCCTGGATTTGGTTTGTTCAGTCTCCTCCAGCATCACCTTCGCCTCCTCCGTGTCGCCGCTGGCACAAGCAGCGAGGAACTCGGCAGCGCTGTCAAACCTGACCCTCTTCCTGAAACGGGACAATGATGACTATTAGCAAAAAACTCTACTCCGCTGGCCTAGAAGTGTCTAATCCTTATCAGATATATCTGCTCAGTCTTGATGCTGAAATATTTAGCTGGATAATACCAGCAAGCCGACATGAAACACAACATGAACAGAAAATTCAACACAGGCATCAATGTCACATTAACTGTTAGTTGGTATTAGGGATAAAGCAATTAATCAAATTAATCATGATTAATGGATTATCAAAATAACCGTCATCTAATTTAGTAATCAATTAATCGTTAACTGGAGTATAGACTATAAAACATGCCTTTAGCCGACAGAGCTACCCACTTACAGCAGTAATATTACCAAAATTGTAAAAAAATATATATAAAGATTGTCAATTGCCAATCAGTTCTGGATTTGCTCTATCCAGAACTCCTCAAGTGGAAACGTTTTATTTTCTCCTGGTTTCATTCTGTAAAAAACCTTTTTTGAGGAACCTTTGGGTATCAGATTACTAAAATAATCATTAGTTGCAGCCATATTTAAATGTTTGAATTTGACCACAGACCTAAGGTTAGTCTGTTATTGTTCCAAAATCAGTTTTAATATATGTTTGGGATCATTGTTCTACAGGAGCAACAATTACAAGTCAAAATTTCAACCATCTAGCTGTTGATTTGTGGTTAAGTTGAACAATCTAAGGGAAATCCTCCATCTTAACGAGTCAATGCACTTCATGCACCGGTACCAACAGCATGATGCTGCCACCGCTATGCATAAGAGTTGACTCTTAAGATTTCAAGGCCTCATCTTGACTTGTACAAACAAACTAACCAATTTTGACAAAAACCTCGATCCAATCTGACCATCAACCTCTTCAGTCAAACTGTCCATTTCTCAGCAGCCACTTCTCTTTTGTCTGGCCCTTCCTCAGTTCTTTATTAATGTTAATCATAAATTAAGTGGTTTTAGGGTAAGACATTCTTAAAACTACATATCTGGACTGCTTAGAAAGCAAGTTGAAAGGAACTCTATTGATTCTAAACTAAATGTTAAATTCAAAAGCAGAATTATTACTCAAAGCTTGTTAAATGAAGAAAAATCTTAATTTTTAAAATCACAGCTTTTGGGAAGGGGTATTTTAGCAGAATAGAATTATGTAGAATAGAAACATTAATTTATTTTCCCACTTTCAGGAAATTGCGGTGTATACAGCAGCAAAGGTATTTCAGCAAAAGTGGTCACACAAATTCGGACCTTAAAAAAGTGTATAAAAATAACTGGCAGGGTTAAAAACAAAACAAATAAAATAATGTACTGTACAGTGCTTTTACAAATATAAACACTGTGTATCTGGAGAATAAATAATCAATATACAGCTGTGGACATTTCTACAGTAGTGCATATGTGAAAAATAGCAGCATCACCCTGTTGGGATAGCAAAACAAACTCAAACATGTGCATCTGTTTTCCTTTTCGTTTTAAAATCCATGTGCGTTTTCTGTTCTATGGTCAACTTACCCTGTAAAAAGAATGTTAAAATATATAATGAAAAACACAGATGCATGCAAGTATCTGTAAACCAATCAATCACAACATATTGACCACTGACAGATACCCTTGCACCAAAAGAGGGTTGTTTTTTTTTCCATCAGACAACAAAACAACATTTTTTCCTTTTAGATCAGGGGTGTCCAAGGATACGTTCACACTGCATGCCTTGATGCTCAATTCCGAATTTTTTGTGAAATCTGATTTTTTTGCGTTGCCGTTCATATTTCCAAATATATGCGACTTGTACCGGTATGTGATCTCGTATGTGACCTGCAGTTATACAATGCAAGTGTCCCGCATGCGCAGAAGAGGACGTAATGACATCAAAGGCCAGCGTGCTCTGTGTTTATGGAAGTAAACAATGATGGTAGTGCCGGCGCGCATCTAGCGGTCTTTCCCAACCATAAAAAAACAATCTTTTCAATATGGTTAAACATAAATACTACTCTCCGTGTCATCATCTGCCATGGTTGTTGTTTTTCTTGCCGCTTCTTCATAGCAAGACACAGAATAGTGACCTTTTAATGGCGTTCAGGTAGGATAAATGCGACCTGGCCGTTCAGACACAGGTCACATTTGAAAATATCAGATTCGTATCGAATTCGGGAACACATAGCCAAGTGGCCTGGGTCGCATTGGAAAAAATCGGATCTGTGTTGTTTAGACTGCCATGAAAAGATCAGATACAGGTCGCATATGGGCCAAAAAAAAAAAGAAAAAAAAAAAATTTGGATTCTGGTCACTTCAGGCTGCAGTGTGAATGTAGCCTAAGGTCACTATTCTGGGTCTTGCTATGAAGAAGTGGCAAGAAAAACAACAACCATGAAAGACGATGATGCAGAGAACAATATTTATGTTTAACCATCTTGAAAAGATTGTTTTTTTATGGTTGGGAAAGATCACTAGATGTGCTCTGGCACTACCATCCATGTTTACTTCCGTAAACACAGAGCACGCTAGCCTGTGACGTCATTACATCCTCTACTGCGCAAGGGGGACACTGCAGTTCACACAGTAGATCCCACAGAAGTCAAATATAGTTGGAAATGTGAGTCATCATGTTCAGATTGGACTCACTTGATTGGATGACTGGAGTCTGATGTGCTACTGCTGGGTTGGAAAGAAAACCTGCAGCCACACGGCCCTTTCTGGAACCACTTTGACACCCCTGTTTTAGGTTTTGCATTTGAAGAAGGAAAAGAGATGTCCAAACCGGGAAAAGAAACTAAACTGGAAGGCAACATGTCTGTTACAGCATCTCTTCAGATGAATTTCAAACTGAGCATCTATTATGACAGCAGCCAACAACAAGCATTCAATAATAGACTCGAACTCTGGAAAATAACATGAAAACCAAACATCTTTCAGCAAATATACTTCCTGTACAAATCCCTCCGAAACACTAAAGGACAGACTGATAATCACTTGTTGATCTGATGACTGAGCACGAAACAAGGAAGTCAAAAGAGATGGAATTTGTGATATCTGGATGGGATACTATCTGAGTGTACTGCAGAAGTTAGTAAACCAAAACTGATACATTACCCTCCAGATTAAGAAATTCTGGTGAACAAGGATTTCTTTAAATTCCATTAGAGTCCACAAGGAACTGAGATGAATCACATTTAAAGCCTTTCCTGGGAACATTGCATAATAACAGCTCTCTCAGAATCACATTTTTGTTGTTAAAATACCTGCTATGACAGCCAATCAATGTAAACATTGTTTTTTTAAGAAAAGTAAATGATGAAATGTTTTGAAAAACTTGGTTGACCAAAGGTAGCCCACATTGAAAATATGGGCAATATATTACTCAGATTATAGAAGATCAAAGGGGAACTTCTGGGCCTTAGGATAACTTTACCCTTAGCACTATTTCACCACAGCGAAACATGGTGGTGGCAGAGTCATGCCTGCTTTTCGAAACCCAGGGTTCAGAAAGCTGGACAGAGTAGATGGGGAGTTTGATGAAACCAACCAAAAATTGGCAATACTGGTCAGATACACCTGCACAAATCCAGTTATATAAGAGAATATGATTTTCTAAGGGCTTAACAGAACAGCTTACAGTTTGACAAAATATTTACAAGTCAGTTGTTCAGAGATTGAACAACCAATTACCATTTAAAGCACCAATACTTAAACTACTAAACTGTTCATCTATAATTACACAAATGTATAGCTTAATAAATACCCCATAAATAATGTATTAGTGAGGATCCTATAATGTATTTAGTTTCTGTTGTATTCAAAACAATCACATCTGCTCCTATGTTACATTCCTCATTAAAACAAAATTAATCTGGTAAAATGTGAAAAAGAAAAGCTAAAATGTAGATAGATAAAATGTATTAGTCACAAAAGAAAAAACAGTAGATTGCGAGACAGCAATACAGTATTAGTCAAAATCACTGGCTGTATGTTGGTGCACAAAGTAATGTAAATAATGAAAAAAATAGATAAATTACCAGCAGCTTTTTGGCTCCTATGAGGAAGAATGTACAGATCGATGTGTTGATCAAGACTTTTGCACAGTGGGTTAAAAAGCAGTGAAAAAAGGAACGAGATGAAGCCCAAGATCATTTAACCAGGGGAGATGCATATGTTGAAGGTACACTGACTGAACATGAGCAGGGCTAATATACAGCACTATCCCATAAGATCGATCCAACATGGACAGCAGACAACAAAACCACAAAGATTAGAGAACTCCTGATACTATGAATGGGCCCGTTTTCGACAAAGCCGTGTCCTCACCGTCCACTGAGGATGGGACTGCTACCATCTCTGCCCGCTGCCTCTGGCTGCTGCTCTCCCGGCGGGTCGCCGCTCAGTTCGGCCTCGGCCTCCCCTGCCGCCTCCCCGGCATCGCCGCGCCACCTCCGGCGGGGAACGTCGGACGCTCTGTCGGTGGAGGAGCCGGCCCAGCGCTTCAGCTGCTCCCGCCGCTTGGTCTTTGCCGTGTCCCCCATTAAATTAACCGCGGAGGACGGTGTTTTTAAAACTAAAACCTGTGCTGGCGGGGCCAGACACACCCTCCATGTGTATACTTTCGCTTCCTGGTTCTGGGTCCTGAGCTGTGGGGGCTCAGCTCGTGCCCGAGAGCGCCGGGGACGCGCTAAGATAACGTCTAGCTTTTTTTTTTTTTTTTTTTTTAAATAAACTTTATTTACAAATACAGAATATACAATTGCAAACAATCGTATGCTCAAGGTGCTGGGGTAACAAATTCATAGGATTCCATGACCAAAACAGGGAGAAAAAAAGATAGTATCTAGCTAGCTGTTTCGAAATGAGAAACGTGTGCGCGCATTGTGAACCGCACTTCCTGCAATTGTGGTAGCTGATGCATGACTGCAACCTCTAAATACATCCTCCAAAACGACATAGAAAATACACAGTGTGGATTTAATTATCAGCGTTTATTAGCATGTTATAAGGACACACACACATATATATAGGGACCCCTATTTCATCATTTTGCTTCATTCTATCTCTATTCTCCCACTCTGCAGAAGCAGAATCTATTAATTCAATTTCTAACTTTATGCTCTCTGCTTTTTCTCATAGTAGCTTCACCTTGTTTGTTCCTGTTTGGCTGATACACCATCCTGGAGAGAAATATCAACTGTGCTGCTGCCATCAACACCTTTGTTTATAGATGTTCAAAATTGGCCTGTTTTTCAGTGTAGGCCTGTTTCTCTGACTGTGACTGGCTGGATGTGCTCTCTTCATCCTCTGACATGGGAGCTGGCTCGGAGCTCGTCTGCCTGGCTGTGTGTTTCCTGGATGGGGCCTCCTTTTACAGCTGCTTTTTGTATCTTTGCTTCTATTTCCTTGAACCCCAGTCGGCCTCAGCAGATGGCCGTTCACACTGATACTGGTTCTGCTGGAGGTTTCTTCCTGTTAAAAGTGGTTTTTCCTCTCCACTGTCGCTACAAGCCTCAATGAGTCGATGCAATCAACTGGTTTTCCTTAGATAGAAAACTTTGAATGAATTTGACTGTATGATCTGGTGAACTGTACAGTGCCTTGAGATGACATGTGTTGTGAATTGGTGCTATGTAAATAAACTGAATTGAATTGTGTGTATATATATTTGTGGTTTGAGAAAATGGGGGCCTCCGCACCCTTACTATATCACCACTGTTACCACAAGTGTTCATTTCAGCTATTTAGTAGATTCAAGTTATCTGATTGAATAATTACATTTGAGTAATACAAGACATTTTAAATCTATCAATCTAGAAACAACTACGGTTGCTAACTCCCTGAAAAAAGGGGCACCTCATGTGTTTGCCAGCTGATCCAATTGCCTTTACCCCTCCTGGTGTGGTGATTTTTTTTAGCCCCCCTTTGGGTGTGAAATTATCTTTTAAACTACTTGACTCAAATCTATATTCAATTAGATGCATATTTGTGAGTGACATGAACACTTGGAAAACAAATGGTTATCTAGCATTTCACTTTAATACAAAATAGCAAACTTTGCTGAATAACATAAGCATCTTAAACATAAGCCTATCCTGCTTAACTTCAAACTGTAAAAATAAATATTAAACAATAAATAAATAGTGCACCTTTTTCGTGCAACAGCAAACTCGTGTAAACGTGTAAACATATTTGTGCCTTAAATGCAATGGCTGTAGGCTACAGTTGTAAAACAGAAAAAAAAATAATAATTAGCTCAATGCCACATTATGTGGCGATAGGCTACTTTTTCCACTTGTATTTCCTCTGAGCTCTTGCAGCAGTGAGTAGTTGTTTGTCTTTGAGTGCTGCACAGTAAAACTCTGCACAAGACAGTTCATAAATGAGGCTGACAATAAGCTCAGCTTTAATAAATTCAGTGGAACATTTGTTCTGCACATCAGTCCATTTGTTCTCCATTCAGGAGAAAATCCTCTCCACAAAACCAGTGGAAGATGGGATGCTGAGGACAAATGATACAGCAGCTTGGATGTTGACAAGGTTCCTTTGGACTGCAAGGATCCTTTTTCCTGAGCGAGGTGCTCCAGAAGACTGTTTGCAGTTACACATTCTTCATACAGATCATTCATGGACATGCTCAGACTGCTCTGTTGTCTCCCGCCGTCTTCTCTGTGAGCAACACTTGGCTCAGCCAATGGGATGAGGGTATTCTGGATCGTTACATATATGTTGTCAGCTCATTGGTTACAACTCAGGACAGGGCCTGGGAACAATTTTACCCTAAGTTTTGTATCTAAAGTGCCCTTGTTCTTCATTTTCCATTAGCTTTTTACTGACTATTTTATAATTTCACAGTAATACCGGACAAAGTGAGTTCTTTTTCCACTAAATACAGGACGGGTTCTTCTATTTCTAAATACAGAACAATTCCTTTTTTCAAAGGACGGTTAACAACTCTAGACACAACCATTACAGCATTGTTTACTCCTCTGTGCTGTTGACCAGTTAGTTACACACACTGTGGGATGGCATCCCATTCTTTGACCAGTATTGGTCCTCATTGGCCAATTTTAGTTAGAAATTGGCCAATTAGGATGTATGTCCAAACTGAATCCATTAATGTTCGATAGTATTGCAGTCAGGACTGTAGGGAAGCCATTCCAACCTTTCCATTAATCCATTCCATCTTGCTTTTAGTGTTGGGGGGTGTTGGCCTAGTGGTTAGAGCAGTGGGCTTGTGCTCTGAGAAGGTTGCAAGTACTGTACCAGGTTCAATCCCCACAGCCTCCATTCTGGGTCCCTGACCAAGACCTTTAACCCCCCACTGCTCCCCTGGCGCCACAGAATGGCAGCCCACTGCTCCAAAAGGGGATGGGTTAAATGAAGAGAGTGAATTTACCCATTGTGGGACAATAAAGGGATTTACACACACATCTTGTAGATATGGAATTGCCGCCTGTTGCTAAAATAAATGATAAAGCTGCAGAGAGAGATGTAGTCTAGAGGGGAGAATCTGTTGAAATGATTTTGAACTGGTGTCATGTTATTCCACCAAAAACCAGTAGGTTCATGAGAGCACATTGGAGTTTTCGCTAAGGACCCACAATAGCTTGTTTTTTTTTGTGTAAACTGATGAGAGAGTGAAAGTGGTCAGAGTCTGATTCTTTAGCTGAACCAAAAATCTGCTGCAAGACATGGAACTTATCACATCACTAGTATGCTTGAGCTATTTTGCAAAGAAGAATGAGAAGGAAGGGGAAAGTCTCCATTGTAACAAGCTGATAGAGACATTCAGAGCTGCTACATTAAATACGTAGCAGCTCTAATCATAACAAAAAGTAGTTCTACAGATAGTTCTACAGCTTTGGTCACTCAAGACTTTCTTCATCATCAAATCAAAATTTGTGTCAGAATACCGGTATTATAACTTCACCCAATAAAAACGCAAAACTGTTGCCATTTTTTTTTCTTCCAAGAAGCCAGACTCAGAGTGAGTCACATTTGTCATTACCTTTGACTTTGTTTCCTTTTCTGTACCATAGAAAGTAGTCCTGACCTTGTGCTTTTGTATTCCTTTATGTCTGCTTCCTGTTCTTACAGCAGGCCAGGGCAGATGGTCACCCGCCCATCCTGAGTCGGGATCTGCTGGGGGTCTCTGTTAGAGCAGGGGTATACTCTGCTCTTGAAGGAGACTCCTCTGTTACTCACTGCTTTGTGTTAGTTTATAATAGGTTGTTGAATTAAAGCATATATCAAGGCTTTTAAGTTTAAAATCTGATTTCTGATTAAAAATAAAGTTAATTTGACTTACTGTATTAATTTCCTTCTTACCTTCCCATTATTGCATATTGTATTTGGTGTTAATTATCATTACAACTTAACTATTAAACTGAAATAAATTGGGTAGTGGTTTTTTCAGGTTGTCATCATATAAATACTTATGTGTTGGGCTACTTTTAGCTGAAGGGCAGACATCATTTGTTTGTTTTCTCCAGTAAGATTATTTGTTAAAGATTTTAGATTAGATTTTCCTTTAGATTATGCAAACTAGATCCAACCATACAAACTTAATGGGCTATTTTAATCTTTTGGCTTAATTGCTCATAATGAAAATGAACTTTTAGTGCATGAAAATTGGATTTAGAGGCATTTAATCAATACAAAAACAATCAATGTTAATCCTATGGTGTGATCTCTGAGTGTTTCTGTACACATTCCAACATGGACATAGGGTCAAATTCCATGCTACATTTTTCCTATGTGTGCTCAGTTGTGTCTCTCTGCAGTCCAGGATCAACAGAGACAGAAAGCCACTGACGCAAGTAAGTATGCATTTCATTTGCATTTATTTTGCTATTAGAATATTACAATACTCTATTGTCGACCAGGTTGGAGTTTAGTAGTTTATCACGCAGCACTAAAGGAAGCAGATGTTTAAACATGTTGCTTTGTGTTTTAAACTGAGCATGGAAAAGTTCCCTTTACACACAGCAGGGCGATGAGTTAAGATCTAAACAGACCTTGTGAGACTTGTGTCAGCAATTACCCATGTGATATTACGCCTTCTCATCCCACCTTCTTGCGCAATGCAGTGTTCTTGCAGTTACTGCTTTTAAAACAGGAATACAAATTGAAGCAGTTTCCAAACTTAAAAAATGTGTCTTCATTTTAAAATCAGAGCGAGACTAGCATACTTCTTTCTGCTTTTACCTTACACAACAAAATATTGCTTTATATTTCCACGAAGATTTTAAAATATTACAAAATACCTTATTTATATGAAGGTCTGAAGCATGTTTGGGACAAAACCAGTGGCGGTCCATTCGATCCCACCTTACACTCTGATCCGTCTTGCACAAGAGTGGCTGGCAGAAGACACCCCAAACTTTGACCCAGCAGGAGTTTGCGTTGGATCAGAGGAAGTGGAGGCTAAGTTGTTGTGTAAAACTCCACACACTGTGCTGGCAGGGAGCCCTTTCTTCACAGCGGTGTTTACTGAGGTGGGCTGCACCGTGGACTGGATTTACCAGGAAGGAGAACAGATTGGTAAGCATCCTAATCTTAAATACCTGCTCATACTTCTCTTTGCTGATGTCCTTCAGTCCAGCCTTATTTCTCCCAATTATGTCCTAAACATTATACATAGAGATCAAACATCACAAGACTCAGACAGCAAATCAAATTTAAAAAAGGAACTAAATCACAAAAAATATTTATTCACCTTAAAAACAAGAAAATATGACATCATGCTCACAAAAGCAAAAAAAAAAAAAAAACATCTAACAGTTCATAGTGAATTATATTTTTTCCAAAAATATTAGTTTTTTTAAGTATATTTCTTTATGTTTTTAAAAAGCTGTGAAAAAAATTCTTATGACAGTAATTTTAATGTCAGACCTCCTTTGTTAGATTGGCCTAGTTAAAGTCTGACTGAAGCATGATTCTAAACAGGCTTTCTGTGTGGATGAATCGATGCACAGCTGTAAAGTATAAGGGGTCATCATTTCTCCACAGTAATGTGAAAGACAAAAACATTGTGGCAGCTTTTCCTGCAGAGGCTGGCAGAACCAGTTATAGATTTAACAGCCCCGAATATTTCAGATAGCCTGAGGAAATCTAATGTTTTCCTTGAAGAGAAATTTTTTTTGCAGCACAGTTCTGTACTTTAATGACTGTCTTAAAAATGCAGGAGCACAATGCTTTTAATTAGTTTGTCTATGTTACTGTTCTATCTGAAAAGTATTTAATTGTCGGTGGGTTTGATGTGGCTGTGTGCTAAAGGTTAAGATTGCTCACAGTTTGATCCAGGTGTGCAGAGACAGTAATAGAGTCAGTGTGTACATCTGCTCAGAAGCATAAGGATTGCAAGTGGAGCAACAAACTCCTGACATAGGTGCGGCAGAAAGGTGATGCAGTGGTTTTATTACTAAAGCCATCCAGTCAAACCAGTCATAATGTACCATCAATCCTAAAATACTTTTAGAGCCACAGCTGTTCAAAGTTATCCTATTTTTACACAGACTGTCTCAGTAGAACTTAGTGTTATTACTTATTTGCAAGGTAAATGCAAACAAATGAACTGCAGAGAAGTGGAAAACACTGAACCATGGAACAAGTGCTGCTGGCTGCTTATGCTATATTTGTTTATTTATAAAGTTGAAACCTGGATCTAAAAAATGACATCAAACTCAAATCAAGCATCTCCCAGATCCAATGACTGGATCACCTACTGTGAGCAATACAAGGGAAAAGCAGTCTTTCTCTCTGCATGTTGTGCTTTCAAACCCCACAGCAACATGTTAGCTTACTGAGGAATGCAAGCATGTTTTAAAAGATGGTACTCATTAGTTATACAAATAAACAGTTTTTTTTTTACTCAGGTGACCCTGACCTTATGAGGATAAGGACAAGCTCACGAGTTTTTGTCAAATATTGGGGTTCATCCATCCATCCATCCATCCATCCATCCATCCATCCATCCATCCATCCATCCATCCATCCATCCATCCATCCATCCATCCATCCATCCA
>NW_015150579.1:512061-512819 GCF_000732505.1 Cyprinodon variegatus
AGCGTGTCCTCTGTCTTCCTCTGGGTGTCCTTTCATTTGGGGTTATAATTAGTTATTACTTAAAAATGTATATGATAAATCTTCTCAGAGTTTAATATGTATCTAAGATAGTTTCATAAAGCTTCAAAAGAGCTTATCCTGGACTAAATAGTTAAATGCCTGTTATTGATAGGTCTTAAAATGAAACTATTAATACTCAATAATAATAATACTAGAAAAAATAAATAAATGAAAAATATTATAAGAAGAAAGATTGTGGATTTTTTTGTGGAAGCATACGCGGCCTAATTAATAGATTCTAGAAACCTAAAGCAATATGCATGGTATGGTTGTTACATGTCAGGTACGCTGGTCATTGACCTGGACCAAGGCACCTTACAGTAGAACTGCAGTCAGTCCCTGGACTGGCATGGCTGTCACTGCCCTTACATAGTTAGGGACAAATTTCCCATGGGGATCAGCTTCATAGTCATGGTAGGACACTTCTTTGATTTTATTATTATTTTGCTCAGGCTACTTGTAAGTTCACAGCCTGCCAAATGTTGAAAGGGCAATAATATTGCCATTACTGTTACCAAATAGTAGAAATTTTAATTATTTAGCAATAAAATGTCACAGGGGATTGTATGGGGGGGATGCTCATTTAAGAAGGGGGATGATTTTAAGATTTTTTTAAGGAGGCTGATGCCATCCCCCCTCATCCCCCCTCAACTTGATTACTGTGTATATATATATATATATATATATATATATATATA
>NW_015150579.1:512829-522245 GCF_000732505.1 Cyprinodon variegatus
TATATATATATATATATATATATATATATATATATATATTTTTTTTTTATAATAGTTAATATAGGATGTCCAGGTAACACTTATTATAAATTACTAATGCAAGTATTACAACATTTCTCCCTCAAATAGAAGAATTTTTATAAAAAAAATAACAGTATCTTTATATGCCATGATGCAGAAATAGAATAAATTAGCTCCATATTGATATAGCGTTAATATAATGAAACATATAGCATCTCCATCTCTCGATTTTGTGCAATATCTACAGGCCCAGATGCTGTCACCCTCACTGCTGTTGTGAGAGGCCCGGCTAGATGCCTGCTCCTTGGGGAGCGCCCTGCTCTCAACTGCCTGAGTCGTGCTTCAGGGATTGCTACCCGCTGCTCTCAGCTCAGGTCGACAGCAAAGTCTGCAGGCTGGCATGGAGAGGTGGCTGGCACCCGTAAGACCACGCCAGGCTTTAGGCTGGTGGAGAAGTATGCCATGCTGGTGGGTGGTGTATCCATGCACAGACAGGACCTGAGTGGCATGGTGATGCTGAAGGATAACCACATCTGGGCATCAGGAAGCATCACAGAGGTGGGCAGTTTCTCTAAATAGTCAGCTGCAATTGTTCTAAATGAAATAACAAGGACAAGAACTGGTGAAAATATACAACTTGGATTCTAGTCAGCTACAAACCACAAACTGCATGTTTTTATTTGCTTCTATGGCAACAAAGCAAAAGATATACAACCGCTGTGGTGAACACGCTGATGAGATAAGAGAGTTTTAGATATGTTCACCGTAAACACGATGAGTAGAATGTGGCCGTGTCCTTTGGAAGAAAAAAAGGCCCAAATCTTCACACCTCTATCACCATGCTTAACAGTTGGTATGCAGGGGTGTCAAAGTCGTTCCAGAAAGGGCCGTGTGGCTGCTGGTTTTCTTTCCACCCAAGCAGTCGAGAAACCAGACTCCATTCATCCCATCAAGTCATCAGGTTAAGACTAGACTCACCTTGATGAGATGAATGGAGTCTGGTGTGCTACTGCTTGGGTGGAAAGAAAACCAGCAGCCACACGGCCCTTTCTGGAACGACTTTGACACCTGTGGTATAGGGTGTCTGCCCTTTGACCATGCTTGGTTTAAGATTGTGCATTGGTTTCATATCTCCAAATTACATTGTAGTTGATGCTGTGTGGTTTTAATCTTTTAAATGAAGAGGTGTTTTTTTTTTCTTTTTTTTTTTTTTTCAGGTCATTCAGAATTGGCTTGCTCACCTTATTTGTTGTCAAATGTCACTCAAATGTCACTTTTTGCAATGGATGAATGTAGAATGACTAAATTTGAATTGTTTGTTTGAAAATAACTCTGTAATCCCCCCTTAAAGAATCAGCCTGATATTGTTTTAGCTGTGACTGTCCTTGCTTTCACAAGCAGTTTTTTCCCCCATATTACCGAATACTGAATTTAATTTTGTCTTTGAAAGACATAAAAAAAAAGTAATTAGATAACTTATTTCAACCTCACTTGCTCATAGAATATATTGTCTGGGCAATTTATTTGTTTTATTGCATGTTTATTTTCATCTTCTTACTTTGATCTTTCAGTGTAATTTTGAATAAACAAAATTAAGTATGTCTTTTCTCTTGAAATCAACAGTTACCATAGGTAAAGGTTGCTAAATAACTTAAAGCTCTGTTGATTATGAAATGCATAAACAGTGAGAGGTAGGATCTATACTTGCTGGGAAGTACACTACTTTGGATTTTAGCATTGGTTTGGAAGCATTTCATTGTTGGTTTACCTTGATTATTTTTTAGAGGCAATATCTTTATATTATTTTTTTCTTAGCCCTGGTTTTAGTGTCAGTAATTTCTGATTTATGCCTTCAGTACAGCGTACATAAGTTTAAAAAAGCAAAACATAGAATTTTAGACAGATTCTGACAGCTTTACCGTCTAATCTATGGGTCTCTATCTTTCACAATTCAGAGTCGCTGCCCTAATTTTGCCAAAATAATTTATTTAGAGCTGCAAAAACAATCTGAATTCTTAGAAAATAAATACCTATGCGATTCAGTAAGATTTATGCAATACATTTATAGAATTATAATTTGTTAGAAAGATGTTGTTATCTTAAGAAAGCATTCTTTGATGTTGTACATGTAGAAAGCAGTAACCAACATTGTTGTCAGCCACTCATAAAAATGCAGAACAAAATAAAGTTGAATGTCATTTTGGAAAATGGATGCAGATGTATAAAAAAATAATTAAAAAAAATAGAGAACTTCGCTTAAACTAATCTTATCCCATTTCATTCAATTAGAAAGGCTTGCTAAGGTCCACAAGTTCAGGTTCTGGAGCCATGACCTGATACTTCATCTATTCTGACAGATTTTCCATAACTGAAACAGAAGGATTTTTATTTTTTATTTTTGTCATTTGATGTTTTTAGTATGTACTTGTAACTGTATTCTGCTGTTAAACAGGCACCTGTAATATTTCCAAGTGGCATCCATGCATGACCAAAGTTGATTTGTTGTGAAGGTAAAGATGATTTAATCTATGCTTGGTCTTCAAGCACAGTCTTGCCTCCTTTTAAAGCAATACTTTGTTTCTTTACTACTGAAAAAGGCTTTGAGACCTTTTGGTCACAATTAGGTAAAAGTAATGTTCCTTCTCACATCTGTTTATATCTTTTTCAATACAGCAAGAGCCTGTAGTTTGTGTCATGCACCCTAACACATGATGTTCTCTTTCCGCACATTGCAAAGCTGCGGAAATACTAGCAACCAGCTGACTGACAGATGCCCTGAGTTGAGGTGACCTTTTGATACTTCTGCAAACACAAACCTAAAATCCGTTTTTGTCTCTCAGGCTGTGAAAGTGGCCCGCTCAGTCTGTGGGTTCAGCAGTAAGATTGAGGTGGAGTGTGGCTCCATTACAGAGGGCAGAGAGGCAGCGGAAGCCGGAGCAGACATCGTGATGTTAGACAACTTTCAGCCACAGGTAGATCATTTCAAATCACCAAAGGCCAGGAAATAAAACTATTTCTGAAACTAAAACTTGTCCAACACCCCCTTCTTCTTTGTAGGAAGTTCATGTTGCAGCTCGAGAACTAAAGAAGGATTTCCCAGCTCTTCAGATAGAAGCCAGTGGAGGCGTCACTCAAGAAAACTTAGCTTTGTACTTCTCCTCACATGTAGACATTATTTCTCTGGGTTGCATCACTCAGGGATGCCCAGTTGCAGATTTTTCTCTAAAGGTGCAGAAGCCAGGGGACAGCAATGTGTGCAAACAGGTGATTAAATTGGACTGATCTTTGTTAAGAATGTACTTGTTATATACATTCATAAAACTTGGAGTTTCCCTTTTTTGTTACATCTGAAAACGTATTCTTTGTCACCAACCTCTGTATTTGTTAAGTGGAAGGAAGATGATAGCTTCAGTACAAAAAAAAAAGAAAGATATAAATTTTCAACCAAATGCAGGCATCTATATTGCCTTTATTCTCATCAAATAGGGTCAACAAGTAAACTGGTATAGAACTGCCTCAATAAACCATTACCCCACTCAGCCCCGAAGGCAATTTTTTGGAAAACTAGATGCTAAATGTTTCAAAGGACATAGATACTTTTGTAGGTTAATTTCTGCTTTATTGTATCCTGTTTGTAATTTCAGAAATAAGTAAAAAAAAAACTGGGCAGCGTAGGTTATACTCAATGCTGGCAAAACAGCTAAAAACAAAACACCAGAGTACACCCTAAAAGAGGAAGTATAGAAGTTTAAATTTAAGCAGTTAACCGAGACTGGCCCAAGCAAAATGACATTTTCTAAAGAAAGAAGGGTTGTAACTGAACGATGGCTCTTAACTTCCCATGTGCATCACAGACCCATTAAAAACTGCATTTATGTACAGCAAGTCACGTCTTGTTTTTGATTAGCTCAGAATAATAAGCTAAAATGATGCATTTTATTTTCAAAATTTAGCTTGGACAAAATATTGGAAAGCTATCTAGGGATAACTGATAAGGAGTCTGAGGGAAGGCTGTTGGCCAAATTAATCTGTGTTTTCTTTTAGAAAATGTGTGGTGTAAAAAATCTGAATGAAGAGTTTTCCCAGTGATCTTTCAGTTTTTACCACCTGCAGGAAGGAATGACCGTAAGTTAGCCAGGACTGTAGTGCAGCTGGAAAACCATACCACACCATACATACTAGCTTTATTTATAG
Source organism: Cyprinodon variegatus (assembly GCF_000732505.1). Classification (NCBI taxonomy): domain Eukaryota; kingdom Metazoa; phylum Chordata; class Actinopteri; order Cyprinodontiformes; family Cyprinodontidae; genus Cyprinodon; species Cyprinodon variegatus. Next base: position 517,045 of record NW_015150579.1, read on the forward strand.
AGTGCTTTGAACATACTCAAGACCAAAGAGTGGTACACAAAGTAAAAAAAAAACAATACTAGTATCAATAAAACCTAGAATAATTAAAACAACCCTTTACTCAAATCAAAGAATAATTATAGATTTGATTAAACAAATGAAAAGAACAAATATGTAGAGTGGCGCAGTGGGTAGCACTGCTACCTTGCAGCAAGAAGGTTTTGGGTTTCGATTCCCGGCTCGGGGTCTTTCTGCATGGATTTTGCATGTTCTCCCTGAGTATGCGTGGGTTCTCTCCAGATAATCCGGCTTCCTCCCACAGTCTAAAAACATGACTGTTAGATTAATTGGCTTCTCTAAATTCTCCTTAGGTGTGAGTGAATGGTTGTATGTCCTGTTTGTCTCTGTATTACCTTGCGATGGACTGGTGACCAGGGTGTACCCCGCTTCTGCGGGACAGCTGGAGATGGGCACCAGCACCCCTCGCGACCCCAATTGGGACAAGCGTGTCAGATAATGGATGGATGGTTGGATGGATGGAAATTCTAATAATTCAAAGGTCAGCATCTCAAGTGGTGTTAAAGGCAAGGGAGAAAAGAAGGATTTTAAGAGGAGATTTAAAATTGCAATATTATGAGGTCATGGCATTACTGTAAGAAACACCACTTTTGATTTTAGATCACGATAATTGCAGTTCTTAGTTTGCTAACAGAGATAAATGGTGATGATCTCCATGGTACCATTGCAGTAGAAAAAAAAAAACACATATTAACAACCAGCTACAAAAAAAAAAAAAACACATATTAACAACCAGCTACAAAAAATACACTAAAGGTGAAATTTAATACAAAATCATTTGAAACAAAATCATCAATCCAGCAGAACCCATAAAATAAATTACGAACCTGACAGACAGTTTTAGTTTTAGAAAATCAACTGAAAAAACAAAAACCTTGAGATATTGTGTGGATTATTTGGAAAGGAGAGCGGAGAGGAAGCTTTCTACGCATCTGAAAAGGAGCACTTGTGTGATAGCGGAAGTTACACAACCACCTGCTAAGGAAACACCCTCCTTTTTCAAAAATTACATAGAAACGGATTGCACTCTCATACACAGACACAGTGTTTGCAGAGTCTGACTTCATGTCAAGATGAACGAACACCGACACTTCTATCTGCTTACTCTATATGTGGCGTTGGCAGGTAAGAAAAATATATATTTATAGATCTCTGCTTGTTTGGTAGGATACCAATAACCTAAAAGTAGAAATTATTGGATCAATTATGATTCTGTACAGAAAGCGTAAAATGTACCTGAAGGTTACACATAAAACTCTAACGTGACCAATGCTTAGTTTTATTCTAAAATGTCATTAGTTTTTTTTTTGTTTTTTTTAAATGAGACAAATCCTACGTTTTTGTTTAACTTCTGTTTCTTGGCTGAAAGGAAACTGTATAGACAAATTGAAAAAAACAGGAAATCTTCACCACAAACGGGTGTTCTTCATCTCTGAGTCAGTTTAATTTCAACTTTGTGTAACCAATTTTATCATGTGCTCGTTTACGAGAAAATATATGATAGGACAAATAGCAAAAAAGTACAAAAAACCTTTAAATACTGAGAGCATAATTCGTCAAAAAAATAATGTATTCTACGGCAGCAAGGTTTTGCTCAGCCGTTTTTGGAAAACAATAATCCTTTTTCAAAAAATGCAATGAAATTCAGTTAATTGTTTGTTTGAAATGCCTTAAAAAAATGTCTCTGTGATTACCTTATCAGAAACGCACAATGCTTTCAAGTGATACAGAACTTTAGAAAACTTTTATTTCTCATGAACTTCAGTACAGAAATGATGTCATTTCAAACTCCAACCATGCAGATATGAAACTTGGCTTACCATTTTTTTTATTTTGTGAATTGGAGCTATTGGTTACCTAAACACTTCTACAAAACTCCCTCTTGCAAACAGAACGTTTCAATATAAGAACTGAAAAATAAAAATGAAAAAGTTAAAAAAGACCCACAAAGCAGACATGATACAGCTTTGCAACGGTTTATTTTATGCACAGTAATCCCTAAATTAGCTATGTCTCATAGGATTGCGCTTTTTTAAAGTCAGACTGCTGAGAATAGAGGTTTGACTGCCTGTAACAGTTCCGTTTTTTGCTCTTTGAAACCTTTTTTAAAGTTAAATATGGCGATAATGAAGAAAAGATGCACTGAACACATGGACATGCCTTGATTACATTTAATTTAGCTATAGTTAATGTATGTAAAAGCATTAATAAAGTCCATAGTTGAAATGTACAAATAATCTGGTCACACCAGAGTTAGAGAATCTTTTTGGCTTTATTTATGTTTATTTTGGCTTTATCCCTTTATCCTTTGATTGGGAAGAAGAAATGGTGCTTGCAAAGTAAAAAAAAAAAAAAAAAAAGCCAAAAACATCATTCATCCCTAAATACTCTTTAAATTCTAATTAAGCCAGACAAAATTAAGCAATGCTGGTGATTCAGGATTTTTAGTTTAACACGCCAGTGTTTGCAGATTAACTCTTAGAAGGTTAAAACCTGCTTTTTTCCATTTTAATGATAAAAAACATGATGCGTTGGTTGAAATTGGAATATCAGGGTCGGAAAAGATGGCACGGTTATACTTTTGAATCCCACTAATTGACAAAGTGTGACGAAATAAAATCTGAATCACAGACATGTTGCTTATTTTTTATGCATGTAATGTTGGGTTAGCTGAACAAAGAACAGAAAGAAAACATTTTTTTTTTTGCCGCTTCCTTTAGACGCTTAACGGTATGCCACCAAATGCAAGAAAAGCATATCTGCACTGTTAAAAAGAGGGTGGCGTGAGAAAAGAGAGCAACAACTCGTGCTATTTTTTCTCAGTCTACCGGCAGTGTTAACTTCTGGGTTTCGCCTAACTCTTCTCTCTCTTTTTTTATTGCGTACAGAGCTCATCAACAGCAAAAGCAGAAATGACAAGACAATTTAATTCCTTTACAAACCATTTGGTCCAATTAAGGCACACTTACATATCCTCCCTTACTGAGTTACTTTGTCTTTTTACTTGACATAGCCTACTTAAGTGTTTCAGATGATCCATCTTCCTTTATTATGACACAAAGATAACCTCACTATGTTCAAACATAAACTTTGAACAAATTCACTTATTAAGATAAAAAACAACTATCCACATACACAATAATTAACAATGGTTTCTATTATAGTTGCAATAGAAACTCGTTAATTCATAATCTAACTGTGATTAACTATAGGTTTTGGAGAGCTGGATTTTATTTTACCAAAGGCTGATTATTGCCTGATGCATAGAACAAATACAAAGTGTGAATAAAATGAGTTTGACAAAAGGAAGTAGGCCAAACCCAAACTCATGCACATATTTAAACAAATTCAAAGACCAGTATAACTGATTTGTGTAATATCTCAATCTGAAAAACTCACACAAAGAGAAAAGACAATTAGGAGAAATTTATTGATACAATTACTTTGTCTTTGGCGCTCAGACCTCGGCATGAAACATAGAGCTTTATTTTGATAGATATGCATTAAAAGGAGCAAAGACTAGGGCTGTTCCCCCCCAGGCCTGAAACTGGTCGTGGAATGGAGATAGTCAAAGTTGGTCAGTCTGTAGACTGCTGGTTAGCGAGACGGTATGCTGAGCTTTATGGGGAGATCCAGTGGACTGTGTGAGCTGATACTGAGCTTCACTCAGGGACCTGGAAGATGGAAGTCCAGTTGGATAACACAGGTTGAGAGAACCTGTCCATGATGAGCAAGCATGAAGTGACAGTGGAGAGGAAAAACTCCCCGTTAGGATGAGACCTCTGGCAGAGACAGGGAACGCAGAAACAGTCCGGGACGAATGACACACTGATGAAGCTTTAGCTACGATGGTGGAGGAGGGGCTGGAGGTGGGTTGAAACGGTGTCATCTGAATGAAGTCACAGTGCATCCGCCGCCTGCGCACAGGAGCAGACGGCAATGAGTTTCTTCAGTTGAACTTCAGTCTAGGCTCCATCTATCAAAGGGTTACAAATCTCTTTTTATTGAATCCATCTAAGTCCCACTGTCACATTGAGAGCTGTTGTTTATAAATATAGAAAAAAGAGTATAATAGAGGCTTAGGAGTAGTGGTTGATACTAGAAAATTAATTTAGGAGCAAAGGGACAAACTGTGCAAGAGTTAACAAAAACTGTTTGGCAACATGAAAAGATCTGGAAGCCTTTTGTTGAGGTTAGTGTTCAGTATCCAACAATAAAAAGACCAAAACACTTGCGGAACAAAAACATAATCCAATTGGAGAAGGTTTTAGGAAAAATATGTTGTGGACTGACCAAAGTGTAACTTTCCAGACTTAAGTTTTTAGAGTTGGAAACATTCATTCTTTATTCCAAAAAAAGTTATAAAACAATAACTGGACTTTGTTTAAAAGTTGGAAGATGTTTCACTCCCCATCTAGGAAGCTTTTTACAATCCCTACAAAAACAGAAGGCAAGTAAAAAGAACAGAAAAACATCAAACATGCTCTCCAAACCTGTGGATACCCAAACTGGGCGTTTGTCATATCATCAAGGAAATCCAAAAGACATGCTGCAAAACATAACGGTGAGAAGATTAAACTCAAAAACATCGGCATCACAGAAAAACTCAAGAGGATTTTCTCCAAACGCAAAATTACAATACATTTCAAACCAAACAAGACCCTTAAAAAGAAAGCAAGTGTATCCTGAGGATAAAACCCCCAGTCTAAATATGAATGGAGTGGTGTATGCAGTTCAGTGCAGAGAGGAATGCTCTGATTTCTATAATGGAGAAACCAAACAACCTCTCCACAAACGCATGGCCCAACACAGAAGAGCGACCTCCTCTGGACAAGAGTCTGCGGTACATCCTCACCTTATGTACAAAGGACATTCTTTTGAGGACCAGAATGTTCACATTTTGGACAAAGAAAATAGATGGTTTGTGAGGGGCGTGAAGGAAGCCATCTATGTTAAGAAAGAAAAACCAACCTTAAAACAGGGGGGAATTCAGTCCTTTTTCAAAAAATGCAATGAAATTCAGTTAATTGTTTGTTTGAAATGACTTTTAAAAATGTCTCTGTGATTACCTTATCAGAAACGCACAATGCTTTCAAGTGATACAGAACTTTAGAAAACTTTTATTTCTCATGAACTTCAGTACA
>NW_015150579.1:522325-525572 GCF_000732505.1 Cyprinodon variegatus
CTGAACACATGGACATGCCTTGATTACATTTAATTTAGCTATAGTTAATGTATGTAAAAGCATTAATAAAGTCCATAGTTGAAATGTACAAATAAACAGGGGGGAATTCAGATTTCAGCTCTCAACAATCTACAATGCAGCAATTGAGTTAATCTATTGCCGGATTCGGAGCCCCAGCCCCAGTACAGGAGAGCGGAGGCCCTCACCTATTCAGCCAGATCAACAATTCCTTTTAACAACCCCCCCCTATCAGAAACATAGACAGGTATGGGGCATTGTAGGCTAATAAAAGAAGCCAAATGACCCCCATTCCAAAGGGGTGGACCCGTTCATCTGTTTCAATTTGCATGTTCTCTAAAGAAAAACAAGGACCTGTTGGCCTAACGCTATTCCTGACATTTTGAATTGAAAAAGCTTCCTGTATGGGAAGCGAAACATCTTCAAACTTGGAAACAAAGTCCAGTCGATTTTTTTTTTTTTACTTTTTTGGAACGACTCTGACTTGGATAATTGAGAATTTTCACCAGATTTCATTCTTCATCTAAAGGAATGAAAAGCTAATGAGGGAGAAGCTCCAGACTTTAAAGCTGTTCAGGAAAAGCTTCCTTGGCCAATCTTCCATAAAAATTGCACATTTCTAGTGCTTTTGGTAGCCCGGCTCACTGAGAGATATACAGTCACATGCAAGAATGAATTGGTTTGAAACTGATTGGGCAACAGGCTTAAAACTGAACAGTTTTTTAAAGCTGAGATTCAATGCCTCCTCCTCCTTCACTCCTCTCTTAAAGATCTGTCTTGTATTTTAAAATTGTATCATTTTCTTCTTTCTGTTAAACCATGCATCATCGGCATTTCCCTGGTACAGAGATCTTGACATTACTCATTGGACTAAATGGCACACCCCATTCTGCTCAGTTTGCATTGAATCTGTCCATGTGACAAACAAAATTCTGCTTGGTCAGTTCTGAAATGCATCAGGATTTTGGTTTTAAAGAAAATTCTACACAATATCACAATATCTTAAATATTCTGGGAGCTCAAGGGATGGCAATATTTAGCATTTATTCGCCTTCTTGTTCTGTTCAGTGGTTTATTTAATGGATTCCCTCACAGCTTTGACAAAAGCTTAAGCCCCGATTTTTGGGGCGATTTTCCAGTTGTTTGGGCTGACTTTCAGCCTGATCGTGCGTCGTGAGTCGTGTAGTGTACAGGGGGTAACGAGGGGCCATCAGCCTCTCTCAACCACCTCCTGATCAGGAATCGTGAGGTCAGGAAAAAATCAAACAGGTTTGATTTTCCCCTGACCGTCGTGGGCAAATCGTTCAGGGCGCAAACAGCGATTCTTCTTTTTATTCTTCCTCTCAGATGTAAACGCAGCAGCAGGACAGGGGTGCAATGAGTGAAATGCAGTTCTGTCTGTAAAATTGACAGACCGTAGTAGCCATGTTTGCTCATCCATGTCCTTTTTCCAAATACATTTTCGCCTTTTCTTTTTAGGACTTTCAGCACAAAATTGCACACATTGACAAGGCAGCGTGGTTGACTCTAGTGAGCTTCATATTCCCCTTCTATTTGTTTGGCTTCAGGATAGAGAGCTACAGAGCAGCTCCATCTCACTGCGGAGCTCAGTCCAACGTGCTTTTTAGTCGTACAGTGTGAGCAGGTAGATTGCATGAGAGCGTCGGGGCGAACATAAATCATGAGCTGTGAACTCACACTGTGCGACTAAACACTGCCGTTAGTCCTACAGTTTGCACAGCAGCTGAGTGTAACGATTGAAAAAAAAAAACTGTGCAGTGTATGCCCGGCTTTAGGTAGAAAATTTCTTTTTCAAATCAACTTTTTCCTTTTAACTTCCCTTCTATCTTCATCAGGATGTGTTCAGCCTGATGATATAGAGTTCTGGTGACAGAAAGTTGTCTTCAATTTGGTTAAGAGGTTCTGATCTATGTGAGCTCATTTCCTGTCAAACCGATGTGTCCTGGTTTGTTTCCCGTAAACCTCATTGTTGCGGCATCCATCTCTTTCCATGTGCACCACACAATACAAAAAACACAGCTTGCTATGCCTCTATTCTTTTTGATTGGATTTTCACCCAGGTGTCATGGACGCCTTTACCACTGGGTTGAAAGTCATGACTATAAGCTACATGTTTTATGGGTAAAGACTTAATTTACAGAAATAATGAATAATTGAAATAAAAAAAAATATTTGTTTATTATTTATTGCTTCTCTTTTGTCTGAGAGAAAGACAATTATAAAGTTGAGGGAGTTGATTAATTTGAGGCTGCTGATATTTGAAGAGTGATAAAGTCGCTATGTCCTGTATTTAATTCAAAGGAGGATTTGGTTGATTCAGGGCTGGTTTGACAAATTATCCAACAGGAGGGCTTCAGCCAAGAAGCACATTTACACACAAAAAGATCAATAAATATCACATTAGGAGATACATAGAGTACTCCAAAGATACATGAGGACTTCAGTCTATTAAAAAGACTGGGCATCTGATGAAGATTGGTTGTTGTGACTGTTGAAAACTGAAGGATGAAAGCTAGAAACAGGAGCTACAATTTAAAGTATTTAGGCCAAGCCAAAAACTCTTTCACTTCCTCCATACAAATATTAGCCACACCTGAGATACAAGTGTCCGTAAAAACTATCACTATACTTTAAAACTAAAATGTAAAGTCCAAGTTTCTTTTCTGATGCTACCAAAGTTACCATGCCCTAAATATCTGACAATACTCACTATTATTTTATACAAAACTAACCTTTCAGATTGCAACAAAACAAAGAGAAACTATTTCAGTAAAACAATATTTCTCTGCAGCGAGTTTGAGAAAGAATTATCACCGGAAGGAAATGAGTTGGTTCAATTCTTTGTAGATGCATACAAGAAAACCCCAACAAAAGTTTTATCTAAGCTACATAAAAGCTTACAAAAATGAAATGGAAATACCTCATCATATATAAAGTCCAAATGGGAAGCAGTGTTAAAACTGAGACTGTCAAAGAGTGACTGGCTTTCAATGTGCAAAACACAAGAGTCCTCCACAAGCTCTGGAGGCTGGAGGGAATTTATTTTTAATTCGCTACTTCATAACGCCTCAATTACAAAATTAATTATTCTATGATCAACAACAATGTTTGGACACAATGTGGACAGATTAAGGCCAGTCACTCTCATATATTTTGGCAATGTACAAACATACAAACCTACTGGGATCAAGTTGTTCAGGCTATAAAA
>NW_015150579.1:526925-528215 GCF_000732505.1 Cyprinodon variegatus
AATATAGTGTATATATATATATATATATATATATATATATATATATATATATATAATATTTCTCTGATTCTTAAACATAAGCTCAGGTAGCTTTTCTTATTGCATGCCCTTAACTTTATGTATAAGAGTCATCCTGCAAATCTATTAAATAAAATAGGCAGACACAACTTGAAATGAAGGAGAGTGGGCCCTGAGAAGTGTGGTTGAGAAACACATAATTCATAAACCAGGAACAACGACAACTTGGTAAAGAAAATACACCAGATTCCTTTCCTGACAAGGACTGGGATTTGAACACAGGTCTTCCACATTACATTTAAAGAGTTTAACCACTTCACCATTGGGACTGCTACTAACCATGTTCAAGGTTAATAAAAAATAAAATTAAATCAGCCTCAAACATAAGGTTTTGGCTTCTTTAAGAGAATTTCTATACGAACAAAACTGTTGGGCAGCTATCATTGTGCAGAATTCCTTTGCAATTTAATAGTAACACACATTTTCCAATGTTTTTATTTTTGTTTGCTTAAGTGAGAAATGTAATCATCAACTTAAAACATTCCAGTTAAAATTTCTGACTTAAAGCAACTTTCAGATTACCATTTCTTACACACTGACAAAAAAAAAACAAAAAAACAGGAAGCAGTGCTGTAAACCCTTCCATTCGTTGGAGAGAAAAATTGCAATGTTTTCCTTCACTGTAAGGCCCCATTTAAGAACTGCTGACAAGTGTCAGTTGGTTCAGGTCAAGGGAAGAACAGGGCCATATCATAGCCTGAGTTTTTCTATCTGCAATGCCTTTACTAGCTAATCTTATTGAGAGTGAGTGGCTAGACTATAAACAATCAGAATTTCATCCATTCTACAAATTCTACAAAGAACTGTGAGGGAGGACTTTCACATAAAAAATCTAACTGTTTCAAAGTTATTGTAAATGCTTAATGGATTGTACAGCCATTTATAGAAGTTGTTGTATAACTTTATTTATTTCCCTCCCCAGTAGGGATGGTATATATGTTATTTAATCAGATAATATTCAGATTGCCATATATTGGCTATAAATAACCCCCCTGCTGGCTGTGTGTTAGAACAACAAATGAAAGTGTGAATCAAGCTCAAATTATGATCAAACAGTTAACTCTGTACATATATGGAATAAAATAACCACAGCTTTCTTTCCAAATATATGAGTTTATTAACAAAAACCATTCAGCTGCAAATCAAACATATTTTTGTTAAAGACTCTTGACTAAAACTGGTGAAACTCCACTAGACCAAGAAGGAAAAAAA
>NW_015150579.1:530399-531351 GCF_000732505.1 Cyprinodon variegatus
CATCCATCCATCCATCCATCCATCCATCCATCCATCCATCCATCCATCCATCCATCCATCCATCCATCCATCCTCTCCCGCTTACTCCTATGGGGGGTCAGAGTGAAGGTATACCCTGGATAGGTCGCCAGTGTGTTGCAGAGCAACACAGAGACACACAGAGACCCAACCATGCACACAAACACTCACACAAAACAATTTAGAGAAGCCAATTAACCTCTTTTGCGTACTGCGGGAGGAAGTTGGAATACCCAGAGAGAACCCATGCATGCACTGGAAACTATGCAAGCTCCATGCACAAAGACCATGGGCCGGGAAGCTACCCAATGCCCTACTGTGCAGCCCACATTTGGTCATAATTTGGGTAGCAAAAATGTATTGAGCATATGAGAAAACACTTGAACATTAACGTTATATTAGTTTTTAAAGCCTTAGTGAAATACATTTCTTTTTTTAGCTTCATAAACAATAGCTCAGAGATGTTTTTGTGGTATAGCGTTTCGTGTGATCCATCTTATAAGCTGTGTCTATACTAAACAGTAAACACATGCAATTTTCAATTTCATCAAAAGATATATTGTTTAATTTCATAATCTCTCCCTAACTGTGCTAGACCTTGTACCTCTGCCCATGTCCGTTTTGGAAAGCTTGAGTTTTTCTCCTGCATTAGCGGCTTAGCATGGAGAGTTCACTGCAGGGGCTATCCGCTGTTCCAGCCACAGTCTTACTTTGAAGGCCCCTCACCCTGTCAGCATCTAAAGGTTCTGAATCTCAGAGAAAAATGTTGCAAACAATCTGTTTTGCACTAGTTTGGTTCTAAAATGTCAGCCATCACAAATAATGGTCAGGCTGGTGATCTGGACCTTGGGGCTAGGTTTCCATAATGGCTTCCACTCACATGGGTGAATGACTGAATGTAGTGTAAAGCGTTTTGGTCAAGTCTCCTGACTTG
>NW_015150579.1:533109-536112 GCF_000732505.1 Cyprinodon variegatus
CCTGACTTGAAAAAGCGCTATATAAGTACAGGCCAGTTACCATTTACATTGTGAACCCCGTGGCAGCTTCAAAGAAGGAGAGAGAAATCCTGTATAGTGTGTTGATTTTGACATCAAGGCACACTTTTGAGGGGTGTCTTTTAAAGTGAATTGGGGGAGGGTTGCATGTTAAGATGAAACATTGACATTGGTCCTCTATGTCCAAAATTATTATCATGGTTTATGGACCAACATAATTATGGAAAATTATACAGAGGAACAAACATTTAGACTACTGGGCTTCTATTACCCTTCTTTATTGTATTTTTTTCTACTTTATAGCCCTTTTACACTTTGATATCTGGAATAATATAATGAATTTTCTAACTGTATAACACATTTTTTACATGTTTATATGTTTAATTTTATATTTCGTTTGTGCCACTGCTATATTTCCGATCTTAACAGGATTTCATTGGTAAAATAAAAAGTTCCCATAGAAATAAGAAAGTTTACTTTTAAAATGGTCATAGCTTCTATTATGTGTAACCCCTTGTTTATTTGTAAGGGGTCCAGTGTGTTTAACAGTCCACCAGCTCCTGCACCAGTTACACCCAGTAACAGAAAAAGGGGCTGCTTCGTCTGTGAGCTTGTAAAACTTATAGTACTTTTCATGCTTTTCAGCTACAGCCATCCTGTTTTCTTCAGCTTTCAACATTGACAAGGGCAAACCTACTGTTCACAAAGGTGAGCGGGAAGATTTCTTTGGGTACAAAGTGCTTCAGTACTCGTCGCCCAATAATAAAGGGTAAGTTTTGCATCCCTACTTCTTTGGTTCTGTATAAGTTTAAGAGAATTGAAGAAATAGATTGAAGATCTTTTGAACATTTCCTGTGTCGAGTTGGAAGAGTTTGTGGTTAGAGGTGTTTTGGAACCTTTCATCATATTAATGCTACATATTAACGCCTTCATATTTAGAGCATAGACTTTAATGCTTGTTAAAAGACCTTTTCTGTGTTTAATCGCACCACCACTATGGTTTACAGGGTAATTATCACCGCACCACTGCGGCTGAATGGATCAGGAGGAATAGCCAAGTTTGGCCAAGATGGAACTGAAAAGTGGTTCAGTCCTAAAGGTATACAAACATTTCACATATACCCCCACTGTATTATGAAAGAAAAAAAAGGAAGTTCACTAATACAGATGTTTTAATTATAAATCCAAACATCTGAGGTGTAAATTTATCTTACTATTTAAAAAATACAGGATAACCTATAATACTGTCCACACACTCATCAACCTCCATTCAGACATGTTTTTATCTAAAGGCACCTCACACAATTAAAACAAATCATACAAACCGACTGGTTATAAGTTTTCTAAGGAAATCCAGCCTGTTGCATCGAGTCTTTGGCTTTAGGGATTCACTCGCCCTGGATGAACGTGTATTGACAGTAGACATTGGCTTGTATACTACCATTGACCCTGAAGCAAACGTTCACACCGAGCATTCATGCGGTAACAACAGGAAGAGGGCTCCAGCCAAACCAGGTTCAGCGTGAGTAGCATTCTGTCCAGGCTGACTGGGGGTTAAGAAAGACAGAAGCAAACATAGAAAATCAACATAGAAGCACTGATCTATGAATAAATTCTATGTTAGAAAAGGTAACTGTAAACCAGCGACACAGGTAGCTCTGCTAGAAAATAATTATAATGGAAATTTCTTTAAATAAACATTAACATGAATTCAACACACTACAGTAAACAGATAAATGGAGGCAGAAGATGTCTTTCAGTCATCAATGCAAACATTTAGCGACAAACAGAAGCTCTTTCAAGCTGGGCACCTTTTCATTCACAACACCTGTCCCATCAACAAGGAATCAGAATCAGAAATACTTTNAGCTCTTTCAAGCTGGGCACCTTTTCATTCACAACACCTGTCCCATCAACAAGGAATCAGAATCAGAAATACTTTAATAATTCTAGGGAGAAATTACTTTCGTTACATTACTCCATCTGTAATAGAGTGACTAGCAGTTTGATATAATACAATCCCATACCATATATATAACTAGGGGGTCCCCACTCCATCTCGCCATCAGTTTGGGGGTTCTTGGCCTAGAAAACGTTGAAGACCCCTGAAATAAATGATAGACATAATTAAAATAAAATACTGGTACTCCAAATAGATCTACATCAAAGAACAAGCTAACAAGAACCTTACAACAGTGTCTCCTTATTTATCATTAACCATTCCAAATTCTTTGAAGGTAATATTTCTTAAGTGAAGTTTTGAAAGAGATAGAGAGTGTTCTGTTGTTTAGTCGTATTTGGGAGTGAAGTGCATTCACACATTCCCTGTACCTAACTGAACACTGAATTGATTTAGTTTCAACTCTACATAAAATAAAACTATCTTCTACTGCACATTTCATTTGATAATGATGTGTATAAATACTAAAGGTGTTTTATTTGTTATAACGTTATATAAAAATACCATTATTGAATACACCAATGAATTTTTAACTTTTAACCATAAAAGATTATCATGCATTTTATCAACATTTGATCTAAACACACATGAGAGAGCGACACATGCAGCTTTATTCGGAATTATTCGTACTTTTCTTATATGAATTGATGAAGCAATAATCAAGATGTGGGAAAAAAACTAAGCATCAATATCCGCAGTGTAAAATACTTTAAACATCTTTTAATAACCGATAAAATATTACCCATTTTAGTGCCTGTGTCTAGGAGAGAAACAGAACTAATCAAGGAAAAACAGGCCCAACTCTCTAAAATATAATAAAAGTTGCAGCCCAACTGATCTCTGTCCAGTCTGGTGTCACAGCGACACAGAGCACCAGGCCTGATGAAGCAACTATGATGAAAAATATCAGAAAGAACTTTGAGTTAGAAGTTTAACTAAAAAACATTGAAGAATTAGAGCAGGGGTCTTCAACGTTTTCCAGGCCAAGGACCCCCAAACTGATGGCCAGGTGGAGCGGGGACCCC
>NW_015150579.1:536338-540133 GCF_000732505.1 Cyprinodon variegatus
CAGTCTGTTGAATTCATGTTAATGTGGATTTAAAGACATTTCAATTAGTGGAAAAAATCGCAGGGGGGAATATAAAAAAAAGTCTAAGCGACCAAAACTTTTGCGACCCCCATGCAGTACCTCTGCGGACCCCCTAGGGGTCACGGACCCCCTGTTGAAGACCTCCGAATTAGAGAGTAGATAGTAAATTAAGCAGAATGATGAAAAGGGGTCCCTTTGTCCTCCAGAGCCTAAAGGGGATAAACACTAGACATGGTAACAGCGCCTAAGCCCATAGAATCTTAACTACAGAGATATGGATAGCTCACAATAACCTGAGCCACTCTAACTATACGCCTTATCAAAAAGGAACATTTTGAGCCTAAAAGTAGACAGGATGTCTGCCACATGGACTAAACTGTTTGCTGGAGCTGTGCCTCATCATTGTTCAGAAGATCGATTGAACAAAGTTGTAAGAGACTTTCTAAGTTTGAAATATAATTTTTCACCTAGAACTGCTTTAAAGGCGTCTTTAGCTTTATCCCTGACCTGTCTCCTGTCTTATGCTCAGGTGTATCTGTGCTGGGATCAAATTAACACAGATGGACTATTTGTTGGTTAACAGACTATTGAAGTTAGCTGGTTGCATTTGATTTTCTTTAGGTGTATCATGGTGTTTTAACCAACTACATTTATGTATGCTGTTGCTTGATGAAATGTTATTAGGCTTTTAGGGGTTTAAATAGTTTTAATGTTAGAAGTGTACCAAACCAAACTGAATAAATGAACGTACTGGATGTTAACACATTTTTATTAAAAATTATTTGTAATAAAAAAACAGATAATATGTATTGGGTCCATATGATCTGTGACAACACTAAATACATATTGATCATATTTAATAATAATGAATATAATAATAAATAATAATTAAAAGTAGGAACCTGTGCAATCTTTTATTTGCCATTTGCACATCATCCAACTGAATTGTAGAAACTGGTTGTTTTAACAAATTTCTGTAAGAACCATTACCTATAACTGGGACCAAATGTTACTTTTACAGATTCTTCTGAGAAAAAGTCACATATGGCCAAACATCTCGGTTTGTCAGTAACTAAAGATTCTTCAGGATCCCGGTTTATTGTGAGATATTTCACACCTTGCCGATATTGTACGGCAAAACAAATGTCTAAAAAGTGTGTAATCCAATTTCTCTGACCATTTTGCTTCTGCTTTAGGCTTGCAGTCCAAGTCTTGCTCATCCATGTTATGAAAACGTCTTCCTGAACAGTTTGTGTTATAACATCACAGATGAGTTTCAGGAGTTGTCCTCCTTTAACTCTTTGTTTAAAGGTAAGATGACCCCGACCCAAGTTAAAAAAATGTACTGTTTACATTAATCTTTACCCTCATTTGTATATTACCAAATCTCTATAATACTGAAGTTTATCTTTTTGAAACTTTTTCCAGAATGCAAAGAAAAAAAAGTAAACCTTGTCTTTTTGTTCGATGGATCTGAGAGCATGACCGGAGCAGAATTTGACAAAAATAAAGATTTCATAAGAGGCATCATGGACAACGTTAAAACAAACAAATCTATCAAGGTAACTGCACTACTTCAGCATCAACTTATTTAAAGTATTTGCAATTAAATGTATAATCCATTGTCTTTTCATAATTTTAGATCTATAATATATGTTTTCCTTTAGGTTGCAGCAGCTCAGTTTTCTACAGAGTTCAGAACAGTGTTTGACTTTAATGACTATGTCAATGGCACAGCTCTAGAGAAACTTGAAAAAGAAGAACAATTGATGTCTCTGACCAACACACATAAAGCCCTCAAATTAACACTGTAAGTTTGGTTACATTAAATACATTTACTTCAAGACTTTGTTTGTAAGGTCTATGTGTTAGAATTTGTTAAACATCTCTAAATGTCTGCATTTCTTCAGGTCAAGCATTTTTGAAAACCAAACAGCGGGAGCCTCGGAAGATGCAGCTAAAGCTGTGGTGATAATCACAGATGGAGATCCAAGTGACACTGATAGAAATCACAAGAGTGTAGAAACCTATGAACGTAAAGAGATCGTTCGAATTGTCATTGGAGTAAGTTTGAACAGGTTGCTGTAGTAGCTGATTGACATATACAGTTGTGGTAATTTATTTGTTTCTTGTATTTTATTAGTAAACCTGAGTGACACAAAAAAAATGTCCTGGTTTTTAAATATAACCTGGGGATTTTCTACTAGGAGTATCAATAATCTCCCCTAGCATGGGTTCCCACTGTAAAAAAAAGCTGTTAGTTTAATCGTTTTTCAAGTAAGAACATGTGTGTGAATGGTTTTGTGTCCCTGTGTTTGCTGTAATGGCACAGTACACCATGAAATCTTGTCTAACAACACCTGGACATAACCAGATGCAGCCGCATGTTTTGTCATTTGAATCAAAATGGCTGCAGAATACTGACTGATGTTGAACCACTGATGCGAACCATTTAAAATCGCTGCTATTTGAAGGATGAAGTTTGCTTTTTCTTTCCTATGCCACAGTGTAAACCTAATGGGGTTTTGAATGACATCAGGTTAAAAAAAATATGTATTTATTCTTGTCATTTCAGGTCAAAAATGTTAATTTAGAAAAATTAAGAAACATTGCATCAAAGCCAAAAGACAAAAATGCCTTAAAGATTGAAAACTATGATGGACTCACAGGATTACTAGAAAATTTGCAAAAGCAGATCTTTGATATAGAAGGTAATGTTAACCATTTCTTCAGTTTTTAGTTTTTCAAGTTTGATCAATGTGGAAACAAAATGATTTTTTTCTGTTCACCCCATTGTTACATTTTTCCCTGTTTGTACATTCTTTAGGGTCCATTGTGACTCGATCTGAAAAATTGACTGTTGAAATGTCCCAAAGTGGATTCAGTGCTGTATCACACAAAGTAAGTGATGACTAAGCTTTGGTTTAGTTGGTAAACGTAATGTTTTGTTTCTTTATCTGGCTTTCATCTTTAGGTTTTGTCAAACCTTTGGCTGCCTTGTTTATTACTGGTACTAAAATATGATGAGTACTGATAACTCCTTGACAAAATAACTCCATATGAACTCCCGATAATTAGGAATTCAAATTTAATAAGTTGGGGTAATGTAAGCTGTAAGATGTGTCTTGGTGTTCAGCTTGTAGACCCTCTAAATCCCCATTGGCACTGCTAGACCAATAATATTAAAGAGACACCATTCTACACAGAATTCTTCATACAAAAGTAGCCCCTGAATGAATGACTTAATGCTACAGAGATGGAAAGAGGTTATAAGATCTAAGGGGAGAGAGAGAGGGGAAAGAGAGCATGAAAAGAGAGAAATAAAACAAAACAAAACAGCACAAATAGATACAGAAGATATAGAAGTCTGCTTCCATACAAATATAAGATGACAGGGACACAAAATAGAGAGCTGTTGCATGAAAAAGTATTTAACAATTCACTCCAGTTAAATAAACAGAGATGGATGGATTTCACTCAGTTGTCACTTTATTTTACTTTGCAAAGTAATTAGATAACAAGACAATCATAACATCCCTCACAGTATGATGTCCTGTTGGAGTCCTAGTGGAGAAGCTGTGATATTTGTCAGAGTCAAAACAAATCACAGACAATTTGGTTAAAGACTAAAATGTTATGAATAAACACTGAAAAAGAACCTGGCTTTTTATTGGAATCGTATTTCTTGACCCTAATTTTCCCCACCACAGAGCATAACAGCACAAAGGAGACAACAGACAACGAAATAAAAAAGATTTCAATGTGTGTCAAAAA
>NW_015150579.1:540360-544283 GCF_000732505.1 Cyprinodon variegatus
GATACTCTCTTTCTGTTGGAGAGAGGAATGGCAGTCCTCTATATTTCACTGGAGCACCGCGTTTCGACCATGTGGGGCAGGTCATAGTTTTCCAACCTGATGACGACAAGTGGAACACAACACAAAGAATAACAGGGGACCAGGTCATCTATCATTTAAATGACGCCATGCTGCTCCCATTTAAACTAGTCTCTGAGAATATTTTGCTTGGGATTTTGAGGAAGAGTGAATAATTTACAATGAAGTTACTATTTGCCAGCATACACAAATGGCATTTCAATTTATCATTTCACTGTCAAAATTAAACTATAACATGTTGTATGCAAGCTCATGATATCAATAGGAAATGAAACCAGAAAATCTGACTGAATTTGCAGGCTATTTCCTAGAGATACTGAGCTCAGGAAAATCTTTATCCACTAATTACAGATTGGTTCCTATTTTGGTGCAGAGCTTTGCTCTGTAGACATCGACTCAGATGGTAACACCGACTTCCTGCTGGTTGGAGCTCCAATGTTTTATCTGTCAGAGGAGAGAAAAGAAGGAATGATCTACATCTACTCTCTATCTGATGAGGTGCTTCATTATAAAGGCTTGGATCAAGTTTTGTTTTTGTATTAGTTTATTATTCAGAAACTATTATTGTTATTGCTTCTAGATGGAGTTAAAAAGGGAGCATGAAGTGCGAGCACCATCCATGGGCAGATTTGGCACCACCATATCCAGTCTGTCAGATCTGAATGGAGATGGTCTCACAGATGTTGCAGTGGGAGCCCCTCTGGAGCAGGATAATGCAGGAGCTGTTTACATCTACCTTGGACAAAGAGGCAAAGGGATACGCAAACGTTTCAGCCAGGTGACACACAAACTAAAGATTCTATCTGAAAAAGAAAACAATAGGAGTCTGAATTCCATAAAATCAANTTAGGTTTTGTCAAACCTTTGGCTGCCTTGTTTATTACTGAAATATGATGAGTACTGATGATTCCTTGACAAAATAACTCCATATGAACTCCTGATAATTAGGAATTCAAATTTAATAAGTTGGGGTAATGTAAGCTGTAATATAAATGTGTCTTAGTGTTTAGCTTGTAGCCTCAAACTCCCTATAGGCACTGCTAAAGCAATAATAATTTAAAAACACCATTCTACACAGTATTCTGCACATATAAAATGTATTGAAATATATTGTACTCTACACACTTAAAAGTAGCCCCTGAATGAATGACTTAATGCTGCATACATAACAAAGAATTAAAAGTCAAAGGAGGGGAGTGTAACCACTGTTACAGATATGAGTAGCATCTATCTTGAATGCAAAAGTCAGATACCGTCCAGTTGCACCAAATTTCTGACTTGTTATTTTGACTTTCAGGAGCTTTCCGGTTAAAATCCAATGTGGAAGTTGAAAATGTCCCTTTCTGATGACGAATGGAACACGTTGTAATACTGAATAGTGAATTTCTGAAAAAAAAACATTCTTCTCCCTTTTTTTTCTTTTTTGTGTCCTGTTTTCTCAATATGGCTCTGGGAATAGATGTACCAGATATAGGACAAAACAGCAAAAAAAGACAATACAGAAGATATACAGCAACTTCTAGATGTCTGCTTCCATACCAGTATAAGATGACAGGGACGCAAAACAGAGAGCTGTTGCATGAAAAAAGTATTCAACAATTCACTGCAGTTAAATAAACGCAGATCGATGGATTTCACTCAGTTCAAGCTTTATTTTACTTTGCAAAGTAATAAGATAACAAGACAATCATAACATCCCTCACAGTATGATGTCCTGTTCTGCTCTAGACAGTGTCTGTCCCATCTAATCACAATAGTGGAGAAGCTGCGATATTTGTCAGAGTCAAAACTAATCACAGACAATTTGGTTAAACAGTAAAATATTATGAATAAACAATGAAAAAGAACCAGGCTTTTTATTGGAATAGTATTTCTTGTCCCTAACGACTCTCCTCAGCACCGAGGCCTGAATAAGTGAAACTCGACACTCCTATTCCAATATATGTAAAAAGGAATTAATAGGGGATATAATTTTCCCCACCACAGAGAATAAAAGCACAAAGGAGACAACCAAAGTAAACATAAAAAAGATTTCAATGTGTGTCAAAAAAAATATTAAATCCCGATTAATATCTGTGTTGACAGGACACCTTAATTCTGGGCTCTGTGGGATCAAACACCTGGCGTGGGGCTCTCAGTGAGCCTCAAAAGCAAGATAAACTGATTTTAGACCCTGAAATGCAAGAAGCCTCCTACATGGGTATAACAATGTTTAATAATTCACTCAAATTATTTCTTTTATTACAGCTATCAATTAACAACCTTGATTTTGTTCAAAGATACAGTTGTTGTTTTTTTTTACTTCTTTTGGTGTCAAATAATCTGCAATGCAAAAAAAAGCATATATGAACTTTTGTTTCTACTCACACTTTTAGGATACTCTCTTTCTGTTGGAGAGAGGAATGGCAGTCCTCTATATTTCACTGGAGCACCACGTTTCGACCATGTGGGGCAGGTCATAGTTTTCCAACCTGATGATGACAAGTGGAACACAACACAAAGAATAACAGGGGACCAGGTCATCTATCATTTAAATGACGCCATGCTGCTCCCATTTAAACTAGAATATTTTGCCTGGGAGTTTCAGGAAGAGTGAACAATTAACAATTAAGTTTCTATTTGCCAACATACACAATGGCATTTCAATTTATGCTTTTACTTTGAAAATTAGTAAGACATGTTGGGTTGCAGAAAGGAAACCAGAAAAAAACTGATTCAATTTTCAGGCTGCTTCTTAGAGATGATAAGCTCAAGAAACACTTTATTCATACATTGCAGATTGGTTCCTATTTTGGTGCAGAGCTTTGCTCTGTAGACATTGACTCAGATGGTAACACCGACTTCCTGCTGGTTGGAGCTCCAATGTTTTATCTTTCAGAGGAGAGAAAAGAAGGAATAATCTACATCTATTCTCTATCTGATGAGGTGCGACATTGTTATTATAGTTAATTATAGTAATTATGATTGTAGTTTATTATTCAATTGATATTATCATTAATGCCTATAGATGGAACTAACAATGGAGCATCAAGTGCGAGCACCATCCATGGGCAGATTTGGCACCACCATATCCAGTCTGTCAGATCTGAATGGAGATGGTCTCAGAGATGTTGCAGTGGGAGCCCCTCTGGAGCAGGATAATGCAGGAGCTGTTTACATCTACCTTGGACAAAGAGGCACAGGGATACGCAAACGTTCCAGCCAGGTGACACACAAACTAAAGATTCTGTCTGAAAAAAATAAAAATAAATCTTTACACACATTTTTCTAAAATTGACTACTAATAATAAGGTATTTGCTGAGTTTTGTCTTCTCTTTAGAGTTTAACTTGTCCAGAAATATTGAAAACAGAGTAAGAAAGGGCTGTGAGAAAAGTGCAGAGAAGCCGAAAGTTTGATTAACAATAATCATAAAAGCATCAGCACAGCCACCAGAGGCTGACTTCTCTGCAATAATTTTGCTTCCATTACAGAACAGGAACTTTAAGTTTTAGATTAAAACAGAAAAACATATATATTTGAAAATGCATCCAAGAATTTAGATGACAGCTTTTTCAATTCATGACATTGTTGGGATCCAGAGGTCTGCCCTCCAGAGGACCACGTGGATCCCTTTCTGTGGGTTTCTGCTGTCGGTTGGGATTCAGAGGCTTGCCCACCAGAGGGCGCTGTGGATCCTCTCTTGCGAGCTTGTGCTCATCTGAAACAGCTGATCCCTATCTGCTCATTAAGCTCTCCCTACTTAAGCTGGAGGAGAGCTCCACTCTGAGCCGGATTGTTGACTTTGACTCTTGTTATGGTTAGCAAGCCTGAGCCAGCCTGCCTGTTCTGACCCTGAAAACCTGA
>NW_015150579.1:545131-558811 GCF_000732505.1 Cyprinodon variegatus
TGGAGACCCCTGAGCCCACTCTGTGCCGTTTGGAGACCCCTGAGCCCGCTCTATGCTGTCTGGAGACCCCTGAGCCCGCTGTGCGACTTCCAGAGACTCCGGATGTGGAGCCACAATCGGTGGCTTCCTCTGCTCCTGATGCGGAGCCGCAATCAGCGGCCTCCTCTGCTCCAGATGCGGAGCCACAGTCGGTGGCTTCCGGTGTTCCTGATTTGGAACCGCAATCAGCGACTTCCTCAGTTCCTGATTCGGAGCCACAGTCGGTGGTTTCCTCTGTTCCTGAGGTGGAGCCACAGTCGGTGGCTTCCTCTGCTCCTGATGCGGAGCCGCAATCGGCGGCCTCCTCTGCTCCTGATGCGGAGCCGCAATCGGCGGCCTCCTCTGCTCCTGATGCGGAGCCGCAATCGGCGGCCTCCTCTGCTCCTGATGCGGAGCCACAGTCGGTGGCTTCCGGTGTTCCTGATTCGGAGCCGCAGTGGGCGGTCCTGTCTGAGCATGATGCAGGGCTGCAGGAGCAGAGACGGCGTCCTCCTCGGAGCTTCCTGCAGAAGCAGAGACGGCGTCCTCCTCGGAGCTTCCTGCAAAAGCAGAGGCGGCGTCCTCCTCGGTGCTTCCTGCAAAAGCAGAGACGGCATCCTCCTCGGTGCTTCCTGCAGAAGCACAGACGGCGTCCTCCTCCGAGCTTCCTGCAGAAGCAGAGACAGCGTCCTCCTCCAAGGCCTCTGCAGCTTCTGAGACCCCGGTCCCGCGGCCGGCCTCCGGAGCGTCTGCTTCAGCTCCGTTTCACCGGCCGGCCATCTGAGACTCTGTCCTGCTGCCGGTCCCACGGCCGGCCACCTGAGACTCTGCCTTGCATCCCTGGTTCACCCTTCGCCCACCCTGGGCGAGTTATTTTTTGGGGGTCTTTTACTTTGGGGCGTCTGGAATCCGCCCTTGAGGGGGGGGTGCTGTTAGGATCCGGGGCCTTGCCCACCAGAGTGGGCCGTGGATCTATTCCTGGGGAGCTTGGGTTCAGCGTTGACAGCTGTTCCCCATCAGCTGATTAGGAGCTCTCCCTATATTAGCTGTGGAGGAGCTCCACCCGTAGCCGGATTGTTGTCCTTTCTGCGCCACCCTGCCTGTTTCTGACTCTGTGAACCTGTAACCTGAACCTAACCTGCTCTGTCCTTTCTGCCTTCCAGGCAGAACTCTGTTCACCCAATAAATATTGGACTTTAATCCTCCCTCTGTCTCCGTGAGTTCTGCATTTGGGCTAGTAAAACCTGCGCATCATGACAGAACAATCTGGATGTCTAAAATGAAGATCTCCATATTCCCATTGTTACTGGTCATAACTTGTATTATTTTGACTAGGAAGAGATGCATTTCAGATATTATAATGGCTTTTCATAATTGTTATGCATGTGCTTGATTCTGAGTGAACCTACACAGGGTTGATTAAACTTACTCACCGCAGCTGTTGTGAAACCAAAAACTCAGAATTTCCAACCTTAGGCTAAATCAATCCAGAGTTTAGGATTTGAGTATGAATTTGTTAAACCTGCTTTGTAAAAGTTGCCTCAGTATTATGAACACCATTTTTTCATTTTTACCCAACAAAAATCTGAAACACAGAGCATAGTGGATAGGCGCTTAAGAGTTATACACTCATCTACAGTAGCTGATGTTATGTACCTCTAAAGATGTTTGCTAACTGACAATAAAAAAGAAGATTTATCTGCTTGACTGCTCCAGGGTGAGACTTATGGATCCAGCACGTTGGGCTGATTTGCACTGAATCAGACTCTGCATTTTTTAGTTCAAATGCCTACTTCATATCTCCTCAAAGTTCTAGTCCTCACGCTCTCTGTAGCCACCTACAGTGTCTCCTCAAGGGTCTCCAGGCTTTGTCCTCGCATTAAGCTGCTGCTGCCCCCTTCGACCCTAGTTGCCGAAGTCCCTGACAAAGGTGTACAAGTAGAAATGCACTGTGCTTCACTACCTGAGGTCCCCTTTTAGGCGTTTCTGTCCTCACAGGAACCAGAGCTAAAAGAGATACTAGAAGCCAGCTCACAGCCAACTCATAGCCACATCACTGCATCCACATGTGCATCAGAAATTCATTCAAACAGAGACAGTCTTTGTACATACTTGCAGAGTGGTGCTACTCATGTGCACGCTGTAGTAAATTCCACCCCTTCCACCTGACGTAATTGGTGCTAAACTCTTGTTTAGCTCAACATAAAAGTGGTGCTACTGTAGCACCAGTTTCTGGCTCCAGGAGCTAGAGCTTTCGTCGATTGAAACCGATAAATGTATAGCTTTGTTTGCTCCAGTGCCAAGATATCTCCAGCACCGGTCTAGTGGAAAGGACTCCTGTGTGTTCCAGGCTGCTTTGTGCTCTTTTGTGTTCTTCAGCCTTCTCTAGATCTCTGTCAACTTTTGAGTTGTGCAGATGTGAGTTGACTCGGCCTATTTAAGTCTACAAGTCAACCTTTTGGTGAATGGCCTAGTCTGTTATCTGTTTTATCAGTGGATATATCCATAAATATGCAACTGCTGATGTCCTGTTGCTGCTTTAATCTTTTGCCACCTCACAACTTTGTAGGCAAATGTTTAGGGGGGAAAAGCATGTTTTATGTGACTGAGACCAGAAAAGAATATTTAAGCATTTGTTGTTCCAGAGAATCACAGGAGCAGATTTCGAACCTGGGTTGAGGTTCTTTGGTCAATCCATCAACGGAGATATTGATCTCGGAGATGATGGGCTGCCAGATATTGTGGTGGGATCACAAGGTGCTGCGGTTGTCTTAAGGTACAGCTTTGCTAATGCACCATAACACTGAGTTAAACAAGGCTTTAAAATAAATTGTTATCCTCTTGCAGTTGTTTAATCTATGTGATATGGAGGGTATACACTGTAAAGCAACTTAAAAACTCTTGTATTTATGTATAACCACCTCATATTAGTAGAGATATGTATCAAATCCCAGGACTCATATGGCATCCATTTTTAGGAAGTATAAATTGGTGTAAGTAATTCAAAAGTACTCCTAGTCCATAGTTTCAGCTCACCCAGGGTTTTGTTAATCTTTGCTCTGAATGATATTGCGGCTTGCCTTGTGTTCTAGCAAGCTGTGACTGTCCAAACTTAAGACCAGTTCCTAGATAGGCAACAAAGGAGCACTTCAATATAGCACAAATCAGCAGATCATGGCAAACATAAACAGCAGTCACATTATCAGTTTATCAGCATTTATCAATATAAATGATCTGTCAAGAACTGCCTTGCAAATTTTAACTGGTCTTTGTTAATAGAAAAGTCTCCATTCCATTAAGGGTAAATATAGTTTTCTGTGTGAATGCAAAATGCAAATTTGGGAGAAGAAAGGTCACAGTATACCCCATTCATAAGGTGGACTGCAGCTCAGATTTGAATGTCTATAAGAAATTTTATTGTAAGTGAGGTTTAATGCTTTTAGCCTTTCCTAACCCCTTTGAAGGAGTTACTATTAACATTGCTTTCTTGTTTTACTCCTTAATGCAGTATGAGCCTATTTATTTGGTATCTTCCAGGTCCAAACCCATCCTGGATGTCATGGCTGATCTGTCATTTTATCCTAATATGATAAGCATTGTGAAGACTACCTGCTTGGAGAAGGGCACGATTTTACCAATGGTTATTGTGAAAGTGTGCTTTGAAATGGTGGAAGTAACACAAATCGAAGCAGGTGGGAAAAATAAAATTGGATTTTCACCAAAAGCTGCTGTCCTTTGGTCATTGTAATGCCCCAGTTATCCACTGCAGAACCAAGAATCAACATCTCTCTGATGCTCAATGTGGATCCAATGAGGCAAAAACATCGAGGTTTCTTCCAGGACAATGAAAGGACAAGCAGAAATATCATGTATACCTATGAGCTGACTGGGAAGGAAACATGTTTCAACTATTCTATTTTCATGGAGGTATGATTAAGATTTATATTAAATAGATTTATTTGAAATAAATTTTACTCAAATTAATCTTTTTGTTTTGTTTATTATTTTTACACATAATTTTTGTTTTGCAGAAAAGACACGTTATCCCCTGTCATCATCAAATTAAACTTTTTGCAAGCCGGCAGTGACGATGCAAGAGCCGTTCTGAATGTAGACAGCAAAAAGCAGGCTGTGATTAAGGTACGCACAGTAACTAAAATGAGCGGACAACTGTCAATAAAACTGGCACAATTTTAAAGATAACAAATAAAATAAAATCTTCCAGGCATATATCTGATTTCTTTTTATTACAGGTTCCTTTTGAAAAGTATTGCGATAAAGAATTCTGCATCCCGGATCTTAAAGTGGATTTTAAATTCAGGTTTGTGTTTTAAAACACAAAGTTATTGATTTGTTTAAATCAAACTGAACTAGAATTTTAAAAATGCATCCACTTTTTTTAGGTCTAAGGAGTTATTGGTGAGAGAAAATAATCGCTTCATCATATTGATAACCCTGGATAATAATGGTGATCACTCATATGATACCAGCCTGTCAATCCACTATCCTCCAGGCCTCTCCTTCGCAAAGATGGAGCCAACAGAAGTAATTAAAAAAGCAATTCATGATCAATATTTCTGGAAAAAAATGGTGACATTTTTTTAGGTATGAAAAGTAGGACATGTCCAGGAAAAAGAGGACGTCTGGTCACCCAACCATATTAACAATTTGATGTTTCAATGAGTGCTTGTTGCTATGATGTGTCTTTGCTCAGCAGCTTCGCTCGTTGTAAACCAACCAATCAGCACACAGTTCATCTAAATATTCATGATCATACCATAAAAGGAAGAAAACCTGTCGTTTCATTCTAGGGCTTTTAACCAGGCGTGCATTAGGGAGTATGAAACAGCAAATATGCCATTTTCAGCCCAACCAATGTTACACACCCTATTCAGAGACCTTAAGGACCAGCACCAAATACCCTGTATAATCATTCTATGACCCCTTTAAGATAAGTTGTCACCTGTCTCTCTGTTCTGTTTTATTTTCTCCTTTTTTTTTCTTTTTTTCTTTGTATTGTGCAACAAAGAAATAATAATCATACCTTATTAAACTTATGAACAGTTTTTACGAATTTAAAACTGTAGTGCATCTTATAGGGATTAATTGTTTTAATGATTTTAACTGGTACTTTCATAACTTCTGTCATGGTTAGAATTGCTATCTCACAATATAAATACAGTTAAAACATCTAATCATGGGCAATAATTTAAAACTCAAAGTTATGAACTCAAAATCTCAAATGGTTAATAAAGGATTAGAGAGTGTTTCTGTTTTCACTACATGCAGAAGGAAACAACTTGAATAAACCTCTACCACTATTTGTCTGGTTAGTGCTGATAGCTAGATGTTTAATCTTCAGAATGGCCTAGTTTGTTTACATTATTTCTTACTTCACAGCTTTATTGGACTACCAGCATAATAAACCGCTGTTGACTGATAATCTACAGGACTCTCAAAATTGTACAAAGTCCGATGCTTGAGGCAGTTTCACTAGTTTGAACCATCAGCACATCAGACAGGCTTAGGTTATTCTTAAATGCACTTTCTCAAAGATACAAGCTCTTTCCCTTTTTTACATCAACTTGAAGCTCTAAAGCAGCTAAATTCTGTTTATTTTTTTGTTCTCTTCTCCCAGCAGACCAACAAAGTAGATCAAAACTGCCTTCCCCAAGAAACCGGAGTGCCGAACAAAACCATTTGTGGGATCAGTTCCCCTGTGTTTCTCAGCAAATCATCTGTGAGTCAAACCACAGTGTCATGATCAGTTTAAGGAATCTGACCCACATGCAGAGAAACCACTCAGAGAACAAGGGGAAAAGTTTAACAGGTTTATTTGATGTAATCTGAACAGAGAGCAGTTCAGGGACCGTGGGAAACAAGACTGCAGCTAGAATTATGCAGGAGAGGGACTCACAATATATGAGGGCTCTTTTCAATCGTTTAATCCAGTCTGTGTGGGTTTATCCAGAGAAGAGGGAATGCGTTGGAGAGCGGACAGGTAGACATACGTTAAACCCGGAGGAGTAATGGAGCAGACTGTCACTTTCTGATGGGAACTTGAACGGATCATGTGGAGGTTTTCGCCTGCTTAGTGTGATCTCAGTAAATCCTTCCAGGGGGAGAAGGTCCAGGTATCCAGTTTTCACAGGAAGGCTTTCTGCCGAAGAGCAAAGACAAAAACACATAAGTCTCAGAGAAACAAAGCTAGGTTAGACTCTGCTAATCTCAGCTTGGCTAGAGTACCCAAAACTGGCAAACACTCTGGCGTCGAGGTAGTGACAGCCCACTGCTCAAATAGTCCTCCAGTAATGAACCAACGAGCCGCAGGTGTGCAGGGAGGCCCAACGTGGACGGTGCACCACCTGGTGGTGGAGAAAGAGGAAACACATAAACAACCCACACAAACTGGATTCCTAATCCAGAGCCATATAACCTCATCACAGACACAACTGAGATTATGAAGAGCTCTGTATGACTAGGTCAACTGCCTGCCTTGATCCCAGAGCCTGATCTAATGTAATTTTCTCTTGTCCCATTGAAGGCCACCTTCAATGCTACTTTTCATATCGCAAAAGATTTTGAGTGGAATGACACAATGTCGATGACAGTCACTGCAGAAAGGTAAAGTTTATAACAAACAACCCGTTTCAAAAGGAAGCCAAAGATTTGCTGAGCACTCAGCTTTTCTTTATGTTTAACACGATTTTTTCCGTTTGCATTCTTAGTAAAAATTCTAACCCCAACAAGACGCTTTCTGTGACCAAAGTTATTCCTGTTAAATATTCAGTCAGAATGGCAATAGCATTGTAAGTAGAATGACAGTAATCAGCAGTATTTCAGTATTATAATCCAGCCCTTGCAATAATTGTTTTTTTGTTGTTGTTGTTTGTTTTAGAGGTGATTCATCTGTCAGTGAGTTGAAATTCACTCCGGAAAACTATGAGCCACAAAGAATGGTTATTATATACGATGTAAGAGGCTTAAAGTACCATTCAGTTTTATCACTTTGAAGCAAAATATTTTTTCAAATTCCCATCTTTGCTATGATGCGGTTACCCATTACTTACAGATACAGAACACTGGTTTTAAGGATTTTCCCATCAGCGTTTCACTGTTTTTCCCAAGTAAACTGGAACACAACTTTGAAGTACAAAACTATAGAGTTGTTGTCAAGCCGGTAATTTCACTTAATACCACAATTTTTCTTATTTCATCTCCTGTGTGTGTCCTACATGCAAGCTTTTAATATATTTTTATTGTTTTTAAGAACAAAACTGCGTGCTCAGTCATTTCCACCCAAAAGTCTGAGGTTAGTGTCACAGATTCAGGCTTAAAACCTGTAATCATAATATGGATTAGTCACTGGGTGACATGAGGTGCTGTCTTGTTGCAGAACTGCCCTCAGGGAAAAGATTGTGTTACCATGGAATGTAATACTTTTACTTTGAAGAATTATTCAGACGTTCACTTTTCCTTGGAAGGAGATGTACATTACGGAAATTTTAACAACTATTTATCAGTATGTACTGCTCCAAGTTAAGACAAAATGCACCCCACATATCTAAAAAAAATGTCCTTTAACTGTCCTGCTTTTGCTTTAAAGGATATGCCCATTCTGAAACGATATACAGGAGTAGAGGGAGAGGTCAATTTTATGAGCTTTATACAAATTGACTATGATTCTGGTAGATACGTGCTGGATTCTCCCAAACATGAGGTATGTATTAGTTGAACTGCTGTTATACCAAGTTAAAGATAATGAAGGTAATTATAATCTTAGTTTTGGTTTCAGAAGAAGAACCAGACTGACAACAATAAAACAAAGAAAAAAGTATGTAAAACTCTTCTTGGTAGCTATTTTCAAATACAAATTAATGGTTTATTTGTAAGGCATAACTGCTTTTCTCTCCCTCTGCTAACAGGCTAGTGTTCTGGTTGAGTTCATTGTGCCGCCGAATAGATTGGTGATCATTATGACTGCAGCAGTACTGGGATTTCTGCTCCTGATCATAATCATAATCATCATGTTAAAGGTGAGGTTTTTGCTGTAGTATTTGGTGCCAAGAAGGCTAAAGAATTATTGTATTGATATTTGGTCTAAAGGTTGGTTTTGTCCCTGTTTTAAGTGTGGCTGCTTCAAGAGGAAAAATCATATTTACTATGTAACAAGAAGATGATCTGTCTGCCAAGAACGGACACCCAAATTTACTGGTTGTGAGAGTTTTCTAAAGTATCTGCTTCACTAAAGTGATGAAAATAGTTGCAGTTAACAAGAGGAACTTTTTTTGGTCTAACTTTTTTATTTTATTTTAAAGAGCCCTATCCAGCCCACAATCCTTTTGTGCATGGTGTAGTTTGATTAGACATTTGTTCTGTTTTTTTGTTGCATTAGTTGGTTGTTGACTGAAAATTGTAAAATAACTTATATAGCAGCTTGCCTATCTTTGTCAATGCATTTTTAAGCTTATTACACACACACATAGCTCTAATCTGTGGTAGTGTCTACTTAATTGCAGAATATTGAGAGGAGAATTTTGATGTGGGTTTTTTGTAAAGCTGCTTTCATGCCCTCTATTGTATTGGAAATACAAACCAATTCATCTTTATCCATAGCAGGCCTATGTTTTTCTTTGTTTTCTAGCTTTATTGGTGTGTTCTGGATTTATTTAAGTTTCTTAGGTTTTTCTTTCCTTGTCCTCTGTTGTCCCCTTGTGTTTCCTTTTCCCTTGGCTTCCTTGTCACCTCTACTCACACCTGCTCCTTATCAGCTTGTTAGTCCTGCCTTTGTTCAGTCAGCCATAAACACACTCCCTCTGCAGTCCCTCAGTGCCAGTTCCTCGTCTTACTTTGTCTCACCCTGGCTCCTTGTGATGGTTTTCCCCTGATGTCTCCATGGTTCTGGTTTGTGTTTTATTTTTATGTTGGATTTTTGGATACCTGTTTTTGTTTAACATTTTTAAGTTGGATTTTTTGGAACCCTGTTTTTGCTACCTGTGTATCCCATTAAATCTTCAAAGAGCTCACCACTGCCTCTCAGCCTCTGCATTTGGGTCGTCAAAAAAACCTTCAAACAAATCGTGACAGAAACTGAAAACTTAGAGAAAACCAACAGAACCAAGATCGTTACAAAAGGGAAACATACAGAGCTCTGGAAAAATGGTGAAGCCGATTGTTGCCTCGTTTTTTTTTTTTTTTTTTTTTATTGCGGACCTTTTCGTGACTGCTCTTATTTCACAAAAGCTGAATTCAGAAAATCCAGGATAAGAGGTAAAGTCAGGCTTGACCTACCCTAAGTAGTGCAACCTGGCTTCATGCGTTCCACAAATGCTTAGCCAGGCTCCTGGGGTGCAGCTACCTCAAGCCAGGTGTAATCATCAAGCTTATTCTTTCTTCTAGACTAATAATGGGTTTGTTGATTTAGCAAACACTAACAGTTTAAGAAAATGCCTGATAGCCTAAAATACAAACTTCCTAACCAGTTCTCTTAATCAAAAACACCACACTATATGAGGTTTCATCTTTCTCAAATGAAGAACTATTAAGTTAAAAGGGACCAGTGGAGGCTCTTAATGTATCTCAAGATTAATATATTTATGTTAACATTGCGGATCACTATGTTTATCATAAACAGCATCTGGCATTTAAATCATTGTCAATCAACAGCTATTTTTCATATATTTTTCTTTGTAAGAACATTCTATTATTCCCAGAATTCACTTCAGCAGAAAATCTGGCCTTTAATTGAAAGAAAGGAAGGCCTACTTTAGACGGGATCCAGGGAGGAACAGGTTTGGGGGTCATGCCCGGAGGCTTGCCACTTTGCCCCTTGTTGATAAAAGATGCAGTCAGTTACACAGTGTGAAGAAATGTGTTAAGGTAATGTAATCCACGGGCAGGCCTATGCATAATTCACTCTTACCAGAACGTTGAGATTTTCTGTCATAAATTGATGTGCTCCACACTGTAAAAACGTTCTGAAAATGAGTAAAGATTTCTTAAAATAAGTGTATTTACCCTTAATTTGAGTAGGGAACTGAGATTATCTGACAATGGAATAAGTATTTTTACATTTAAAATATGATAATTAGTTTTTATGCACTTCAGATAAGAGACTGCAGTTCTTTTTTTCTTATTTTAAATGTAAATTGTCTTAATCCACGGGAAAAGTGACACTCATATCTGCTCAATTCAAGAAATAATAAACTTGCTTTAAGAAAAATTTACTTACCGGTACTTAGGTTTAATTTTTTTATTTTTTTTTGTAGTGCAGGGGGACATTTTATCTTAGAGAAATCCTGCATCGAATAAATGAAAACAAGTAGCCCACCTGCTCCAAAGTTTCTATTGTGATGTGTAGCCTTATTCATCAAGTATGGATCAAGGACAGACCTTTGGTAAAGGTTATAAAGGTGTGCATTTATCCTTCAACACTTCTGATGGTGAGGCAAACGGAGGCTTTGCTAAGATTTTCAGCATCTCCTCCTGCATACAGGAACATACTATGGAAAAAGTCAGAGGCCAACAGAGACCATCTGTATAACGGCAAAGGCTCGGCTCTGTTCTGTGTGGTGTTGAATTTTCAGACCCTGCAGTCTGCAAAGGTATGTGAAAGTGTTTCCAAATAAAACATTAAATCCTTTATCTAGTGAATCCTTTATCTGTAATTGTTGTCCAACCAACCAGATGGGAATGGGATGGCCACTCCAAACAAATGGCTTTAATGTCTCTAATTCACTTTGTTAATAATTTATAGGTATGCTTTTGGTCACCTTCAATTAAGACCAACTTGTGTCTAAGCTTTAACTTCCTGGCTGATACTTAGCCATATTACTTATTAATTTCCACATAATGTTCTTTTTTTACTATGCCACCTGTTATGCAAGTGTTATCTTTAATTGCATCCACAGATGTGTATTCAGGTAACTCAAATGTGGTAAATTAAAAAACCAGACTAAATAGCCTCCTGTGTCTGGAGCTAATCGATGATCTTTTGAGCAACTGACTCACTAAAGGTTTGGCTTGAAACTAAATTGGATTTGTGGAAATTCATCTTATATGTAAACATTGAATAAAGTATTAGAAAATAAAAATGTGTTATCCTTATTCTGCCATTTCAAAAATATACCTTTGGTAATTGTAGCTAACTTTAAAGAAATGTTTACCCTTATTCTAAAGGGCATGCAAACTCTGGGGTACACGATTTTATGCTCTCAAGAACAAAAAAATGTACCAAAAAAAAAAACAGAACTTTGAATGGATGCTTATTTGCATGACAACAGGAACAAAGAATATATTTTTTATAATCAGAAAGAAGTATTTTCAGTTAATACTCATTGTTCTTGAATATGAGAGGTGATTAGTGCTTCATGACAAAAGAAAAATGGGCAACAGCGACATCTAGTGACAACATTTCAAACCTAAAAGACATCCTTATTCTTTCAACACATTACTTACAAAAGATAATAGGTTTAAATTGAACTGGACTAAATAAACTGCAAAATAAACCCTAAAATTATTAAAATCCTAATTTCTTGTTTCTGTCTTTTTTTATTTTAAAACATTTTTAAAAATTCTAAACATTTTTCATCAGTTCCAGCCTGAGTTATTTGGTTCCAGGGCCTTTTGTAACATGTGCTGTATGCCTTTTAACCTTTTCTTTGCTGTGTAATCAGCTTTAGTAAGCCTTTGGGTCTGCTCAGTTGGGATTTTATCAGCCTTATCAAACCTGAGCATTAACTGAATGCTTGTTCATTTATTGTCTAAATTGATACAACTAACACAATCATGTGTCTAAAGTTTGTCACTTCTCTGTATCTCAGCAGCTGACCTCTCAATGGTGTTCATGGACTGAACTGTTTGCTTTGTAGCAAAGACCAAATGAGGAAGCCCAGTGAGTCACTGTTTGATAATACAGTCAAATACCGTGATTGTGCCAAATTCCTTACTTTTTTTTATTTTCAGTATCTCTCAGAATTCTGACTTTTTTTTATTTTCAGTATCAGTTTAATAAAAAAATATATATTTGCATTATTAAAACTGTATGAGAATGCCAGAGTAGAAGTAAGAAACTACAAGAATTGATATTGGGATTTGGGTCTGATTTAAAAAAAAAAAAAGAAACTTGAAAACTGAAGCTAATTTTCCTCACATACTTACAAAACATATCCTAAAAAAGGTCTTTGTCAGAATAATTAAATATAAAACAGGCTTTCCACAGACAGCAAACGCCAATTAATCCTTTTATCCAAATCATATTGTTATAAAAAACACATTCTGTATTTAAAGACTTTTTTTCTCCAACAAATGAAACCAAAAATACAACTATTATAAACAAAATCAAACTCAGATACAGTGGTAAACAAAAAAGGTTCTGTAAGGCGTCCATTTTTTGGTGCACCGAGAGGGAGTCACTCTTTAAACTTCCATTCCTGACGACACATGGGGCACTGTTGCTGGACCTGCTGTGAGTTCAACCACTTCAGGATGCAGTGCATGTGGAAACAGTGAGAGCACTGACCCCAGACCAGCGGGCAGTCATCTCCAGGAACTTTACCTGCAAAAATATGTAGAACAAAAATCAATCACTTTCAACATCTAGCCCCATGTTACATATAAAGCCTGTTGCTGTGGGTTATATAAATGGCAGGCTTGTATCTATTAATTTACAAACAGATGTTTATCCACACACACACACATACAACCACATGATGATAACTGTTGTTCCTCTTTTCACCCAAGTCAGTGCCAGTTATTGGATCAGTTCATTAATTATGACTAGGTATACCTATGTACTAAATTACAAGTCAGATCTTAACCTAAACACTTATTTTAATAATAACAAAGCAGATACGTATAATATGTTGTAAATAGTTAAAGTTACTCCCATGAAGTTTATTCTACATTTAAACAAAGCAAACCAGAATGTCAAAGTATTCAAATGGTTATCAATATTATACTGGATTTTTTATTTTTTATATCTACTTTACTATTTCTATTATACAGCATTTTTATTGCACAATTCCTCACATTGCTGTGGTCACGAATCTGATACAACAATATTTGAATGAGGATTCAGAGAGAACTAAATAAACAGTCAGGCAGTTAAGGCCAATAGTTTAGAACGTGATTATTATCTACCACATGTGCTCTGGTAGAAAGGGAATTTAAACTCCTGGACAGGATTCCTGCTCAGATACTCACAGTCCGGACAGCAGCCGTTGAAAGGCATCCTGCAGATGCCGCAGTTGTCATCGTTAGCCACCCAGGACCAGGAGGCCACTCCACTCCACTGTCTGATCTTCACCTTCATTCTCACAAAGCTGCCGCCAAAACTGGGAGAACAATGGGAACAGTGGAATGCAGTCTTGGTTCTAGATATTCTTGATATTTTACATGCCAAATCGAGAGAAAAATAGGCCCCTTGAATCAGTAATGTGCTAATTAGCTATGTAGCTTCTTCTTCTTCTTCTGGCGTACTGGCAGATGGCAACCATGACCTAGCGCCACCTACCACATCGGCGTAACATTAATCCTGTTCAATGTGACACACTACAGTATGCTAGAAATTTACACCAAGAGAATGCCAAGAGTGTGCGAAGCAGTAATCACAGCAAAAGGAACTTAGAATATCAGACATATTTTCTGTTGTTTCACACTTTT